>NC_141905.1:19865833-20170000 GCF_057802395.1 Ceratotherium simum simum | reverse complement strand
AACGGTATGTAAAGTCACATACATTTATGATATTTAGTAGTTAATTATTCTGTAATTCCTGGGATTTAATTTAAAATAGAAAACTGGGTAGAAATAAAACTGTCTTTGAGGATTTTCCACAGCAAGCAAGAGGCCTAGAGAAGCTGACTGGCTTGTCTACGACCACACAGTAGAATGGCAGCCAAGCCAGTGATGTCCCTGAGGCCTCTGACCACATCCAGGGCAACATTTTATGCATAGTTACTTCAGGCCTGTAATTCCTGGGCTGTTATAGTCACCTCTTAACTTTGTTTCCTTATTATAGTTGCCTCCTTCAGTCCATCCTATGCTCTGCTACCATTTCCTATGTCATTCCCTTCATCAGAAGTCTTCTTTCATATTCCTGCATAATATTGTAGGAGGTGGCAGAGCCTGGGGTCAGAAGAGCATGGAGAGTCAGACTGCGTGGGTTCAGATGCTGGCTCCACTGATTATTATCTGTGGGACCTGCTTAACTCTTCTATGCCTCAGTTTACTCACATGCAAAATGAACATAATAATAATACCTATCTATTGATTCCTTGTGAGGATTAAAGGCGAAAAAACATGCAAAACATTTTAGCACATTTTAAGCAGTAATTAAATATTGGTTTTTATTGATTCATTTTACCAAATAACCTTACTGTTCCTTTTTTCTTACCTCCCACAACTCCCTTGCTTATATCTTGTGTTTCTAACTTAACTTTTCACCTCCGTGCCTTTCTTCATATATACTGTCCCTAAAATATGCCATTTCCTCTGTTTTGTGTCAAAATGCTCTTCATCTTTCCTGTGGAATATAACCTCTCCTTTGAAGTTCCTTAGCAGATATTTAACCGTTTACAATATTTTATTCTACTTTCCTACCTCTGAACACAGGTGGCTCTTTAGTTATCTTTATATACATCTGTTTAAGATGTATAATGTAGTTGCCCCTACAAGGACTTAACAAATATTGAATTGAATTGAACCAAATAGAATATTAATTCCTACAGAGATTAAATTGTTTGGTATGTTTAGGTATTTCCTTCTTTAAAAGGCAATAAAGGCCAGTGTGATGGAAAATGAAAAGTGCTCACCTTCTGTATTATTTTCCAGCTCTCAGTTTTAATTTTCTAGAGAGCTCAGGTAAAAATTGGATGGAGTTACTTCAACATCAGGAAAGTGGCTTGCATTAAAAACAATCACATAAAATCCAGATTAGCAAAAGAGTTAGAGTTGCTAGTGTAAAGGCTTTTAGTTTCCTCATTAGAATTTACAATTTAAGCAAAGTCCTGGTATACTTTGTATTCTTCAGTTGGAAGAGGATATATTCTTTTATCTTAGATTTCTATGTGTTTTTATTTAGGAGAAGTTTTATGGAGTGGACACCCCTTGCTTTTACATTACATCCTGTTATGAACTCCATAGGGCATCCAGTTTCACCTTGCAGAACAATTTTATTTTAGGGACTACATTGTTAAAAGTCACATCCCCAGGCTGTGGAGTTAAACGAGTTGAAAGCAAAACAGATCCAATTCCCTGTCTTTTTTGCAATTGAATTATTAAGCAAGGAGTTCTTTTTTTTTTTTTTTTTTTTTTATAATTTTATTTATTTATTTTTCCCCCAAAGCCCCAGCAGACAGTTGTATGTCATAGTTGCACATCCTTCCAGTTGCCGTATGTGGGACGCAGCCTCAGCATGGCCGGAGAAGCGGTGTGTCGGTGCGCGCCCGGGATCCGAACCCCGGCCGCCAGCAGCGGAGCGCGCGCACTTAACCGCCCAGCCACGGGGCCGGCCCAGCAAGGAGTTCTTAACATGAGAGAGAAGGCTCTTACATATCTCTTTGACCCCTGACCGTTGTCCTCCAGTCTCTTCTGCACCTAATATAATGTGCGTCGCTGGCATGCTTGCCAAGTAATAGAAGTTTTTTGCTTGTCTTGAAGAGATAGTAAGTGTAAAACTGTTTATCTGTAGAGTTATAGAAAGCTTAGCATTCTTTCCCACAAGGGGAATTTATTAGAAAGTTAAATGTCTTTGGTTAAAAAAAAATCTCATATAAAGATGCTGCTTATCTTATACAAATAGTACTGTTCCATTGAGAAGACAGAAGGAAAAGGTACTCATAGTCATTTAGGAGTATCAGTTTTTAAATGGTACCCTGCCATCCTCAGTGCCATCAAGGTGGGAGAACTAATCTTCCTTCCACTCAGAACTCTTCTTTATCTGTCTTCTGCTTAGGTTCTAAATAAGATTTCATCTAGAGGATGAAAAAAAAGGATCTTGTTTATAAAAAGCACTTTTACAGAGAATTTTATTTGGCTCAATGAATGAAGCTTTTTATTTACTCAGTCAGCGAATTCTGAGCACCTTCACTGTACCAAGCCTTTATTAGCCACTAGGGATACAAAGATGAAAACATTCGAATCCTGGAGAGCATTTCACCTATAAGCAGATAGAATGATACCTCGTAAGGATTATCACAAAGACACGAGCAAAGAGCTGTGAGAATGTGGAGAGTGGGTTTAGCAGAGGCTGCATCAGGCAAGATGCTTATGTTGCTAAGACCCAGCATTTATAGGAAGTCGTCCTTCAGAACCCTTTGGTATTGTTACTGAGAGGGGAAAATTTCAATTTAGCAGTGGGAACAATTCTTATTTATTATGACATTATATAAAACCTTGTCTTTGTGGTTTCTAAAACTTTTAGCATTTATAGAGGCTTTTGTGTTCTTTTTTTCAGTTTTTTGTCTTCTAATTTCATATTTTTCTATCTTTACACAGTTTATGAAGTACTAAATTAACTGCTGCTGTTTCCCATTAAAATGTTTTTTTTTTTTTTTTTTTGTGGGGAAGATCGGCCCTGAGCTAACATCTGCCAATCCTCCTCTTTTTGCTGAGGAAGACTGGCTCTGGGCTAACATCCATGCCCATCTTCCTCCACTTTATATGGGACACTGCCACAGCATGGCCTGACAAGCGGTGCGATGGTGCGCGCCTACGATCCGAACCGGCGAATCCCGGGCCACTGCAGCGGAGCGCGCGCACTTAACCGCTTGTGCCACCGGGCCAGTCCCCTAAAATGAACTTTTGAACAGAAGCTCAATATAGTTTCTGTCTTTCCCAAAATATAACTTCAGAAAGCTCTGGAAAACTGTAAAGTTTTAAAAAAGAAAAAAAAGGCTACTGATAGATTTTCTTTAAATTGTTAACTTGCCTACTTAATGCCAAAAGCATTCTCTCACCCCAGGTGTACCATACTTTCCATGATGAGGTGGATGAGTACCGGCGACACTGGTGGCGCTGCAATGGGCCATGTCAATACAAAAAGCCCTACTATGGCTATGTCAAACGTGCTACCAACAGGGCACCCTCTGCTCATGACTATTGGTGGGCTGAGCACCAGAAAACCTGTGGAGGCACTTACATAAAAATCAAGGAACCAGAGAACTACTCAAAAAAAGGCAAAGGAAAGACAACACTAGGAAAGCAGCCTGTGTCAGCAGCAGAGAATAAAGGTAACTTTATGTACATTCTTCCAGCTTTTCCATGACTGTAGCTACAGTGTAAAGATAGTACTGTCCTTTAGAGAATACTATTATTATCAATGTTGTTATTATTAAGATAAACTTAAAGATTGTTTCTAGTGTAGAAGTTTTCAAATGTGGACTTAAGAAGAATCCCATTGTCTATGAAATGACAGTAGAAAAATATACTTTGCTCCATATAGATGTGAGTAAAAATAGAAATTGTTTCCACTGATAATATTTGAGGGTAAAGTCCCTTTCCCTATCTTGACTCACTGAGTCATTAGGAAACAGAAGGCAAAAAGATTGTCAAAATAAAAACAGTAATTCAAATAACAATGCCCGGAATCTAAGTCCTAACTACACCCCTTCCTATCAGTTGGATTCTATCCAAGTGACTTCTGTTGATGTATGTATTTTCATTGGGAGAAGAATGGGAAAAGGATATGACATGTATATGCTAGTACTTCATCTTCTAGATTTATTCCTTTCCTATGAAACTCAGAGTGACTGCCTTTTGAAGAGTAAGAAGGTTACTAAAGTTAATGCTTCTTCCCTTGAAAAATTGTTGATTTGATGTGATAAGACTCAGGAACATAAACTATATTTCCCAAATCTGAAATGTAAGTAAGTTGAGGAGCTATAGAAGAATCACGTGGAGAGATTATATCCTCATTTTTGTGAGTAGGTGGAAAGAAAATGCGGTAGCAGATGTTTCCCTTCTGGGACTAAACTTAAATTATACCAAACAATTTTCAAGGTAAAAGTTAACTTTGCTATTGGTCTTTGCATGATAGAACTCCTTATGTAAATATGAGAGGATGTTTGTCCTTTATGTTCTTTCAATATCAGAGCTCTCTGACTGTTAAAGATTGTCCTTCTCCCATTAATAGGTAATTATTACATGGATCTAAGTTAGAATAAAATAGTATTTCTTCATTTTGAAAAAACTATCCATTAGCTTAATATTTGTTACTGTATTAATTTTGAGTCAAGGAAAAATCTTATTTGCTTCTTTTGCAGATAAACCCAGCAGAGGTGAGACACAGCTGTTAATTCCTTTTAGTGGAAAAGGATATGTTCTAGGAGAAGCAAGCAATTCACCTTCATCTGGGAAATTTATCACTTCACATGCTACTAATAAAACACAAGATGTTTTAAGTCAAGACCATTCAGCAGATGCTCTAAGACCTAATTCTAATATTGAGGTGAAATTTGAACAGAATGGTTCAAGTAAAAAAACTTCTGTAGTCTCCCCTGTTCTTAATACCAGTCACCAAAATGTTTTAAGCAGCTACTTTCCTAGAGTAGCAGTTGCCAACCAAAAGGCTTTCAGAAGTGTGAATGAATCTCCAACGAAAAGCGTCACAGTTGGTGACATTGCTAAAAATTCAGTCTCTTCTAGTTCTCAAAGAAGGGTTACATCTTCTAAGATATCCCTAAGAAATTCTTTAAAAGCAATGGAGTCAACATCTGTGACTCCATCCCAGGATGCAAGTGGGCCTGAAGATAAATTCCCAAGTAAACGACCCAGGCTAGAAGACAAGACTGTTTTTGACAAGTTTTTTATTAAGAGCGAGCAAATACGGAGTGGTGGTAACCATCCAGAGCATAGTTCACATCCTACGATGGCAGCTCACAATTCCAGCAGTTCATCCAGTCAGAGCAAAACGGTTAATTGTCCTGTTTGTCACAATGAAGTTTTGGAGTCTGAAATTAATGAGCACTTGGACTGGTGCCTTGAAGGTGACAGCACCAAAGTCAAAAGCTGAAAAAAATCTTTGAAAAACGAATGGGTTTCACATACCACTCTATTACCTCACTAACATAGTGTCAGCCACTCAGGAAGTTCTGGTTAATAGTAAGATTTGTAGGTTATAATCTAGTTCATGCAACCAATACAAAATATTCTATTTTATAAATACACATATGAGATTGTAATTAAAAATATTTTATGTCTAAAGGTGCTATATTCACTCTTGCCTTGCATATATACTGTAGTCCAGAGTTTGTTCTGCATGTTTACATGTATAATTTTTAGATTTTGTTCCTTTTTGCTCATAAACGTATTTAAATTTGTTATTCTTTTTATTTGTATACTTTCCTCAAAATACTCAAGGAGGAATCCTGTCAGGTATTTGGTTAAATTGAATATTTCTTTATTAATATTAAAACTCATTTCCAGAACTGATGTTAATATTCATAGTGTCAGATATATTGACCAAAAACACAATCTAGAGTACAAAGTATATTAGTTGTTTTAGGGTACTCAGGGTTTTTGATTTTTTTTTTTCAAAATCTTAACAGGAAGTACATTTTCTATATTTTAAAGAATTTTATTTCTCCATTTCACTAAAAGGTTGCAGCAGATTTTAGGTTAAAGTAGATAAGGAGTATAGTAAGGTAAATTTCTTTTGGAATATTAGTAGTAACAAATAGCCATGTGTAGGCCAGAGATGAACTGTTTTCTCAAAATTTAGCAAAATGAGTGGTTAAAACTCGGTGCTAAATAACTGGTATATATAACATAACAAAGTTGCCTAATTTATGTAACAGTGGAACATTATCTGGAAACAGTATTATGGACTTTAAGCCAAAGTTGAAACAATTTTAATAAAAAATACCATTTGTGCATTTTAAAAAGTATATTTATTTTTAAAAATATTCTTTTCCATGTTATAGCAAAGGGACAAAGATACTTTTATCAATTTACTTTTTGTCTCATGGCTGTACCTCCAGCATGACGGCATATCCCCAAGACTTTAGTTCACAAGTTTTGTTTTTTCTTAACTTTGTTGCAGCATGACTTGTACATACATAAGGTGCACACATCTTAAGTGTGCAGCTGGGTGAAATTTTACATAGTGTTCTCTTGTGTGACTACTACCCAGATCAAGTTAGAGAACATTTCAGTTACCAGAGAAGGCCTCCTCCTGGGCCTCTTCCCAGTCAATACCTACAACCTCCAAAGCTAACCACTTGTTTTCATCTGTCACCACAAGTTAGTTTAGCTTGTGTTTGAACTTCATAAAGTAGTATCCTTGTTCTGTGTAACAGAAGTTCGTTCTTTCTCACTGCTCTGTTGTGTGAATATGCCAGAGTGTATTCATCCTTTCTAATATTAATGGACATTTGAATTATTTCCAATTTGGGGCTGGCTATTATAAATAATGCTGCTAGAACATTCTTACTCATTTCTGTTGGGCATATACCCAGGAGTGGAATTGCAGGGTCACAGGGCATATTTATGTTTAGCATTAGTAAATACTGCCAGTTTACACTCCTGCCAGCAGTGTATGAGTTTCAATTGTTCAACAGTCTTAACACTAATATCAGCCTTTTTCATTTTAGCCTGTCTGGTTGATTGTTCACAAGTTTTGATGTATTTTAGCCTGTCTGGTTGATTGTTCAAAGTTTTGATGGTTCTTAAAGCAATAAGTTAAAAAATAGTATTTAATAAATATAGATAAATAACTAAAATGTGTATTATGTTGAATATATGCCATTATAGTTGCATAGAGGATCATTTTGTCTAATTCAATTTAACAAATTATGTGCAGTTAAACATTTTTTGAGCCAAAACTGTACAAGGTTCTGGGGCTATGAAATAAGACAGTCCATATCCTCCAGGAGCTTTTCAGCGTAGTTGGGGAGTGAAACAAAAGCAGATTAATTTCAGTATAGTAAGTGCTATGATGGGTTTCTGCTAGGTGCTATGGAACTTAAGGACAATCAGCACAGCCCAGGGCTTCAGGGGATGTTCCCTGGAGGAGACGACATCCGAGTTGAGTCCCGTTAGCCTGGTAAAGAAGGATGGAAGGAACCTTGCAAAAAGATGGAACACAAGAAAAGCCATGGGAATAGACTTCGCACGTTCTACTGGGAGAACTACGCTGTTCCAAATGAATAGAGTAAAAAATTTTAATGTGAGGGGTAAAATGGCAGAAGGAGAGACTGCAGACAGAACAGATCTGGCTAAATAGAATTTTGAAGGCAGAGACCCCATCAATCATGTTCTCTACTTTATGTCTAGTTCGTAATGGTCCCTGATGATACACATCTGCTGATTCAGGTGAGGATGGTGCAGTGGGGACTGGAAGATGTAAGCCAGTTGAGAACATCAGAGAAGTGTTTTGACGGATTCTCTGTGGGTAACATAGATGGGAGGAAGAAGGGCAGTGGCAGGGATGGAGAGAGGATGGTTTGAGAAATATTTAGGTGGTAAAATCAAGAGTTGGTCAGTTTTAAGGAGAGCTAGAAATATGTTAGCAAGAAAATTGAAGTTAATTTTAAATTTGGAATTAAATAAGCCTTCACTTAAATCCGTGTTAGAAACTTTTGAGAAAACTTGTATCCTAAGGTTTTTGTTACTGCCAAATCTGAGTCATTTATACCAAAGAAATAGTTTTCTGTTCTGTTGGTTTAGGTTTTTCTCTTTTAAAGCAAATTTCCTACCCTGATAACAGAGCTGGTAATTCTGGGTCAACCTTTAAATGCTATTTCCCTTCATTTTGGGGAGCTGGCGTAGGGGGCAAGGGGAGCAGACTTTATAAAAACTTGGTGTTTTTTAAAGGTAAGGTTCTACATCATCTAGTAAAACTAACTTTAAATTAAGAAAGTTTTGTTTTGCTTTTGTAGACTGTAAATGTGTATCCCAACTGGAAATTCTAAGGTGGGTGGGAAAATTCGACAAAAAACTTCTCATACTGTCTCATTGTCCTAAAGCTCTGAGAGTGTATTTTTTTCAAAGTTTATAGGATTTTAGAGTGAATTAGAATGTCAAAGTGAAACAGCTGCTGTATCTTCCTGCAAACTTAGTACCTTGGCAGGATCCTGTGCCTGGGGCACATGCAGAATCTCATCTTACTGGGCTGCTCAGAGAACAAGGCTGAGCTCTTTTCTTTCTGTAGTTTGTTAACCCTTATTGAGGGGCAATGGTTTCCTGTTTTTCTTTGTCTGGATTTTTTTGTCCTTGAGGCTATTATTGCCTTTTTAGCAATTTGTTGTAGTTGTTGACTGGCAGCATATCCGCCAAATGAAGTGAAACTCTTAACATTACTATTATTATTACAGATTAAACTGCCTAAGGAGTTGCAATTTACAGAAAAGCATGCAATGTGGAGATTAACTCTGGCTTTCTATTTTTTCTAACATTCCACTGGAATGTTAGAAGTTATTTGATTACATACTTCATCATCACATATCTTTTGAAATGAAAAGTAAAAAAGTTGATCTTCTTAAGTGACTCTGGAACTATATCATTTTTAAAGTTTACAATGTTGTATATTGTAATACAGAAACAAGCTGCTTGCTGTTGCTTTCTTCAGTACTGGTGCTAAACCTACCAAAAGATTTACCCTCTTGTTTACTGAACACCAGGTGGTGCTCTTGGTTAAGTTCAATTTCTCTGAAAAACTCCAGGGCAAAGCAAAGCCAATGAACAAGAGAGAGACTTGCCAACAACTGGAACAATTGCCAGTTCTGATTCATAGAAAGGAAAGATAGGTTATGATCTTAAGTTCTGTGAGAGGGGACACAAGAGGCCAAGCACGTGTGCTTGTTCAAACAAACAAGGACACCTTAATCTCCCTAAACTTGTTCTCATTTCACCTTTCAGTCTCAACACTAACATAATACTCAAGTCTTCTGCAAGAAACCAGTACCCATATATGGCAAAACATGGTAATTCCCAACGGGAAGTCTTCTAGACAACGCAAGACGTATATACTTTTATACTATTTCTGAAATTATAGTACACTTCCTTTGAATATGTCTAACACTTTGCTCTATAGGGTCTAGATTAGTCTGAAAGCTTCCTAGGACATAAATAACGTCCTTTGCCCCTACATCAGAGGTCTAATAGAACAAATAAGAGCCTCTTAGATTCTCCATGTTAAGTGAATGAAATGGCTAAGCATTTCTCAAGTTCCATTGTTACGTTATTTTATTTTATTTTTTTTTGGCATTTCTCAAGTTTCACTGTTACTGCTTTTGCAAAAACACCTTACTGAACACTGACTCTTCTCCATACTTCTCTGAAGAATCAAAGTTTGTGTATTTTCAAGCTAGAATACTTTTAAGACCCAAATCATTCTAGGTTATAAGCATTCCTTGCAAACTACATATATGAAAATCTGCATCTACATGAAAGACACTGGGAGGGTATTTGTTTTTTTACAAAAGATTCCTCACAGGATTCTTTTCTGTATTTGTATACATTTAAAATAATTCAATAGGTAAATAAATATGTATGTGTATATATATATACATACATACACATATATAAATGGTTTCCAGTAACTCACGAAGATGCACCCACACTTACTTGTTCAGTTGCATTAACACCAGATATTCAGATAGCCACTTCCACAGGATCCACGAGGGGAGGGTGGAGTCTAGCTTCTTAACATGATGTCTGTGGGGGTCGTCCCTATTATGTATTTACAGATTGTTCATTCTCATTGCTGTATAGTATTTACTTGTATAAGCATACCACAGTGCATGTGTGTATGTGTGTGTATGCATTCTACTTTCTCTTTGTAACTATTTTGTTTTGTACTCTTGGCTGCTTTCCTACTTTTTTTAGGCCCTTCATTATATTTTCGGTTGAATCTATTCTTCCTTGGGCATGTTATAATTTAATCTTAATTTGAGGTAATTTTTTCTTTTTCAATTTTTTTGCTGAGTTACATCAACTCTTGTTTTACAGCTTCTTGATGGTTTTTTTTTTTTTTTGGTTCATTTCTGTTGAGATTTTGAATTTCTAATTTCAAGTGTTAATTTTTATTTCTACAAAGTCCTGTTTAAGGATATTTAATTCAGACTGGATATTGTTGCAGTTTTCTTCTGCCTTATGGTTGAGAGAATTTTCATCAGCTGTAGTTGATTCTCATTTTGTTTTCTTCTTATAGTAGTATTTATAGATGTTGTCTTCCTTTTCTGCTCATTTTGAAAGGTCTTATTTTCCTTGACTTGCAAAAACAGTTGGCTCTATGTAGGCAGGGACAAGGGGTTTGTGTGGCTTACCATGTTTCTGATTCAAGAGTGTTTTCTTCTGTCGGTACAGTAAAATGCAGTATTTCTCAGAAATGACACTTTTATGAAGTGGGACACTTTCTTTATGAGGTTGGTGTCTCTTCTGATTGTGTAATTTTTTTTTTCTATAAGACCCTTGCTTCCTTCTTTCACTTTACCATGAAGCCTCCAGGAGACATCTCCCCTTCTTCCAGAAATGGTACCTTGCCCAATGGCCACCTTCAATCTCATGAACTTTCAAACTTCCTCTTGGTGCCCCCACGGCCAGTGCTCTGATGCACTGCGGTCAGATCTATTAGTATTTCCATCGCGCATGGTGGGTCTGTTTTTTTCCCAGTGTACTGCACTGCTAGGGCTCATTGCCCTCATCCCTTTACCATAGTCTCTGCCTAACTCTGCTTTCCATAAGTTCTGACGCGGGCTCTAGTTTCATAAGTGCTGACTCTGGTTCTAGTTTCAGATGCTTATTTCTCTGCTTTCACAGAAGTTGAACTTTTTCTGTGACTCACAGTTATACTGCAGGTATATTATAGATGACTTTGTTTCTGTCTGTATGGTGCTGGGAAGATCATGAAAGAGATTCAGATTTAGGCAGCTGCCAATATTTCTTAGAAAACCAGGAGCCCAAGTACTTCCCCTTAGATATGAACATACAAACAAGAATTACCAGACATAGAATGTAAGGAAAACTCCTAACACGAAGGACAAAAATTAAAACAAGTAGAAAAAAAGGTTCAATACTGTATCCACTAAACAGAACAGATTGTTATATATTAAAAAAAAATTTAGCGAACAGAAGACACTCTTGAAAATTAAAAACCTGATAGCAGACACGAAACCCTCGCTGGGAGAAGTGGAAAACAGATGTCTTCCAAGTACAGGACAAGAAGAGACATAGTAACTAGAAGAAAGTAACAAGCTCAACCCAGTGGATGCACTGTCTTGACAACGGGAGTTCCAGAAAGAGCAGAGACAGAGAGGAGAAATAACGAATGTAACGGTTTAAGAAAACCAAGTGTAGGGCGTGCATTTACAGTTTGCATGCCTAGCATACTGGCTGAGAAGAGGCACACACTGAAGCACACTGTAAAGCTACAGAGCCCTGGGGACAAAGAATAATTCTATGAGCTTCCACAGAGAAAAAGAAGATTACATTCAAAGAATTAGGAATAGGAATGGCTTCACATTTCTCAGAATCCACAATGGAACCTAGAACCAGTGAGGCAATGCCTTAAAAATTCTTAAAGAAAATGATTTCCAAACTAGAATTCTGAACTCAGGCAAGTTACCAATTAAGTGTGAGGGTAAAACAAAGGCACTGGTCTCAGAAAATGTACCACCCACATACTCTTTCACAGGAAGTACTGAAGGACATGCTCCACCAGATTGAGGAAGTAAACCAAGAAAGAGGAAGATATATGATCCAGGAAACAGGAGATCCAACACAAAGAGTGGTGATGGGGTTCTCCAGAACAATGGGGAAGGGGAATCTAAGGAAGACAGCTGTGTCCCAGGCAGAAACCACTCCAGATTGCTGCAGGTTGGAAGCCACAGGGAAAAAAAAAAGAAAAATCAAGACATTAAGGAAAACAGTCAGTTGTGGAAGAAAAGCCATCATGGTTTATTCTGTGTCTCAGATTTGAATAGCACAAATAGTTTATTAACCTAAGTTACAAATAATTATATAAGATCAGGGGACATGGAAGTGTGCTTGTACATGTATGGTAGGGATGGTGAAGGAGGGCCGGAGAGAGACCTATATTCTTATCTTCCATGTGGGGAAGTTAGTAACTAAAGTCTTAACACTGAAAAATCAAGACGAAGTGATGTAATTACGTTATTTAGAACTAATCAGGCAAATACCCAAAGAATTACTTAAATGAGTCAAAATTTGTTCTTGGGGGAAGAACATAAGGAGCTATTTTTCCTTAACCCTTATAGAACACGTTGACTTAGCTACATGTGTGTGTATAACTTTGACTTTAAAAAAATTAAACAAGAAAAGGAAAGCCTGTGTTCAAGTCCTGGCTCTCGACCACGTACTAGCGATGCGACTGTGAACAACTCACATTTCTGATCCTGTTCTAATTATAAATGGAGATGAAGTTTGCTCTGCCTCCTTTGTATGTTTTGAGAAAAAAATGTATAAGTATTTTATAGAACACCATAGAAATATAGTAATTTTGGCAGAAAAAATCCTAATCTCAGTGAAAGGAAGACCTATCCAATAACTCCTTATCCAATAACCTATATGACACCTTGTTCAGAGTTCAAAAATTATCCATTCGATAAAGAGCTTTAGCTACCTGCAGCTGTTCAGGCTCTCCCTGTCTCATGAAGTGGTTTATATTTATGTGTTTTCTAAGTATACAATTCTTTCCAGCTCATGAGGCCATGCCCTTTATACCTATCATTGGTCCAATGGTATATCCTTAGGCATTGCCATATTTCAGGTGAAATTTACTTGCTGGAGACCATGAAAAGAATTTGCTCTTTTTACTACACTACCTAATTTAATTAGTCTTCATCTCTAACTCATCTGTCCTTTCCTTTAATCCACCCAGCTATATTTCAGTACAATTTCCAAATGCCCTAAGATAGGCTGGAAAATAACAAAAACACCAACTAAAAAAAATTTTAAATAAGAGATAAATGAACATGTATACTGATCACACATCATAAGAGCTCTTATATTTTAGTCTATGACCACACAAATTACACTTTCTTGTATACACACATAGGACACCTGTGACAATTAGAGATAAATGCCTAATGCCCCTTCCATTTTGCAGCAGAGGGGTGATACGGATACGTCCAACAGCACGAGTGTTAGAGTAATTTTTAAAATCCTATTAAAAGGGCAAGAAGCCAAATGTTGAGAATCCAAACACGGGCTCATGGATCCCATGGACAGTCCAGTTACCTCCAGGATGTTTCTCAAATTGTTGGACTCCTATGTTTACTGTTCTCTCTCTTTTTCTTGTTTCACTTATAAAAAGTAATACCAAACGTTCTGGACTAAGCCAGAGATGTGTAAGAGAAAAGCACATTATCTGATGGAAGGGCCCATTAAGAAAGTCAGTGTCTGATAAAGGATTAAAAAACAAAAAAAGACAGCTGGAAATAACAACCATAATTTTTTCAAGAACATTTATACATCCTTTTAATTAGATTAGCTTTACAAGCAAGTTGAGAGCTCTGTCATAATGAAACACTGCTTTTCAAATTACATGACTTTATAGTCTATCTGTATATGAATTCTGAAATTCTTTGCCTGCTGTTGATAAAAGTCTATGTTTTACAGCTGGTTAATGTGTTGAATAAAAACAGCGTTAGAAGCTTTACCTTTAACCAGGATTAAACACATATAGGCCACAAATAGTTTTAAATTCTGTTTTAAGTAGACTCCTGCTTGGTGACAAGTTAACGGTCCCACTAACATGAAAAGAACAGATTTTAAATGGATATTAAGGAAATGGCTATCCTGATTTCTTGATCCTTTCACAATAATCTCCAAGAAATTATATAAACTTTTCTAAAAAATACAAAATTTAAGACCTGTGTGGCAAGCACAACCCACAGACAATAGAATCTGACACTTTGCACAACTGCAGAGATACACATTTGAATGACACAGGGGCTCCCAGATAAAAAGCCTGTTGCTGTACACCTTGACAAACAAACCTCCCATCAACATAATGCAATTTCTACCAGACCTAAAAATGATAGCGCTTTTGAGTTATGGCCTAATGCAGCGCACTGCACCGCAGGCCAGATGGCAAAGACAACTTGCACTCCCAGGTCGGGCTGGCAGAGGCACTTACTGTAGAGATGTTCCATTGTAGTATCTGGAACAAGGAGAGGAAATGGAACAAAACTGAACATGGGCAAGGAAAAACAACAATAAACTATAATTTTCTCCTGGAAGTTCTCCTAAGTGAGATCACAATACTGAATATTTAATCCCACCCTAAGTCCACACTGTCAGTTTCACTAAACAATTTTTTTTTCATGTTTTACATGAACAATAGCAATCTTTTAATAAAAATTACTGAGCTTTCCATAGAAAAGGTCTCTAATGAATACAAACTATACAGATGCTAAAACTGTCATAAGTTGAAATATATAGAAATATTTCTGTACGCTCACATTATTTTGGCAAAGAAGATCAAGGACAGAGATAGAAAACTGAGGTGGGCAAGGTCTTACACCCATAATTCATGCAAAATATGGATACCACCCTTTGGGCTTTGCTAAAGAGCCTAGGAAATTGAAGTCTAAGACATCCATCCCAATTCATACATTAAATAATAGAAGTCTGGGAGGCCTTGTGTGATTTTGTAATATTCTCTCTTTTTCTGAAAAGTAAAAAAGAAAACTCATAAAACATAAAAATAAAATTATCTGGTTTATCGCTTCATTTTTTTTTTAAGCTAAACATACATCTTTCAGTACTGATAAAGAGGCCAGCATCACGTTTGGGGAACGCCTTGCAGTGGTCTGAGGAGTCACTAAGAGCAAGTTTGTAATAACATAGTTCAGTCTCGATGCACACAGTCTCCCCTTGATGCTATCCAACAAAAACAAGGTTCTGATCTGCAGATCAGATGGGTCATAGGAGTAGGAAGAAAACATAACAGCAAAATTGGAAGTACAAGCAACTTGACGGGAAGCAAAAGGAAAAGTCTTAGGAAAGAGGACATTATCTTCTACATCTATAGGATACACGTAAAAGCATAAGAAAGCCCTTTATCTTGGGAACTTGATGCTAAGGATAACCTCAAGTTTGTTTAGTGCCAGTCACTTTAGTTTTTAAAAAAATTTAACTTAAAAGATAAAACCTGCTTATTGTATTTTTTTCTTATAAAACATGAACTAAAAGTTATTGGTAGTAAATGGTGATGGTTTTACTGTTATGTTTCATTATTAACGATGTCAAAAAAATGACAGCAGCAATCTTTAAGAGTTCAAATTAGTTTAAGACAGGACTACAAAATCTGATTTTTCAGTTGGTAATTAAAGTGCTCCTTTTCTTATTTTTAAGTAAAAAAGAAAATTAATCATCAGTCACTGGCAACAATCATTTTAAGAGGTCTTTTAGAGCAAAATTTAATAGTACGAAGCAGTTTACAAAAATAGATTGATACTATCTTGGGGAATAATGCTGTAATTTTTTCTCAATTCAGTTTTGATAAATTGTACCTGATCATACAAAAATTACTTCAAATTCAAACTTGACTATATAAAAAAGGGAGAGATGAAATGAACTCAGTTAGATGACAGATCTGGCAAAATATAAGAATGAAGAAGTTCTACCTAGGGCACTTATTTCATGTCCAGATGTAAATACCATTTTCAGTTGATAGCTTATATTCTTCCCATAAGCAATCACAGGTTTGGAGTCAATCATGCAGTACAAAGCCACACAGTCAAAATCTTCTTTATGATGCAACACAAAAAAGTTGTTTCTGTTTCCTTATTAAAATGCCAACTGGTTGTCTATTTTTCTTTATCCCATTTATTCATATTCACAAGTTAACAAATAGCATCAATGATTATTGTAGTTGAAGTGGGCTATTGCTGGCTCAAAGGCTCTATAAGACGTCTTTAGTGATTGAATCAGAAGGTTTATTGAGTTCAACCCTCACACCTTTTTCACCTGCAAGGTAAAAAAGAAAAAATAAATTCATTCATTCATTCGTTCAGCACCAGAGAGCTTCTGTTACTGCTTCCCACTGAGTTCCTAACAGTATGCAGTGTTTCCACTATCTGAAAACTGTCACACTTGCACTTCCAAAAGCTACCCTCAACACTGCATTATGATGCATGCATTATTCTGAACTAGTAAACCATCACAGGGAAAAACAATTCTCTACACAGAGCTAATGATTTTGTCTCCTTTTTATTTTAAAAGCAATTTGAATTGCTATAAAATAGCAGTGTGTTCAGTGTCACTGAAAGCACGCACTAGGCTTCTGCCACAAATAATGACTTTAAAAATACACAGAAAATGCATGAACATCCAATTTTTATAGTTTTATAAAAGGTTGATATGGGATTATCAGTGGCTCATGAAAATACAGCTAGTTAATCAGTAATGTGAACACTGAGCAGACTTTTGGAGATATAAGGTAGGGTTAAAGAAAAGACAGGTAAGTGGTCCATCAGATGGAAAACTAAGACCCACTGCTCTAGGAGACAGTCCATAAGTGGCGGGCTGGCATATTGAAGGACCTTCAAATTTAGTAAAAGTGTGCTGACCTATGGACACCACAGGCAGATATGGACTCTACATGCCTGTCTCATTTACTGATTTTGGCATTTCAATTCATCTCTTTTGTATTAATTTTCTTCACGTCCACAATCAACGTGGAAGACCCGGAGTATTCTTTGGAACATGTATGTTTAAAAAGGAAAGGATATTAACTTCCTTCTAAGGGGAGAATGAGAGGAAGCCAGATGGCAGTTACCCAGACCTCAGCAGCCCGGGGTTGAAAAGGATAATCACATAAAAACTCAGCTTGTATTTGAATAATTTGTCTTAGGCTTCTTTGCCTCAAACTTTCCTAATGTTGGGACAATTTTGTTGGTTAAAGATAACAATGAAGATGACTTAAGAGAAGTCTTCTTTTAAATAAGGGAATTAAGGAATTTGACAAAAACAAGGAGCAAGTCTTGATGGCGTTAATAAAGGCTGCGTTTGCACTCCCGAAAAGCACTGCCCAACTGTGGGTGTTTGCCTTCCAGTACACCCTGCCCCAAATCATGTTTACCTGTTAGATATTTTACTTTAGCACGTGCTCTCTCATCTGCATCAAAATACCAAACCGTTATTGCGTACCTAAAAGAAAATTCAGAATAGGGTAAGAACGATTACACTGGGGGGAAAAAAAGTGGTATGCTGTTGCAATGGTCTATTAAAACTTGTAATGCCAAAATAATGCCTAAATTGGTATGATATCAGAGGATAAATGAGCACAGTAACAACTCACTTATCCACTAACGTCAGTGCTCAAGAGTATAGCAGAGAACCAGCAGAAGCTAAAATTGATGTTGCAAAGTTGATGAGTTTTCATGACTTTCTTAATACCTATTTAACCTACATGATTATCTGTTTTGCAAGCCCACAGCAGATCAGAAACAGACAATAAGAAGGTAAAAGAACGGCTGTTACAGAAAAAGCAGACCATCAATAGTGTAAGTTCTAAAAGAAGAGAAGAGAAACAGAAAAGAACCAAAGCCTGGGGCCCTTTAGTGAAAGGGAGGGCTAATAGTCTCAGCTTCTGAGGACATCACTATATTATAGCAAAGAATAATGATGGATGTTTACAATTTTATAATCTGGAATCATCAAGAAAGAGTTAAATTATGCTAAGAATTTTTATCAAAACAATTCTACTATGTTCTGACATTTGAAGTTTAGCTAAACTTCATTTTTCTGAAAACTTCCCTTATTTGGAATATCTCATTCCACAAATAAATGAGGAATCTCTGGTTTATTAAATACTACAAAGCACATAGTTACACCTTTTGGTACCAATAACGGGGAAAATGTACACAACACTATAGAAAGTGAAAGAATGCTACAAAAGATCTATTCCTTAGCGGAACATAACAATCAGTTCAAGTATCTTGCAGATTCTGGCCAGTGTTCACTGAAACAACACTGATCAAACAAAGAGCCAGTAAATGTGAGAGAACTAAACCACGTGACATATTCAAAGAGTCAAAGGCAGAGTAGAGTCAAAGTCTAGGAGTCTGAACAACTGGGGAAACTGAGGCCCACAGATCACTCAGCTGGTGAATGACAAAGCTGAGGTCCAAGTCTGGCCTCCTGACTTTCACACTCTGCTCTTTCCAAAGCTCCAGCACCTTTCTTACCAAGTAGCCTCTTTTGTTTTTCCAGGTGGCCTTGGTGATGGGAAAGGTGCACAGATAAATCATTTTATATCTCCTCTTTTGCACATGCCCCAAACTTCTAGTTACTTAGTAGTCCAAGATCTACTACCTGGATCAACTCCCCTCCATATCCTAAGTGCTTACCAGAAAACAACTGTAAATACTGTATGTCATTCTACTTTTCCTACTTTTTCTCCCATTTAAAGAATCCCTCTCCTCACATTAATCTCTGTACTGTAATTCGAACAGTCTTGCCCTTTTCTCCCAGGGCTTTACTAACACTATTGTCCTCCTTGCTTCTGTCATTCTAGGCTCAGCTGAGCTCTCTTCACTGTGACACCTGACCCATCTATTCCAATTTAATACCACTTTCTCGCTCCTCCGAACCCCTGTAGCACTTATCCTCCGTAATCGTTTGGCATTTATTTACTACCTAGAAATGTTTGCTATCTCTTCATTTAGAAAGGATACAACCAGACCATACTCAAGATTCCATAAAAAGGAAGGTCTATGAAGCAGCTTCTAGGTCAGAAAAAGTTCTAAAGAAGCAGTTGGGGTAGAGATAGCACTGGGATGCCTGCTGAAAGGAGAGATGGGGATTTGGGACGGATGTCACGTGATGTGACAGGAGCCCCCTGGTTTCCATTCATGGCTTCTTATGATCTCTATCCACAAACTGCTCGGCTTGCTCACTCACTATGTGAATTAGGGCTGAAGGCAACACAGCTCAGAAAGAAGCAAGAAAAAGGGAGAGGTGACAACAGAGTCTTTAGAATTTGAACCTCATCAAAGGCTGGCCCGTCTCTAACATCATTATTAAAAGCCAATCCTTCTCCCAGTGTATCTAAGGGTATGCCTCTTTTCACCAGATCTAAGCAACTGCAGGTCAGTAATTCACTATTAGAAGCTTTGAAGTCCTTTCTATAATAAAAAATAGGTATTTAAAAATAGTATTGCTCTACAAATATTTATTTTTATAACAATGTCTGTAACATCTTCCATTTTAATAGACATTTTAATTGAGTCATAGTAAATGGTAAAAAAATTGTTTTAAAGAATACCTTAAACATAATAGGTTTAGAATACAAAACTTTGTAGAAAAAGAGTACAATGAAGAAAATGTAAAGAAGAGTATAATGTAGAAAAAGAGAGTTAATAACCCTAGTAGAAGCTTCTATTAAAGCTAAAGGGTTATTTTTTCTAACATTAACTCCCACCCATGGCAACATTTTCTCTTCTTTTCTTTATTCTTTTTTCTCTTCATTTCTACTCTGTAGTTACCTCTTATTTTTCTACTCTGCATCATTTTTCTACAACATCCCTCTTTCCCCACTCCACCCCCCCACCTTTCAAAAAGCTGCTCTTTTCCTTCTCTATCTAATCTTTCTATCCCCCAAGTGAATACTCGCACAAAATCATGGACTAGATAGTAGCTCAGAGACGCACCAAACAAGGAGACAGGGCTAGAAATATGAGACGGTCTGTGCTTCCATTTCTTACTCCAAACAAGGAGTGGCTGTGCAAAGAAAGTCACATTTAGTACTAACTGTGAACCAATCTTATAAGATTATTCAAATTAAAATAGTTATGACTGAAGCATTATGATAAAGATAGCTGAAGAACAGGAAAGATACTCATTAGAAAACTTTCCAGTTTATTCTATCTGTCCCCTCCTATCCTATCATATTCTTTACCAATTTTTTCTTAAAAGGAATACTACCTTGTAGCATATGCTGGTTGTACTTCATGAGGGTTGCGACGGTCAGACCAGAAAAACAGCAGTCTATCAAATTTGGGTTCAATGTCAGCAAACTGGGCTTTGCCTTCTGGAAAAATTCGAAGTATACCTCCACTTACCTAGGAAAAGAGACAAATGTGTAAGTATGAGTAAACAAAAATGCTACAAAATTAAATTTAGGAGGGAAAAAGACCATTTCAGTGAATCAAAATTCTTAATTGGATTATTCATAAATATATCTCAATTAAAAAGGTATGAAAATGAGTTGAGATTCCAAGTACATATGCCGATACAAGGAAAAATTCATTTCTTGTTTGAGATTTTTGTAAATACTTGATGAAACGGATGAATGTTATCTGAATTCTTAAGTCTTAAAATGACATTTGAAAGTTTTAAAAACTAGTAAACATTTATTTATATATGCTAATGATTTGCTTAATCTACTCTTAAAATGTATCCATTTTAAATCATCTTGACTAAATTACTACAAATGGTTAAGTATACCAAACAAATAGTTTATCCTATTTTAAAGTTCAACTGATAATTAACAGGACAGTCAGAAATTTAATGCCTCTTATTTAAAGAATTCAGTATATCAGTAGAAAGTGTCAGCATTTATCATCATCATCATCATCATCATCATTGTGGTCATTATTAGAAACTGTAGCTCTCCCTTTCCAGACTGGGTCTGACACATTGATAACTACTTGCTTATAAAACTGGATTCCATCCAGAAAGGATTATTACTGTTTGCCCAAATATATTTCCTTCTCTATTTGGAATTTGGACTCACCTCTTCATTCCAATATTGATTGAGTGTCTATTGTTCTGGGACCTGTGGTGGGCCCTGGGCGCAGAGTACGGAATAATGCAGACAGAGGTTGTCCTGTGGTATTTATAATCTGGGAGGAATTAAAGTGAGGCAAAAACCTACCCAACTGAGTAGCTCTTTACCCTTGAAAAACTAATAAACTGCTAGGCAGGTAGACTGTTAAATTGAGGGAACTTTAATCCTTGATCAAGACATCACAGAGGTTGAGCCTATTCCTAGAATCTATAATTAGAGAAGCTGTTTATCAGGCTCATCCTCAAGTAAGTTAAATTCAAGCTACTTGGTATCTTTGCCCACCTTCCTCAGGTTCCAGTGTTGTTCAGAGTGATTCCCACAGCACTCACGCAAACATCTAAAGAACCTCTAAACTGTGACGGAGAACATGTCTTCTTTCCTTTCCTCCTGCCCCCTTCCCTTTGACTGGAGTCATTGGGAATATCACAGGTGATCTGCTGAGAATGTTTAAAAAAAGACAGATAGTTGAAGCTTCCAATCCTCCTCTGGGAAACCTTCCCTGACCTCTGATTTAGGGGGCCCTCCTGCATGCTCCCACAGCGATCTGTCCTGCACTTGGCCTATAACCCATTGTAACTGTTAATCTACTGATCTGCACCTTCCACTAGATCCTAAGCTTTCTGAGGGCTATTTCTATTTCTGCTCTGTCTCCAGCACCCAGAACAATGTCTAGCACACTGCACATATTCAGTGCAAGCTTACAACGGAGGTTTTCAAAAAGTTGTACATATAAAAATACTAAGGACTTTTTTCTGCTTATGTACTAATTTAAAAACTATATATTAATGACCTTGGCTACGTCATATCAAAATTAAAAGGAGATCAACTAGAAACAACCTAACAAAATACAGAAGCTAGGAGTTGATCAAACATATTTCTAGCTTTCTAGATATTCACAAAATCTGAAAAGAAAATAAATTTTTAAGTTTTAAGCAAAGTTAACCAATCTGTTTTGTGTGTTGGGCTCAAGATGAATTATCGAATTTATTTCTCTGTTTCAAACTTTGAAAGGGATAACAGAAAAACCATGCTTGTTGACATAATGCCTCAAAATCTACTTAACAGTAAAACCTCCCTCCATTTTGTACTTGGACTAAGACAGAGAGGAAACTCTTTAAATCACTAAATTTTAGGATATGCTTTCAGGAAAGAAGTAGGTTTCTGCAACTTGAAGACTTGGTGGTTCCCATCTGTGTATATGTGTGTGGGGGGGTGGGTTCAGGGGTGGGAGGTGTTTTAAAGGTTGATTTTTAAAAATTACCCTGGCTACACAGGTGTGTTCACTCTGTGAAAATCCACCAGGCTATACATTATGTTCACTTTTCTATTTTGAATATATTGCTTCAATAAAAGTAAATTAAAAAAATATTAGGGCCGGCCCCGCGGCTTAGCAGTTAAGTGCGCGCGCTCTGCTACTGGCGGCCCGGGTTCAGATCCCTGGTGCACACCGACGCACCGCTTCTCTGGCCATGCTGAGGCCATGTCCCACATACAGCAACTAGAAGGATGTGCAACTATGACATACAACTACCTACTAGGGCTTTGGGGAAGAAAAAAAGGAGGAGGATTGGCAATAGATGTTAGCTCAGAGCCGGTCTTCCTCAGCAAAAAGAGGAGGATTAGCATGGATGTTAGCTCAGGGCTGATCTCCCTCACCAATAAACAAATAAATAAATATTAAAAAAAAAAATCTACCAAAAATTAGTTTATACAACCTCCAATGTAATAATGCATGATATACTTCTAAAGTTTAACTCATTTAAGTGAAACTCAGGCTAATATTAGGGGAATATATATTTAAAACATGAGACATTAAATGTATTGTACATTCTAATTGGTTTTATAGGATTTGTCAGATTGATAAACTTTTGGTTTTTCTGTGATCAAGGAAAGAAGGAATCCTGCCTCCAATATTCATTCAACAACCCAATGCCAGATAACATCTCTACAACAATGCAAAGAATAAAATGTAGGAGTAAATAGGAAATAACCCATAATAATTATTTATACATCATCTCCCTCAAAAGCCATTAGAAAACAATCGTTCTCAGAAGTGTTTTTATAAAAACTATTAAAAAGAATATATTTTAATAAAAGATACTTTTGTAAAAGTTAAATTTTGGATGAATGCCTCAATAAGTGAAAATAAGGGAATCCATTTTTTGAGATATATTACTATCTATTTCATTTTACAAAGATCCACCCCTAATACCTGAGACTGAAACAAATCTAAGAGAAAAATTTTTAAGTGTTCATGTGTTAAAGACAGTCTCACCTGTGAGGAGTATGAATCTTAATACTTGTGAGAAAAAAAAACAAATGCTCATTTAAGTTGCATACCTTGGCATCCCAGTCCTTATTAAGATAATATATACATGTCACACATCTTCCATCTCCATTTGGATTATCAACATGGCGTACATAACCTGTTCCATTGCCTGGATAACAAGCAACCATAGCCTGTAATAATAATAATAATAATAATGATTTTAAAAGTCCATGTATGAATAAAAAGAGAAAACAGCTTATAAAAGAGATCTCTGATTTTTGGCCACTCTGACTTACACTTAAATTCTTCTAATAAAAATAATATTTTGTAGATAAGAAGAGGTAAAGATATTCTATGTTGATATTTATAAAGAATCCAAGGATAGACTGGTGAACAATCCAAGGCTTGGTGAATTCTGCTTCACAGTGATGGGAAGAGTCAACATAGAAGGATCAGAGCGCAACATTGCTACGAACACTTGGCTGTCACAAGCCAGTTGCCTGTGCTTAAAACTCCAAAGATTGGAAGGATTGCAGAACCCACTTTCATGATCTTTATTCATATTGATGATCAAGATAAAGTGAGTTTTTGTCCTGCTCCATGGGAGACTTCTATCCTCCCTGAGCTCATCACAGAACACCTACCTTACTGTCTGACAGCCAAACACCCCATCTGACACTGTCTCTGAATGGTACCAACTCAGAGAGGCCTAATTTAGAAGGTCAACTCCAAACATTAACTCACTGATTGTCAGCCACTTAAAAAAGGCTAAATGACAAATTAGCATGTGACTAACCCTTCTTCAAATCAGATAGAAAGTAATTTTTCCACTCAAATTATAGCAAGATGCAGTTCCTAAGACTGCTCGGTGTTAAGCATGAAGGTGGATGACAGGCCCAAAATAAAAAGCACCAAATAACTTACATGTTATTATGTACATGTAGTACATAATAATCCAGTGAAATTAGTATGGGCAATTAAAAAAAAAAATCTCAGGAATTATGAAGAAAACAAAAACAAAGATGTACAAAGCTACCAGTTATTTTTGAAATCCTTTATTTCTCCAATTTCTTCATGTATTAAAGCCAATGGCTCAGTATTAATGTCAACGAATTAGCATAAAGTTATCAAACAGTAATTAAATTACATCATTAAGATAAATGTCAAATGCTAAGTTTTAAAATTCATGTTCAATTAATTAGTGAATACTTAACTATGTTCCATTTCTGAGAGACTAGGAAGCATTTCAAACCTGAATGCTTAAAAAAAAAAATCACATTTTTGTGGACACCCTGAACCTACTACTCTTTATCTGAAGCAGAACTTTTGGTGAATATTACATATGTCTCTATTTCTCCTGATTCTAGACAGATTTAAATTCCTCCTCTTGGGACTTGAGGTTGGTAATAACAGGGAGAATGTCATGGGTTTAGTGGGTTTAATAATGCCTAATAAAAGATAAATCCAAACAATTTCCTTGTCATTAGCTGTTAAGGAAAGGCATATGTAGCCGACTTGGAACAGTAACTATAAGAAGGTTCTGGGCCGGCCCCGTGGCTTAGTGGTTAAGTGTGTGGGCTCCGCTACTGGTGGCCCGGGTTCGGATCCCAGGCGCGCACCGACGCACCGCTTCTCCGGCCATGCTGAGGCCCCGTCCCACATACAGCAACTAGAAGGATGTGCAACTATGATGTACACCTATCTACTGGCTTTGGGGAAAAAAAAGGAGGAGGATTGGCAATAGATGTTAGCTCAGAGCCGGTCTTCCTCAGCAAAAAGAGAAGGATTAGCATGGATGTTAGCTCAGGGCTGATCTTCCTCACAAAAAAAAAGAAGTTTCTAATTTAACAATGTGATTAATCCATTTAATTGAGACAATTATGGTGAATTACACAATACATTCTTATCCACAGAAAAGAATGGAAAAAACAAAACGCACATGAATTCTTTCCTAAAATGATCTCATCTCAAAAGAGTTCATTCAGCCTCTCCAACTAGCTGATAACTTCAGCATCTCTCATGCAAAGAATGAAGGGGCAAATTTTTCTTCGTTCATCCACCCCTTCCCATCCTTCCCATCCCACCCCATCCATCCATCCATTTGACATATACCAACTCTTAAGTACCTCCTATGTATAGGAAAGGCCCTGGGGCTAAGAAGATGAACAAAACAGACAAAGTTCCTTGCTTTCATTTATTATGGAACCTAGCGTAGTGGTGTAAATAACCAATAAACAAATAGATATATAATGTAATGTTAAGCAGTGATGAAATATCTTTGCACAAGATATGAAAAAAAAATTAAGTCAAAGGCTAGAGAAAATGACAGTATAATATTCTAGAACAGTGGTCAAGGAAGACCTCTCTGAGGAGCTGACATTTGAGCAGAGACTTAAATGAAGGGAGTGGCAAGCTGTGCAAATATCTGCTGGGTGAGCGTATCTGGCAGCGGAACAATGAAGGTAAAGGCAGCAATGGCTGGGAAGGGTGGAAAACAGCAGCAGGCCAGCTGGAATAGAATGAGCAAGGGCAACAATGATCAGAGAGGGTCCAGCAAGCCATGGTAAGGACTTGGGATATTGTTATAAAAGTGACACGAAGCCAATGGAGAATATATCTGATTAATGTTTTAAGAAGGTCAGTTTCAATTCTGTATGAACAAAAAATAATAATTTCAATAATCTCAGTATCACCTACTACCTAACATTTATTGGACGTTTACTATTTGCCAAGCACTATTCTAAGTAATTTATGTGTAATTACTCAACTGACACAACTGTATGAGGTAAAAAGTATCATTGTCATCCTCATCTAACTGTAAAGGAAACTGAGGCTCAGAAAGCTTACTTAATGTTCTCAAAGTCACACGACAGTGGAACCAGGTATGAATGCAGGCAATCTGGTTTCAGAATCCATGTAATTAACCACCATACTAAATTGCAGGGGAGGAAGAGTGAAAAAAAGAAGATGGCTAGTTGGCTATTGCAGTTTCTAGGAGGGAAACAAAAAAGAGGCTGACCAGGGTGGCAAAGTGGGATATATTTTAAAGGCAGAAAACCAACATGATTTGCTAATAGATTGAAGTGGAAAGTAAGAAGAGTCAGGATGATGCCAAGGTTTTCATCTTATGTAACTGAATGAACAGCGTTAACTATTTACTAAAATGGAAATACTAGATGAAAGAGCGGTTTTAATAACATGCATAGGGCACGAAAGGAGTTTCTCAACAATGGTCATGATGAGCCAGATATCCCAGAATAGAAAAAAAATCGAAGATACCAGGATTCTGCCTCAATATGGGATCTGCTGGTATTAGTCACTTCTAAACTGCTTTCTTTAGAGCCCTAGGATTACATGGAGGTACCTAGGGGTGGCGACTGGCAGAGAGTAAAATGAGAAGAGGTCAAACAAGCAGGTTTTGCCCCAGCCTTCAACTAGGGGCAGCATTTATCTGTTTCCTTTATTTGAATTCCAAGTGAGACTTTTTGAAAAAATAAAAGATGCAATAAAAGTTTTAAACAATTGTGTTATTAAATTTCACAATCCCTGATATAGCTCAATTACCTCCATCTGAATGTATTATTTGAGGTGGCCATTACCACTTCAGCCTTATCTAGTGTTCCCTAGGTCCCTTTAGCTCTGCTCTGGTGATAAGGACACTGCCAAATGAAGAGAAAGGAAGGAAGGAGAGGAGGATGAGTGCTAACAGGGCTTGCATCTAATCTGCCAACTCAGCTTGTCAATACTAGCTCTAGAAAAGGCAGCAGTACATTATTCTAACCGAAAAAGGATAAAATGAAAAACGTCAGTGTAACCCAGCAAACTAGAAAGCCTATCAATAATTACAGCTAAATGCTGGTGGCTATAAAACAAGAGCACTACATAAATGAGAAGGAAGCCAAGGCAATCCTGGTCTGGAAGGAGTAAGAGTCCCAGAGCACTGCCAAGCCCTGTCCCTACAGCTAGAGACTTTAAGAGGAGAAAGAAGAGCCTAAGCACACCCAGAAAAAACAGTCATGGAAAATCTGAGACCTGAAAGAGCCAAACTCCTAGAGATTCTAGGGAAAGAGAAATTTTTAGGAAACTTGCAAAGATTTGGAAAGGTCATGAATTCATTCAAATAACTGTGTGGCCTAATAATGATATGGTGAAACTACATTTAGTAATTCACACACGTACTGAGACTCCTCCCCATTTGGATTTGAGAAAACATAAAAAGGTATTTCTACAAGTCTCATGAAATCTGACAGCTCCTATGTTTAAAACCAGTATTCATATTTAAACAAAGTTATCTTTAGCCATGGTTCAGATTAACAAAATTTAAAGTTCCTTAAATGTAACATAGCTTTTCCAGCTTTGAAATAATATTCATACTCGATTTCTTAACTGGAAATTTTGTTTTCCTGGTGTATTTTATATACATTTGTGAAAAAAAGACTCTGATATTGCTGTTTTTGTTTTGTTTCTTGTTTTTAATATACAGAAGACTCTAACACTCTTTCTTATTCACCATACTTTTAGTAAATTCAGTTTATTTTCTCTTAATCTCTTGGTAAGGCAACTAATAACAACTCATTCTACACCTGATTTTACCTACCTGAGCACCTTATCAGTCTATAAGTCATTAGCAGCATTAAAAAATATTTATGGAATATCTACCATATCATACTACAAAAAGGCTCATTATGTTATCTGTCTGAAAGAACTTAACTGGAAAGAAAGAAAAAGCTGGGCATACACAAAACAAATGATAAACTGAGTCATGCAAATAATAAACAAAAAAAGAATTCTGAAACAAGGAACTATTCGTGTGGGATAAAATAATATGACGAGGCTTTGAGCTACACATAAAACCTAAGCTCATCTTTAAAGGACAGATGAGATTTGGAAAGGTGACAGGAAGAAAAGCAAACAGTATAAGCATAACAAATATAGGAAACAGTTAAGTGACAGTGAGGTATTTTATAATGGTCTGCTCTGTGACTTAACGACTTAAATAAATAAAGTTAATTTGGTAGGAATAAGATGAAATCTTGAAAATTAAGCAGAGGAAGTAGGAATTAAAAGGGAAGCAGCAGTGAACCACTGTGGTTCTTGGGCAGGTACGGCCACAATGAAAGCTTTTAAGGCAGCTTCCTTATTCTAGAATTTATATGAAAGATTATTATAAGATGAAGCACACTACTATGGTCTGAATGTTTGCGTCCTCTCTGCCCAAATGCATATGTTGAAATCCTAACCCCCAAAGATGATGGTATTAGGAGGCAGGGTCTTTGGGAGGTACTTGGGTCACGAGAATGGAGCCCTCATGAAACTGATTAGTGTCTTACAAAAGAGGTTCTGGAAGGATCTCTGCCCCTCCCCATGTGAGGACACAGCAAGAAGTCCTAGCTAAGCACCAGGAAAGGGGCCCTCACCAGAAGGCGACCAGCATGGTCGCCTTGATTTTCGACTTTTCAGCCTCCAGGACCGTGAGCAATAAATGTCTGTTGTTTATGAGCTACCCAGTCTGTGATATTTTCTTATAGCAGCCTGAACGGACTAAGACACACCTATAAAGGATAAAATTATTCCAAGAGATTTATGTTAGATATGCTGGTTTAAGGATAAGGAAATGCATTAAAGTCTATCAAGAAAAATTAAAAGCTCTCTATCTCTAGAAATCTGTTAGGGATTGCAGTGATACTCCCTGGTTGTCCTTCTGTCCTTCCTGAGTAGCAGGACTAGACATGATTATACACTCCTATAAAGTTTAGGGTGGAGGACAGCAGAAGTCTAGAAACTTGCCTGAAAAAGAAAAAATGCAAATTGCCCGCTGTATAATTCTGAGGTATGTTCCTAATCTGCCATCTCTTTGAGATACCAACTTTAAACATTTCAATTTCCCATTGGGAAAAGCCTATTTGAACATAAGCAAAACAATTAAAAACTATTTTTTCCTTTTTGATAAGAAAATATACATGATTGAGGACCTTCTTAAGATAAGAAACACCATACATTTGTTTTTTACTCTGAGAATAAAAGGAAGGAAGAGGTTTGTGATACCCCTTTGGAATCTGAAGACATTTATTTCTGGCACTGGAAGGCCTGTAATTCAATATGAAGTTGAACCAGGAAAGTTTTTTTTCCCTGAGGAAGATTAGCCCTGAGCAAACATCTGATGCCAATCCTCCTCTTTTTGCTGAGGAAGATTGGCCCTGGGCTAACATCTGTGCCCATCTTCCTCTACTTTATATGGGATGTGGCCACAGCATGGCTTGACAAGCAGTGCGTCGGTCGGCGCCGGGATCCAAACCCCCGAACCCCAGGCCGCGAAAGCAGAGCGTGCAAACCTAAAAGCTACACCATCGGGGCTGGCCCTTTTTTTTTTTTCCTTTTTGAACTAAATTATTTTAAAACATTTATTCAAAGCTAAGCTAAGAAAACTAAAATTTTATGGGCTGTCAAAGTACTATTTTTACCCAGCATAAGGGGAAGAAAAGGTTTACTATCTGAAAATTTATCCTATTAAATTACCTCAGGGTACCCAGCACTCTGCCCTTTGTAGATATTGATAGCTAACATTTAGTAAACGCTTACTACAAGTCAGGCATGGATTATCTCATTTAGTCTTCAGAACAAATTTATGAGGTAGGTACAATTAATCTCTCCATTTTAGAGATTAGAAAACTGAACTATAATGAGAATCAAAAACTTGCCAAAGGTCACAGAGACTCTAAGTGGCAGAGGTGGGATATGAACTGCAGGGGTCTAGAGGGAAAAGTAACTTCCTTCCGTATTCTTCCTCAATTCCTGGCTCCCGTAAGGTTTGTGTTTAGTGTGACTGAAGAGTTCAGATGAAATTGGTAAGATAGGCTCCTAAGTGACTCCCGCACCTGCTACAGTGACACACACGTGTGCATTATGCTTAATTCTCCCACATACAGATGGACTGCAGAAGATTTTCTCCAACTCTACAGTTAGATATTTTAAGTCTCTTCCCTACCCACTCCCAAAGCACACCCACCCACACTATTACTACCTCTGAGGTTTACACAAATCTAGCTCAAATACAGAGAAAAATAGGTCATCAAAAGAACTAGACTAAGAGCAAGTTGGTATTTACTATAATAATCATCTAATTTTTAAAACTGCAGATTTCAATTATACCTGCTTAGCTTAGGTAAACTTCATTTCCTAAAAGATACAATTAAAAACTTTATAAAAAGTTATGAATTTTGTTCATTGCATTAATTAGCATATTAAATGGGAGTAATGGGAAAGGGCAACCTACAAGCATTTAAAATTTTAAATCTCTTGACTTATTTGCTAAACTTTAAATGACATATCTCACCATGAACTCAGACTTTATGTTTTGGGAGGTAAATTTTTCAAATCTATGTTATGGCAAAAATGAAAACTAGCACTGAAAAAAAGGATAAAGCAATAAAAACCAGGGCAGTTTCTCTTGGTACAAGCATCTACTCCACACAGGGCAATAAAGACCATTTGGAAGATCAGTATCATATAAAAGTTACTCAACTAATTCTAAGTAGAAAGAGAAGAACGTAAAAGGAGGTACTGAGAGTATTATGACAGATCACGGCAGACTTTATGGAAGGAGTAGTATCTGAGTTCAGCTTAAAAGAAATATATAAGTTAGAAAAGAGGGCATTTCAAACAGAGTGAATTATATAAGGGAAGTTTTAAACATGAGAAAATACACAACATATTCAGTGACAGGGAATATTCAGATTTGCTAAAGCACAGAGTTCTTGAGAAGGGGGCAGAAAACCGAAAAGGTAAGCAAGACTGGACTGTGGACAAACTTGAATGCCTTCTTAGGGAGTATGACCTTTATTCTAAAGGTAGAGGGAAGCCATCGTTTTTGGACAGGGGAGCAACATGATCAGAACGGTGCTTCAGAAACATGACAAGCAGAATGTAAGATGGATTTAGCAAAGGGGACAGGAAAAAAAAACGACACTGAAAAGATGAGTCAGAACACAACTGCAACAGACAAAAGAAATGATTTCTGATATAGAGGAGCAGCTTTGGGAAGGGTGAGGGGAAGAGGGAGCAGGGGCAAAGTGGAACGGGGCAGGTAATGAATTTGAGAAAAGTGAAAGGACTTAATAAGTGCTTTCACAGACAGAGCAAGGGACGAGGTTGAATCAAAGACGGTTTAAGAGAGTTTGTGTCTGGTTGAGATTAACAGACCATTAACGGAAGTAGGGAAAATGGGTTTGGGAGAGATGAGTTCATTTTTTTGGACATACTGAGTTTGCCATGCTGGTAGGCCATCCAGGTGGAGATGTTCAAAAGGCAGCTGGAAATGCGAGCCTGGAACTCCAAAAAGAGGTCACGGCTGGAGATGTAGATTTAGGAGCCATCTTCATATAGGATAGCTGAAGCCATGTGGCTGCCAGAGATTGCCAAGGAAGGGAGTGTAGGGAGAAAAGAAGAGAACAAAGGACAGATTCTTATGGAATAAACTCATTTATAATAAGAACTCATTAAGCTTTGTTGCTCTCCTGATCACAGGATAATGGTTAAATAACTGCTCAGAAGTTGCCTAATTGTAAATAATTTTTGACTGATTTTTCTACTAATTGTTTTTTGACTAATTGTAAATGATGAACGCATATAATACAGGACTTTCAAGGGCATTTGTTAAAACGTTTTAAAAAACTTTTGCTATTATAAACAATATTGTGATCAACAACACAATGATGAAGTTTTGGAGCTCCATCATTGTAAACATCCTTGACACGTTTCTAAAATTAAATTCCTAGAAATGAAATTATAATTGCCAAATGTTCTCCAGAATGGTTACATAAGCTTACTCCCATCAGCTTTGTGCGAGTACAAATATCTTCCCACCCATTTGCCAACCCTGGCTACTTTTTATTTATTTATTTTTTTGGTGAGGAAGACTTGCCCTGAGCTAACATCTGTGCCAGTCTTCCTCTATTTTGTATGTGGGTCGCTGCCCAGCATGGCTGACAAGTGGTGTAGGTCCACGCCTGGGATCCGAACCCACGAACATGCGCCATCGAAGCGGAGTGTGCCAAACCTAACCACTATGCCACTGGGCCAGCCCTAACCTTGGCTATTTTATTCTTTTAATAACTGCTCAATTTGAGAGGTAAAAATTTATATTACTAATGTTTTAATTACATATCAATTTGTGAAAGTAAACATTTTTCATATTTTTATTGGCCATTTAATTCTTCTTTTGTTCATTGCTTCCTCACATCCTTTATTCACTTTCCTACTGAGTTGTTCATCCTTTCTCTATTGATTTTTAAGGGCTCTTTAGATGTTAACCTTCTGTCACATTGCATGACAACAACTTCATTTTTACTATGCTCCTACAGAATATTTTAATACAAGGTAGTTATTTGTGCAGGAAGGCAGAGTATAACCATATTAATTATTCATGTAAATTGAAGTTTTAAAAATTCCAAGAGACTCTTCTGACCATATTCATAGGAATGTGAAAAATGCAGGAAAAAAAGGAAAGATAATAAATAGCATTGCTCCAAATCACTCCCCAAATGGCCCAAGAATGATGGACTGTTTAACACGAGACACTGCTTTCCTTACTGGGCTCTCATTCTAGCCCAAGAGAAAAAACTTCAATATACATTGAAAAATCAACTTACTTAAGGGCAATGCTCCCAATAGACGGTGTAAATTGGATATATATAATAATGCTTTACTACTCTCCATTTCTCTTTTACCAAGGAATTGATAACATTATACTTTACAACTAGGAACCCATCTGGTGAAGCAGTTTATATTTGAGCTGTCTAGCTCTGCTGTCAGAACAGAGACCTATAATTTGTTAACCTAGACTACAATCTCATCAGCTGTATGCAGCTCTTCCTCAGGTTCCTAAGCAGGACTCTGTATTTGTGCCACTTACCCACAACACCCCAAACCGCAAACTTGAGGAGGAGGATCGAGCAACCTCTCTCCACAACGAGGCTGGGGATCCGAACAGGCCTCGGCTTGATCCCCACCCAGGCAGTTACGTGATTGCATTCCAGCCCATGCAAGGAGATGCCACTGGTAAGACACATACTCAGACAGCTATGGCAAACTTGTTATATTATTAATATAACTCCCTGGCAGAGTTTGCAATTTAGCATTAAAAGAAAAAAACAGAACAAACGAAACAAACAAAACACCCAGCTGCTTAACATTACACACATTTACTTCAGCACTTCTCAAGGCCCATTGAGCAGGCACTGCACTAGGCATGGGGTACAGAGATGAAAAGTTCAATACTTGTTTAATTCCAGAGTCTAGAAGAGAGGTGTGATTTAAACTGTTATTTAAATTATTTCAGCATAAAGAGTGTAATACATATTTGTTTCTTTTAATGGACTGGAGGGCATGGATAAGAGGTTCCTGATATTCATCCTGGAGCACTTAGTTAACATTTGCAAAACCACTACTGGATATACACAATCAATGGTTAATGTTGAAAGCTTCTAATCAAAAACCTCACTCCAGTGAGATCAAACCAGTATCCTTATCTCTCCTCAAATCCAAAGAGTTTGGTAATTAGTATAATAGATGTTAGAAATGCCTATAGTATTAGAAAAGAGTGGTGTTCAAGATATGTGGTTTGGCTACAGATATCATATAGGGACCACTGCTCTCCCATGACCACATACATACGAATCAAGTGAACCCAGTGGCCCATACTCTTTGGGACTGCACCCTAGGCCTTAGGATTCCTGCAGGTTCTGTGATTAGTTCTCTACAAGGGAATTCTGTTGTGTGATCTCAATTAGGTTAAACTGAATCCTAAAGCCAGATTAGCACTTCTGCCTGGAATAAACCTTTCATAAAAGGTGCTTGTCAGAGACTCTAAATGGATGAAGAGTAGGGACTTCATCCAGTTTAGAAAACAGTTTCTAAGATTATTTTTGTGCTTTCTTGCTAACAAATTTCTGTATGTGTGGCAGAACTCAGTCTGAGTTTTGCTTTCATAGTAACACGCCATTTAGAAGCTGGGTTTTGGTGGAGTAGATCTATAATGCTCACTTATTTGTAGCCTGCAAAAGTTTGAGCAATATCTCTCAAAAAGAACCTAATACCTAAACAACTGAATTGGCTCAGGTTGGGTCACACCAGGGAGACAGTGAGCAAAGGCATCCAGGACAGTGTAATAAACACAACACAGTCTTACACAAGGTACCCAGACAGCAAAGATGATTAATGCTCTCATGGGAATGGGGTGTCATAAAAGACTTGTGGCGAAAGTAACAAATGAGCAGAATTTTGAAGGATAAAAATAGAAGTTTTCCAAAGTAGGGGGAGATTCCAAGTAGAGGAAACAAAGTATTTGCAAAAAGCAAGAAAAAATATGGCACTCTGAGAGAAATGCAAACAGATAAACACTGTTGGAAGATGAAGTGCCTGGTGCAGAGCAGCAGGAGATGGGCAGGACAGACAGATAGGGGTGGGTCAGAAAGGCTCTTAGTGACTTGCTGAGGAGCTTTGTTTAACAAGCCAGTGTACTCCAATGTGTTCACTAAGAATCACCTGGTCTATTTCTTAAAATATAATAATTCCCAACCCTTCCACCTCAAAATCATGATTTAGTAGGTATGGGATGAGGCCTGGTATCTTGGAATTTTAAACAAGCACTCCATAGTGGATTCCAATCAGCAAAGGGCTAAATTCTGAATAACAGTAGCAAAATAATCATATTTCAATTTTACAAACATCACTCAGGCTACTTGTAGAGGATGGAATGGATGACAGGGGACAAGAGGTCACTGACACAGATGAGAGAGGAGAGCCCCAACGAAGGGGAGAGGGACTGGAGAGGACAGGACAGCTAAAGCAAAATGAAGAATGTGAAACAGACAGGATTTGGTGGTGGTGAGAGAGAAGGAAGAACTCACTAAAAAAATAACCTCAAAAATATCCACTACTTGTTCATTTATTCAACAAATATTTTCTGAGAACCTACTATACGTCAGGCATTGTTCTAGATCTTGGGAAAAACAATAATGAACACAACAGACAAAAAAAGTAGCTGCCTTCAGGGAACATATATTCTAGTAGAAGGAGAGAGGACAAACAAAATAATTAAGCCAACATAGATTATAATATATAGTATGTTAGAAGATAAATATTGTGAAAAAAAGAACAAACCAGGAATGAGGAATCCAATGCTAGGGTGTAATTATTAATAGGGTGATCGGTAGACCTCCCTGAGAAGTTGACATATGAGCAAATTTGAAAGAGATGAGGAAATGAATGTTCCAAGCACAGTGTGCCTGGCATGTCTGAGGAAAAGGAGGGTCAGTGTGGCTGTAGAGGAGAGAGTAAAGCAGGGGACAGTGGAAGATACGATCAGAGAGGTAAAGGGTTGGGGAACAGATCACAGATGGCTTCAGAGACTACTGTAAAGACATGTAAGAGGGGAAGTCACTGGAGGATTTTGAGTAGTCTGGCTGCATGTAGAGCAAGGGTTGGCAAACTACAGCTCACTGCCTGCTTTTGTAAGTAAAGTTTTATTGGAATACTCACTTGTTTACATATTGTCTCTGGCTGTTTTCTTGCTACAACAGCAGACGTGAGTAGCTATGACAGAGAATATGTGGTCCACAAAGCCTAAAATTTTTACCCCCTGGCCCTTTGCAGAAAAAGGTTGCCGACTCTTTTTTTGAGTGTGTGAGGAAGATCAGCCCTGAGCTAACATCCGTGCCCATCTTCCTCTACTTTATATGAGACGCTGACACAGCATGGCTTGACAAGCGGTGCATCGGTGCGTGCCTGGGATCCGAACCTGCAAACCCTGGGCCGCTGAAGCGGAGCGCACACACTTAACCGCTATGCCACTGGGCCAGCCCCGGTTGTCGACTCTTGATGTGGAAAATAGATTGAAGGCTGGCAAGAGTGGAAGGCAGAAGACTAGTCAGCTAAAGTTACTGCAATAAATCAGGTGAGGTACGATGACTGCTTGGACCACGGTGGTAAGAAGTGGTTGGATACTTATTCTATTTTGAAGACAGAATAAGCAGGATTTCCAGAAGGATTGGTATGGGGTATGAGAGAGAGGATGACTCTGAGGTTTTGGCTTGAGAAGCTGGAAAAATTTAATTACCATAAACAAATGAAAACAACAGGTGTCACAGCCCAAGTGAGATGGGGGGGATGTGAGAGACCAGGAATTTAGTTCTGAACATGTTCAGTTAGGGTAGTGTAAGGCACAGCGCTAGGAAGATAGTTCCTGCTCTTAAAGAACTTATATTCCAGTGGAACAGACAGGAAAACTAATCATTTCAAAAATTAAAATGACCAGACTAGGCACTGAGTATTATTCCATCGGGGGGAAGCTGGGGTCAGGGAGAGCTTCCTAAAAAATCAGTCTTGAAGGAAGAATACAAATTAGCCAGACAAAGGGGGAGAAGGGGAATGTTCCATGAAGAGAAAAAGTCACAAATGAAGACAAGAAACAGCATGGTGTGTGCGCACAGGCACGTGCTGTATATAAACTACAAGCAAGGGGGAGTCCAAAGTGTGAGGCAAGGGGTCTGACAGATGAGGCTGGACATATCCTTGAGGGTTAGCATTCCTTGATAATTAATTTGGATTTTATCTTGTGGATAATGGAAAGCCACTAAAGAGTTTTGAGCAAGTTTTGAGCAAGTAAGTGACACAATCAGCTTTGTAAGTTTTCATTCACTTAAGTAGGTGATTGACTGGCACCATGTTTGAAGTACAGCTATAAAGCAATGAGTCTGCTATTCTTACTGGAGCTGGTAAACAGCTAGCTATTTCCTCTTTTGGGTTACTCTATAAAGGAATAAAAGTTTGTTTTTGCATTTAACTTAATTTTCTTGATGCAGAATCAATGCAAAAATAACAAAAGGCTGATTTTTTAAAAATTCTCAAAATGAATGAGCCCAAATATAGTACTTAAAAGTTTAAACTTAGCCCTAGCCTTAATGCTTGAGAGATATTCAGTAATCACTAAAATGCTTATTTCAATTTAAGACTTAACAGACAGGGCCAGCCCCATGGCTTGGCAGTTAAGTGCCCACGCCCCGCTACTGGTGGCCCGGGGTTCGGATCCCGGGTGCGCACCGACACGCCGCTTCTCCGGCCATGCTGAGGCCACGTTCCACGTACAGCAACTAGAAGGATGTGCAACTATGACATACAACTATCTACTGGGGCTTTGGGGGAAAAAAAAAGGAGGAGGATTGGCAATGGATGTTAGCTCAGAGCCGGTCTTCCTCAGCAAAAAGAGGAGGATTGGCATGGATGTTAGCTCAGGGCTGATCTTCCTCACCAAAAAAAAAAAAAAAAAAAAAAGACTTAATAGAGTTAGCACTCCTTCTTGGTTGATAAGACTGGTCATAAAAACATATAAATCAGACCCTTAAAAAAATCATAACACCAACAATGAGCTGATTTTTGTTCACTAATAATAACACAACTCCCTTTGTAGGCAGATAACCAAACACTTCTGACAAGTTTTTGTGGCGTGACTGACAGAAATTCAAGTCACAGCCTTTCTGAGAGTACAACTTCATTTATATAGAACTCTAGTTTACAGAGCTTGCATGGAGCACATCCCATCTCAGTCCTGCAACAGATGAGTTATGCAGGGACGTGACTATCTCCATTTTACAAATTAATCTATCTGGGCTGTGTGTGTGTGTGTGTGTGTGTGTGTCAGATCAGCCCTGAGCTAACATCTGTTGCCAATCCTCCTCTTTTTGCTGAGCAAGATTGGCCCTGGGCTAACAAATGTGCCCATCTTCCTCTGCTTTATATGTGGGATGCCTGCCACAGCATGGCTTGGTTAAGTGGTGCGTAGGTCCATGCCTGGGATCCAAACCTGCGAACCCCGGGCCACAAAAGCCGAGTGTGTGAACTTAACCGCTACACCACTGGGCCAGCCCCCTATCTGGGCTTTGTTTTAAGTGCTGAAGTGTTTAACTTGCCTAGTGGTTTAACGACCACTGCTTGAGAGTGTAATTAATGTAAGGACCAGATCTGATCTTGGAAAATAATCATGGCGCTGTTTCAAAGAACATTAACGTCTATTCTACTTTATCACTTTGAATGAGTTTAATGTTCTTTGCTTTGCACATCATTCTTAATTATTTATAAATTGTCATACCTAGACACCCTTGTAACATTGATTTTCTGGGTTTCCCCAATCCGATTTTGGACTCCTACAGAGCACGAACCAAGTCTTATTAATCTGTGCCAAACACAGGCACTTTGAATAAATTAATTAATGATTAAGAGGGGGAGGGAATGGGAGAATAATGTAAACAACTTTAATACAATTTAAAATAGAAGTTGAGTTCTAGTGTCTTATGCTAAACATTGACAGAAATATTGTTAGGTCATGAGAAATACATCTAAAGTTCAACAAGTTTCCAACTTGCACAGGATGACAAAAATAACATACACACCCTATACATATAAAAAGTAAAGAGGCAGTGGCTGGCCCAGTGGTGTAGTGGTTAAGTTCGCGCGCTCCACTTCAGTGGCCCAGGGTTCACAGGTTCAGATCCCGGGTAGGGACCTACGCACCACTCATCAAGCCATGCCGTGGCAGCATCCCATATACAAATAGAGGAAGATGGGCACAGATGTTAGCCCAGGGACAATCTTCCTCAGCAAAAAGAGGAAGACTGGCAAGGGATGTTAGCTCAGAGCCAATCTTCCTCACACACACACACAAAAGTAAAGAGGCAGAGTTACTAAATTATACCCACAGACTGGTTTTTCAGTACCACATAATTTTATTTTGGCTCTAGGCACAGCTTATTTTTAAGAACGTTCAAGTATACCTAGTGAGTGGTTTAGAAAAACGGTCTAAATGGAATGTAAGATTTCCATAACAACTATTACAAAAAGTCAAGTTCTCTAAACCTTTATACGTACTGACTTGCAAGTATATCGCCAGTAACTACCAACATCCAGTATTTCTCTCAAACCCGTGTTCCTACTACCCACCAGAATAAGCATCTATACCACTCGCTGTTTCTCCCCTAGTCTTCAGAGCCTCCTGTTTCTTTAATCCACAGTTCTCTACTGGCCCAGGCTTAATCTTGACATCATTATGTTTACTGAAGCTTGTTAATAACTGATCTACCCTGCTCATCTGATCAATATCATTACATGTAAACCTACTGTAGGTAGAATTTTAGAGAATGTTATTCAATATTATGTCTAAATGTGCTGTTGATAAAAGAGGAAGTTTTGTTTTGGTTCCAGAGGGTGATGGGGCCCAGTGACTAACCAAAGTGATTGACGGGTCATAAGAGAAATATTGAGGACCACTGCTGTAAGAATATGATTAATTTGAAGAGAACGTTACAGGAAGTCTTAGAACATCAAAGGTGAGGCTCTACTTCTGTATATAATTTGAGAGAATTTTAAGTAAATTAATTATAAGAAAGGAAGCAACCAGATACATTTTAAAGAATCCTGAAAAAAACCTCACATAAATGGTTGACAAGATGGTGAAATGTGAGATGGACAAACTAATAGTTTGCTTCTCTATGAATCCCATATCTAGGCCTCTGTCAGCCTGGAAGGAAATTCTACTCTGTCTTTAGCCTCTCACTAATCTACATTTTCATCAGTGATTTTGAATCACAGAAATAAATGTAACGTCTCTGAATAGGAAAAGTTTAGATAAATATATGTAACAGGAAAATGTATAGCTCATACAAAACTAAGAAAGGCAGCCAATATCACAAATAAAAGAAAGATTCAGTGTGATGTGAACTGAAACCAACATAATGAATTCTAATATGACTAAAAGTAAATACTACTTTTAAAATGACAAAAACCAACCATACCATACAAAAGTAGTAAACAACCACCACCACCATTTATTGAGGTATTATTACTATGCGCCAGTCACTGTGCTAAGAACTTTATATTCATTCTTTCATTTAATCCTCACAACCCATGGGAGGCAAGTATTATTCTCATCTTGCAGAGTAAAAGATAAAATGGGGGTGATGGTTTGGCAGAATAGATATCTTAAAAAAAAAAAAAAAGACCTAGGAGTTTTGGTTGACCACAAACTTAAACCCAGCCACTGTGCTGCTAAGAAACTACAGCAACATTAAGCTGCATTAAACAGTTCTACTAGATTCTGCACTACTCAGGCCATATCTGAAGCCTGTATCCATTTCTGGGGATACACTACAGGAAGGATACTGACAAACTGGAGTAAGTATTAAAAAAGAAAATGAAGGCCAAAATGGTGAAGGCAAAGTCCAGTAAGGAACAGTGGCAGGAAGTGAGTAGGTTTAGCCTGGAGAAGACATGTTCCCGGTAGACTGTAATCTCTAGAGTACAGGGACAGAGTCAGATAAAAATAGCACCATATCTTATGTAGTGCTTTCCAGTTTGCAAAATGGCTTTTACCTTCCCAAGACCACATGAAATAAAAGAAGAACACAGAGATTAAGAACAGTGGGCTCTGAAGCCAAATTGTCTGCACTCTGAAGCCAAATGGCCTGCACTCGAATCCCAACTCTGCCCCTTACTAGCTGGGTCACTTTGGGCAAGTTATTTAACTCTTCTGTGCCTGATTTCTCTTGTCCATAAAGTGAAAATAACAATAGTATACCACCTGCATGGCTAATAAACCAGTACGTAAAAAGTGCTTAAAATACTGCCTGGTGCACAGATAATGTTAATGTTAGTTATGACCAATAGGGGCAGTGGAGAAGTCCCAAGCCTTCAGAGCTGTTTCCTCATTTGAAAAATTAAGATTATCACTATCTACTTCATAGGGATGTGAGTTAAACAAGACTGTAAATCTTAATTCCTTTCTTCTTTCATAAACACCCTCATTATAATCTCTAAGAGAGCCTACTATGTGCCAGGCACCATGCTAAATTTAATCTTTATTATCTCATTTAATCCTCACAACAACTGTATAAAAAGCCTACTACTATTATCCTCATTTTACAGACAAAGAAACGGAGGCTTGGAATGGCTAACTGACCTGAGGCTGCAGAGATAATCGGTCAGCTAGATCGTGAACCCAGGGTTGTTGGACTCTATAACCAAACTTTTTTTTTTTGCTGAGGAAGATTCACTTTGAGCTAACATCTGTTGCCAGTCTTTCTCTTTTTTTTTCGCTTGAGGAAGATTAGCCCTGAGCTAACATCTTGTGCTAATCCTCCTCTATTTTTCGTATGTGGGTTGCAGGCACAGCATGGCTGACAAGTGGTGTAGGTCTGCACCTGGGGTTCCAAACCCATGAACCTGGGCTGCCGAAGTGGAGCATGCCAAACTCAACCACTATACCACGGGGCCAGCCCCTTCTATAGCCCAATTTTGATCCTCCACACTATATGGCTTTTCATGAACATTCCCTCATTTATACATCTTGGCAGCTAACAACGTGCCTAGTAAAATACCTCATATGTATAAGATATTCAATAAATGTTTCTTTAATCAAACAAATGAATGCTAGCTGTCTTCAATTTGGTACAACTGTGTTGAGGAAAGAAGAGTGTAATGTAGCAGATGCAGAAATGCCTCTGTCCCTGCTCAGTCTGCAACTAAGTGGTGGGAGATCTTGGATCACATCATCTAGACCAGCTTGCTTTATCTCTAAAACAAGGAACTTGGACTATACAATCTGCCAGTCTAGCTTAAAGAATATATGCTCCATCTGACAGCACTTCTGATACAGCAAAGATTTAAAACAAAAACTCTAGAATTTTAAAACTGGAAGACATCATAAAAGTGTAGCCCAAACTCTTTATTTAGAGATGAGAATTCCAAAGGACAAAAATCTGGGTCTCCCGATTTCTGATCTTGCATTGCTTCCTTTATGACGACACAAAACAGACATTTCAAACAGGATTAAAAGAAATATAACTGGCATCACAAAGCCCAAAATAACGGATGCCAAAATTAAACAGTACTTGGTAACTTTTATTACTCTAAAACTCTAACTTCATTAGTCACTACAAAAGACCAGGTTTTACTGCTTAAAATAAGCATCTCAAATAAGAACACATTGGGATATTATCTTTTCATCTTGTGAATTCTAATAAATAGTAATAACAAAGAATAAACCCAATTCTAATAAATAAACAGGATAACCTAAGAAAGAATACATTATTCTGATAATAAAAGACTTGAGGTAGCACTATTAGCTTTTTTTTTTTTGAAAAAAAGGGCATTTATAGAAATATGCATAACATTTTGAAACTATTGTTACAAAGGCTAAACCAAGATTAACAAAAAATTTTTCATAATCTCTAGAGACAAACTAAAATGCAACAATTCAACTAAAATTTTACGTATTCTAGGATGGTATAAAAAGTCTTAGAAAAAAAGAAAGAGTTCTAGGGCTAAATATAAAAAGCCACTTATGAGATTAAAATATAAAGCACAAAATGTTTTAAAAGAGAAAAAAATAAAAATTGAATTAAAAAAAAACCAAGCAATTTTCACTATACAATATCACTTAAGGTAAATGTTATTTAAGTCATATTAACAATTATTTATTGAGCATATTACATAGAAGAAATGGTGGCCTAGGTCTGTCTGAATCACTGTGACTTTAACCATTGTAACTCTATAACTATAACACATAACAAAATGTGAAAACTACAATGAGAAAGCTACAAATAAAATGTTATAGTGGTATAGAGGAGGTAAAGCAACATATAGAACAATGGTATATCAAGGTTTGGAGCTGGCCAGCCTGGATTCAAATCTCAGCTCCACTACTTACTAGCTATATGTACGGATGACAAAAATATATACCTCAAAGGGCCACTGTGAAGATTAAAAATAGAATGCAAATATAGGACTAGCATTGCACCTGGTACCCAGTAAGCATCCAATAACTTGTTAGCTATTATGTTAGCTATCATCCTTATTGGTATACTCCTCACACAGTCACAGGAGGCTTTTATCCCTGCCATGTGTGGACATCAGCTTTTGTTTGCCCAGCATCCATTTCCCCTATCCTTGTTCCAGCAGCCTCACTTCCTTGGGCAACCCTGCTCTGTCGTCCTCAGTCCCTATGTTTGGGTGAGGTTCACGCTCTGCCCTCCAGGGTGAGCATGTGGCTCAAGCCCGGCCAGAGATTGGGTCAGAAATGGGCACATGGCCCAAGCCAATCAGAGCCAATCGGACTCAACCCTAGGATTTTTGTCAGAGTCTTCGGTAAAGAGAAGCTCTCTTTCTATGTATATTTCCAGGATATAAGGCTGAAACTACTGGGGCCATCTTGCTGTCACATGAGGAGAGCTTACAAGAGAATAACCAATATAGAAAAGAAGAGCTGAGAGATCAAGTTTTGGTGATATTGTTTGAGCCCTTGGTTCCAACTGTGCCAGAAGGTTGACCACTAGACCTACAGTCATAGGGACCAATAAACTCCTTTTTTGGTTTGCTTAAGCCCATTTGAAGGATTTTTCACTTGGTTTTTGTCATTTGCATCTGAGAAGAGATAACATACCTGGTAACAATCACCTCCCAGAAGCTGGTGACCCAGGATGTAGTAGAGCTTAGTAGTGAAGGGCATGGATTTGGAATCAGAAAGATATGGTTTCTAATCCTGACTCTACCACTTACTAGCTGCATGACCAGGGGCAATTTGTTTAAACCTACTTCCTCATCTGTAAAACAGTGTGACACCTGCCTCAAAGGGTTGATGGGAGGATGAATGTGATAATGCATATAAACTGTTCAGTCTTCTGCCTAACAATGTAAACACTCAATTAGTAGAAGCTATTATTATACCGACTCCCAAATCAATCTTCATACGTGACCTCTCTTGAGTTCCATGTCTATATTTCCAGTGGTTTAGCAATTTCCACCTAGATAGTCCGCTATGCAACCTCAAATTCAACATTTCTAAATCTCATCTTATCCTGCCTCCACACTTTTCCATCATAACCTCGGCCCCTTCAAAAAAGTCCTTGCTGGATATCAATTCCTCATTAATAAGAGTGTGTTCTGCGTAGTCTCTAATACGAGAATCCTAGGAGTCATTCTAGATTGAAGCTTCTTCCCTGTTAGCCAATCAATCTTTAATCCTGCTAAATCTCTGCAGCATGACAGGGAAGAACTTTCCTCTTTCTGGTGTGTTAAAGAACAGGCGCAAGTCTCCTACTCCAGGATGTGTGACCTTTCCATTGGCTTTCAAGAAGACCTCCCATCCTTCTACCCTGCTTTTTCCTCATCTCATTCTCTTTGTGGCTTCATTTCTTTCCATATCCAGGATAGATCTTTTGCTACCCCTCTTATTTTTTCCTTGACCTCACCCTGCAAACTAACAAATTTAGACTAAACCAGTCTTTGTAGCTCCTACAACCAAGCTACTCGGCAGCACTGGAAAAAGTTACAATCATGCAGACAGACACCACTAAAATTTGTCTCTGACCTCAGCTGGATCTTCAGAATTTCAGCAATTTCTGTACTGCGTCAAATTTGTTTGCATTCCTCAAAATGGTTATTTCAAACCTCCAACACCCAACTCTCTCAGCCACTACTTCAGCCCCAACTTTTTAACTCACCAGATGGGGATGTTTCCTATTTATCTGAGGTAATTAAGGCAACCAGGTGGAAAATTCCTCAACTTCTTCCTCCCAGATTTCTAAACATATCTACATCTATAAGCCCCATCACCTCATTTCCCTGAGTCAGAATGGCTGGCGTGTACAAGATATACAATACAGTGATCGAATAAATAAAAGAGGCGTTCTTTCTCCTGTAGAGCTAATCCCACCTCCTTTAGTGCTTCTGAAATTGTAACATGCATACAGATCACCTGGAGATCTTATTAAAAATCCATATTCTGATTCAGGAAGTCTGGAGTGGGGCATCAGATTCTGTATTTCTTCCAACAAACCAATGCTGCTGGTTTAGGGCAACACTTAGAAAAGCAGGGTCTAGATTCCATCCCTCTCACCTCCTCAGAGACCATTTACTCTAAGTCAACACCTCTATCTCCAACATCTGCTTCTCTATCAGCTGCCCCTTCCCCCAGCATATCTCCAACATCTGCTTCTCTATCAGCTGCCCCTTCCCCCAGCATATAACATATCTGTTTCTTCTATTTTAAAATAAACTCTCCTTTGTTCCTCTTTTAGCTACCATCCAATCTTTTTACCTCCTTGGCTCCATAGGCAAGTTTCTATGAAGAGCAGTTTATATCAATGTTTCCCCAACTTTCTTGGTTCACAAAATCCTTAGTGTTTCAGTAATTTTTTCATGGCACTCCTAGGCCGAAAGAAATATCTAATAGTTCTCTTTATTAAGTAGTACTGGCCAAACCACTTAGCATGTATTTAAGTCCTAACAATTTAACACCTGTTGGGCACTAAAACCTTGGAATCAGATTGGACACGACAGCCTCATTTCCTGCTCCACACTGATTTTCAGGTAGTACTTACGTACTTTTTTATCAGAGCAGGCACTGAAAACCCAGCTTCACAAAGGCATGACATCACTGAAAGGAATATAGCAATCCAGTGCTGTGGTGTCCAGGAGATGCTGCTGTATTTCCCCTGAAATTTAAAAATATTCCATGGCACCCTTGTGAGTTTGCTACAGTGCCCTAGAGTGCCTCGATGCGCAATTTGAGAACTGCAGGTCTAGACAGTCCTCAGAATAGCAGCTTTCTCATTGCTTGGGAGGTTGTTGGAAATGCAGAATTTCGGGATCCATTCCAGATTCACTGATTCAGAATCTCTAACAAGATCTCCAAGTGACTCACAGACACCATTGAAGTTTGAGAAGCACTGGTCTAGAGTCCTTGCCTATACCTTCTCACTACCATTCATACTCAGCTCACTGCTTTCTGACTTTCTCTCTCATAACTCCAATGAAATTACCCTGGGCAAAGTCCCAAATTATGCCCTCCCCCTTTTTCAATAAGAGCAATACATGTCTTTCAGTTCCAATCCTAATTAACCCTCGCTGCGGTGTTTGATACTATTGATCTTCTTGCACCTCTATTCTTCCTTGGTTTCTAAAACACCACTGTCGTCTGGTTTTCTTCCTTTTCTTTCAATATACCCCCACGCCCCTTTTCCACCAATGAAGAGTTTTATTTCCCCCAAGGCTTCTGTAATTACCACTACTCTTGCTAGGCAAAACTCTTCCCTCAGGGGACTGCATTCGATCCTGTGGCTTGAGCTACTATCTACATGCTGACCAGCAGCGTTGAGATGGCTCTCTGGAGCCTCAGACCTATAAAACCAAATGCCACTCATATGTACAATACAGGTATATTAAACTCAACAATTCCAAAACAACTTCTGTGCCTGTCTTCCCTGGCCTTCAAGTTGTTCTTCTTCATATATTCTTTCCCTTACCAAATGGCATCCTTGTTCAACCAATTTCCCTAGAGAAACTTAGAAATCATCCTTGACTCATCCTTCTCCATTTCCCTGCCCTATACAATGAATCAAATCAAATATCCTTGCCATGTCTCCAATCTGTCTGAATCTCTCCATCTCCATTACTTCTATCTTAAAAGAGGTCCTTCTCTTTTGCTTGGATTCCTCTAACAGCCTCCTAACTCATCTCCGTGCCTCCAGGATTGCCATGCCCTGCTACAAACCATTCCTCACACTCCACCCAAGTTGGCTTTCTAAAATTAAAATCTGACATCAGTGCCGTTCTCTAAATCATTCAATGGCTCCTAATCCCTAGCAGTGCTTTTCAAAGTTTCCCAACAAAGGGCAAAAGAGTTGCAGATAGCGATCTAAGGAGCTCACTACAAATAAGACTTTTCTCGCAAGGCTGAGTTTTATCTTAAATAGTCATTTCAATTTTTACATTCTATTCCATGGGTAGCCACTTAAGTTATTAAAAGAATGTTTTAAATTACTTACCAATTAAACTACTTTTTCCATATGACAACTGAGTAAAATTGACACTCAAGGAAGACACACTGGTTACCTGTGGCTTCAAATATCCCTTGGCACAATGCCACTAGGCCAAGGGTCAGCAAACTACATCTGGCAGACCAAATCTGGCCCACCACCTGTTTTTGTAAATAAAATTTTACTGCAACACAGCCAAATTCAATCAATATGTATTGTCTATGGCTCTTTTCAAATTACAATGGCAGAGTTGAGTAGCTGCAACAGAGACCATGTAGCCCACAAAGCCTAAAATATTTACTATCTGGCCCTTTGGGGAAAAGTCTACTGACCCCTGCATTAGACCATGAAGACTGTTAAGGCTAAGACTGTGTTTTACTTGTCTTTAAGATCCCAGGACAGGACTAGAGAAAGTACTCAAAAATATTTAACCTAAAGAATTAGAATGTAGCTAGGAAGATCTCCAAGGGCTCCTAAGGGACACGTTCACAAAGTTGATACAGAATGCTCCCAAGCCCCAAGGAAGATACACAGGGGCTAAATAGAGATGTTCCTTCATCACTCAGTGAAGTCTGAAAGGCTGAAATGAGATATGTAAAACAAACTACTACTATACAGAGGTCAAAACAGGTTCTGAAGAAACTGATAAGCCCATCAGACCTAAAGCTGCCTTCCAGAAGAACTTCCGTATAGCACTGTATCACTAACACACGCATCAGGTAGCATCTAAGAAAGAGTTAGGAACTACCATTCAGAGCAATTGCTATGAGAATTAATATTTCTGGAACTCTTGTAATTGCATCATATTTTTTCTTCTCCAAATGATGAGAAGCAAAACACTTAAAATGGAAATATTTTAGATAACAGTAGGTAAGTGGGGAGCTAGGAAGACTATCCTACCTTGCAGTCAATATTAAAAAAGATAATTATTTCAAGAAATACTATATGGAGTGGTAATTTGGAAAGAAAATTAAAAAGAATATACAGAGTGCTTACTCTAAGACCTTAATCAACAAAAGAACCATGAGATGCCCTAATAAAGCATGGCATGTCCTAGGAACAAGAGACAGTTACATTTGCTAAAATAAAGAATGCATGATGAGGAGGAGACAGAAATAAAGCTAAATTGAGGCCACATAACAGCAGATCTCAAATGCTACGCTAAGGAATTCAGACTTGATTTTTCAAGCTATAGAATGCCTGAAGTCACGCAAGCAAGCACTGATAACAATCTGAGCTTTCATTTTGGACAGGAGTCAGCAAACTACGGCCTGTGGGCCAAATCTAGCCCACAACCTGTTTTTGTAAATAAAGTTTTATTGGAATACAGCCACATTCATTCATTTACATACTGTCTATGGCTGCTTTCCGTTGCAACAGCAGAGTTGAGTAGATGCAACAAACACTACGGCCCACAAAGCCTAAAATATTTACTACTTATTTAGCCCTTTGGGAAAAAACTGATGACCCTTCACTTTAGGAAGATGAATTTGATAAGAGAAGGACAAGGAATAATGAAGGCAGGGAGATGTCATTCATGGCTACAGGGAAAAAACATACAAAAAACAGTAATGAGGGTCTCAACCACAGTAGTGAGAACTGAAAGCCAAAGACAGGTGTTTGGGCCTCAGTATAGGTTAGAATGAAACCTACACTTTGAGAGGAACCAGAGACAGACCGAAACAAGGGCACGAATCAATTCAATGCTAAGGTACCGTGACTGGAAGGATGTCGAGAACATGAATAAAAAAATGGAACACACAATAAACAGCAAGTTTCAGAAGGAAAATGATAGAGGATTCATTTGATATCAGATATGAAAACTCTAAAATACCAATAAGACACACAGAAAGTACACCTGAATAGTGCGAGAAGAAAATCCAAATAGAGAAACAGAATTAAGAATCAACAGTTCAGTAATGGTATCTGAAGATACAAAACTGGATGAGATCAAGTGTATGAGACAAGTTAGACATGACAGCAGGAGCAGCAGATCCCATTTACTCAGCAACTACAGTGTGTCAGACCCTATACTGGGCACTTTATGTTATCCAATTCTCTCAACAATCCTGCGAAAAAGGAACTACCCACCCCTAGTTTACAGATCAGAAACCTGAGCTTGAAACGGATTCAGGTTAAATTCCGAGGTCATACAGCTAATATGCGGCACAGGTAGACCTGAAACCCAGGCCTACTTGATACCAAAGCCAGTGGCCGTTCCCTGTAAGAATGCTGACACCAAATCAGAGGGAAATATCTACATTTAGTGAGAAGACAGGAAGCCAGTACAGAAGGAACGGTTCAAGAGATTACAGAGAGTCAGGGCAGTGCAGTATCTTGTCGGCCAACGGAGGAGAAAAGGAGAGGGGAGAATAACAACAGGTGGTAATTCTGATAGTTAACTAGTGCCAAGTACAATGTTTTATATACATTAGCTCATTTAGTCCTCCCCACAATCATGACACAAGTACTTTAGTTATCCCATGAAACAAATGTGAAAACAAGGTAGAAAACTTGCATCACACAACTAGCCAATGGCAGAGCAAGGTTTTGAATCCAGGCAGCCTGACTCCAAATCCTACACTCTTAACCAATACACCATACTACCTCCAGGTCAAGTGCTACGGAGTGGCTAAGGAGAAAAAAGGCAGGAGGCAAAAAAGGACAGATCCTCTTACAAGAGGGGAAGGGGTGGGCCCGCTGGCATAGTGGTTAAGCGCCTGCTCCGCTTTGGCAGCCCCGGGTTCGCATGTTCAGATCCCGGGCGGGCGCGGACCGACACACCACTTGTCAAGCCATGCTGTGGCGGTGTCCCACACAAAGTAGAGGAATGTTAGCCACATGTTAACACAGATGTTAGCCCAGGCCCAATCTTCCTCAGCAAAAAGAGGATTGGCAACAGATGTTAGCTCAGGGCTAATCTTCCTCACACACAGACACACACACACACAAACAAAAAAACAGAACTTTCAAAAGATTGGTTTCAGAACAGCATTTGAAGGCCCACGCCATATTATAAGGAGGCTAAGGAATAAATAAGTGATGACCAAGTAAAGGCAGATGGTATCACCTACTTATAGAAGCCTTTGGACAGAAGGTGAGAGAATATTAATTTATGGGATTAATACAACCAAGAAAATGTAAACCAGTTGTTTTAGTTAATAAAAGATCTTTTTTCTTTGTCAACTTATGGATTGTAAGAGGTGTTTAGAATAGTTATTCAATAAATGTCCTTTGGGTATCTGAGATATCAGACATAACATTTTTTATATCCCTTATCGATTAAAGAGTATGCCCTATACCCATTTTCTCAGACCCAAATGTGAACTGGAATCTCTGTGAAGCTTTAAGAAATTATCTGGCCTTCCACCTGGATTGAAAATCTCTGATTCAGAAGATCTATATTGGGCCCCTGACATTAATGTGATTCTGATGCAAAGCTTACATACTTAAAGGAATCATGACACCCTCTGCATATACTGCCTATTTGAAAACAGTATCTTTTTTTTTTTTTTTTTTTTTGGGATGAAGATCCACCCTGAGCTAATATCCATGCCAATCTTCTTCTTTTTGCTGAGGAAGACTGTCCCTGAGCCAAGATCTATTACCAATCCTCTTTTTTTTTTCCCTTTTTCTCTCCAAAGCCCCAATAGACAGTTGTATGTCATAGTTGCACATCCTTCTAGTTGCTGTATGTGGGACGCCACCTCAGCATGGCCAGACAAGCGGTGCGTCAGTGTGCTCCTGGGATCCGAACCTGGGCCACCAGTAGCACAGTGTGCGCACTTAACCGCTAAGCCATGGGGCTGGCCCCTGAAAACAGTATCTTAATGAGTGTTTAAGGTTAATATGAACTTTACTACTTAACCTATACCTTTTATGATTTACATGAAAAAACTAACCTGCTCAAAGAATTGTATATTTGTATACTATCAAAAGAATGTTCCAGGGCCGGCCCCGTGGCTTGGCGGTTAAGTGCACGCGCTCCGCTGCTGGCGGCCCGGGTTCGGATCCCGGGCGCGCACTGGCGCACCGCTTCTCCGGCCATGCTGAGGCCGCGTCCCACATACAGCAACTAGAAGGATGTGCAGCTATGACATACAACTATCTACTGGGGCTTTGGGGGAAAAAATAAATAAATAGATAAAATTTAAAAAAAAAAAAAAAAAAAGAATGTTCCTTTAAGTGAATGGCTGGTATTTTTCTTGAGTATAAATAAGTTTATGTTGAAATTAAACAACATTCCAATGGTGCATTTCTGAAATTATTTCAGTAAGGAAAGTGAAAGACTCATTTGATAAATATTTGGCTTATCTCCAACTTTTTAAAATTAAGAAATTTCTGTAATGCATACAGCAAGATCAAGTAGGAGACCTCAAAATAAATACAGCATTCCCCAAAACATGCATAAGTAGAAACATACTTCACTCGTCTTAGCTAGGAGGTCAAACTCTAGAATCAGACTATCCTGGTTTGTGCCCTGACTCTGTCTGTAACTTCCTAGTTGTGTGATTTGGAACAAGTTTCTAAAAAAAAAAAAAAAAAAAAAAAATCTGTGCCTCAGATTCCTCAACTGTAAAATGAGGAAAAGAATAGTACCTACACCTCATATGGTTATTGTGAGAATTAAATGAGATAATCTGGTTAGAAAGAGTACTTATAATAGTTCTTGGTACATAATAAGCATTCAGTAAATGTTGGCAATATAAGTATATAAAAATCTTCTCTAACCCAGAATTCTACTTCTAGAAATTTTTCTTATAAAAACCTCGTAAAAATGCACAAAGATATACCTTCAAGACTATCCAATGCAGAATTATTTGTCATACATAAAATTAGAAATAACCCAAACTTCCACCACAAGGAGCTAGTTACATAATTTATGGTACAATCTTTCATTTAGCACCAATGTTTCTGAGATGCACCTATGTTGTTGCATAAAAGAGTAGTTCATTTCATTTTATTGCTGAATAGTATCCCATTGTATGATATACCACATTTTATCTAATCACCAAATGATGGACACTTGGGTTGTCTCCTATTTTTGACAATAATGAATAATAATACTCAAGTCTTTGTGTGGACATGTTTTTATTTCTCTTGGTAGATACTTAGAAGTGGAATGGCTGGGTCATATGATGAGTTTATATTTCTTTGAAAAATGGCTGACCTGTTTTCCAAAGTGGCTATACCATTTTGCATTCCTGCAAGTAATCAATGTATCAATGTACGAGGATTCCTATTGCTCCACATCCTTGTCAAAACTTGGTATTGTCGATATTTAAATTTCAGCAATTTTAGTGTATGTATAGGGGTATCTCACTGTGCTTTTAATTTTCATTTCCCTAATAACCAATGATGTTGACAATCTTTTCAAGTAGTCATTCATCTATCTTCTTTTGTGAAATATCTGTTCAAATTTTTTGCCTATTTTTCTGTTGAGTTATTTCTCTTAAAGTTATAAGAAATCTTGATGTACGTTCCAGATATAAGTCTTCTGTCAGATATATGTTTTCTAAATATTTTCTTCCAAAAGGGTTTATCTTTTTTTTAATGGTGTTTTTCAATAAGCAAAAGGCTTTAATGTTGACAAGTCCAATTAGTCAATTTTTTCCTTTTATGTTTCATGTTTTTTTTTGGTGTGTCTTAAGAAACGTTTGCCTATCTCAAGGTCACAAAGATTTTCTCTTAAGTTTTCTTTTAAAAATTTTATGGTTTTAGGTCTTACATTTAGGTCAATGATCCATTCTGAATTAATTTTTGTGTATGGAGTGAGGTAAGGGTCATGTTTATTTTTTCCATATATTCATATATTCCAATACTATTTATTAAAAAAAAAACTATCCTGTATTGAATTAACTTAGTATCTTTATAAAAAACAAACAAAAAAATCAATTGATGTTTTGAATGTGGGTCTATTTCTGGACTCTTATCTCTATGTCTATATCTATTTCTTCTTTGACTCATAGGTTATTTAGGAATGTGTTGTTTAAATTCCACATATATGAGATTTTCAATATTTCTTTCTATTATTTATTTCTAATTTAATTCCACTTTGGTCTGAGAATATACTCTGAATGATTTCAATCCTTTCAAGTTTATTGAGACTTGTTTTATGGCTCAACATAGGGTCTATTCTGGTGAATGTCCCATGTGTGCTTGCAAAGAATATGTTTTATTCTGTTATTTCAAGGAGTGTTCAACAGACGTCAATTAGGTCAAGTTGGTTGACAGTGTTCAAGTCTTTAGACCCTTGTTAATTTTATGTCTACTTGATTCTAACAATTACTAGAACCAAGTATTTAAGCTATATTAAATTATTCAAAGTATTGTACAATTCAAAGCAATTACTCTTCTATAATATCTAGATAGCATATATTTCTATAACAAAAATACAGATATGGACACACGTAGTTTAACTTCACTTTCCCTTCAATTCCTTATTTTCAAATAAGCTATATTTTCTTTGTAAATGACTAAAATAACTTTATCCAGTGTCAACATAAAAAAGTTACTTCCTATAATACATACATAGAGTAGTTCACATCTTAATGGTTTCATGTTTCAACTGTTAAAAATGTTAAGACCAATCAATTTGAGGAAAAAATGTGGAACCTACAAGCAATTTCTTAAATCAAGGGCAGCATGGTCTTCTTAAAATGCATTTTTCACTATAAGCACAATTATTACATGAGTCAAATTCAATGGCACAGACACCAAAGTAATTTTATGAATTGATAATAGCCACAAGATGACATTATTAAGGGTAAAGAAGCCATAAAGCATGACTTAAAAACAACTAATCCCCAAATTTCCCCCATTATTTTAGAGAAGGAAGATTTAACTTTTAGCATTCTGTTTTAAAAACTTCCTACTAAGTTATAGACTATATGGTAAATATAAGAAATACTAAGTAATATCAACAAATTACAAAACAACCTAATTTATATCAATAAAAACTATAAAATAAGTATAAATTCACTTATGTGAGATTTGATCCAATCATTGTACAGGCACTAGCTTATTTGTATGCATGACTAGCTTTTAAAATTAATTAATATTCAAGGATTTCAATTTTTAAAATGCATCTTAAATAATTAAATTAATTATTATAAATAAAATATTTAGCGCCATTTGACTTCATTCTGCCAAGGGGGAGGGCACGGAGAGAGAGAGAGAAAGATCCTTTGATCAAAGTGTCCCTCAGTGTGAGTTATTTCATTACCCATCATGTAACACAACTATCTGAAATTTAGTTCAAGATGCCCTTATCCACTGACCAGTTTCTTTTTTCACAGTGCCAAGGCTATGTGCCAACTGCCTAAGCAACAAGTTTCACTTTAATTGCAATAAACAAACTAACAAAAAAGAAATCAGAATAGACTTGACAGCACTAACAACAAACACGTATCAAATTTTTCTCTATAGTAAATGTGTTCTGTTTAAGAAATTCCTTCTTAAATCATGGTAATAAAGACTTTTTTTGCCAAAAAAAAAAATAATAATAAGGTTCTGATATCCCATTAAAAGCAAGTCAAGAATTCTGAATCTAAAACTGAACTTTAACTTGTGATGTTAATGTTAACCAACACGGTGAACAAGAGCAAAGGTTTAGAATTAAGGGCAGCCAAGGCCAAGTCCTAATAATTTGAAAAGGCACTGCTGAGAGCTAAAAATATAATCACTTTTTTAAAAAGCTTCTTATAATAATCAATTACCCAACCTTTCTTCTGTTAACTAGGTCAACATTATTCCCATTTCACAGATGAAGAGACTGGGAGAAGTGCAAAGTGACTTGCTCAGTGCTGAGAGAGCCAGACGACAAGAATTCACAGCAGTTCTAGCAGGTCCTATTCCTCCCTTCTGTCAACAACCACCTTTTCTCCCCCACTGTTCTCCCTTTCCCTAGACCATTCTAAGATAAAGAAACACCTGCAAGAATCTTTACAGTCAGTATACGTTAGAGAAAAACCTTACAGTTTTTATGCAACGTCAAAGCACAGTTCCTGAAAACTAGCAATGTGAACATTGTTCTTACATATTTTAAAGATACTTTCTACCAAATCTATCAAAAGATGCTTCAGATCTAACAATTATAGGAATTATTTTTAATATAAACAAAATCAACCAATATGAATTCTAGTTTCATTTTTGTTAGTTAAGAGTACCCCACCACCACCACCACTCAGCCTTGGTGCACTATTATTACTAACGTTTTTATTTTTAAAAAATTCAGATTATTCTTACTGAAATGCCAGTTACAAGCAAAAACAAAAACAAAAGCAAAACACACATGAACATATGCAACGGGAGCAGGAAACAGGACAGTGTAAAGAGGAAGAGAGAAAAGAGAAAGAATCACAACCCACTGTTAATCATTAGTGACAAAGGCTCTCAATCTTGTAGGGTAAAATTGCACATTTAGAATTCTCAAGCAAAGATTAACCTAGCAGGTGTTCTTGGAGAGGTATGCCCTCCAGGGACAACACTCTCACTAAGGTCATGGTTTCCATCCTGGTCATAGCAGTTAACTTCACATTGTTTCACAGCCAGACCGGACAAGGCAAACATCTTCTAGAAGTCTGTACATATACCACTAGTTTAAGTTATAATGTATATCCCTTTATCTGGGTCTCTATAACTTAAATTGACTACTATTGTCAGGGAAGGGGGGACTCAAAGCATAGTTCTATAGACGTGGGGCAAGAACAGCAACTGAATAAACACAGAAACCTCACTCTACCATAATCAGACATGAAATGCTTAAAAACGTTTTTTGTTTTGTTTTGTTCTTTAGAATTCTTCTTATACCAGGAGTTCCTAATGTAGGGTATGCATGGGTTTTATTATAAGCAAAACTTAGCATGTATGCTCATTTTTAGGGTGAGAAGGGGTATAGCTTCCATTAGATTCCTAAAGAGGTCCAGAAGCAAAACAAAGTTATGAACCACTAACTTATATAATTACCTTAAAAAAACTTTGTAAGCTGTTGGGGAGGGGTGCTATTTTATTATCATACATGATTTTTAGCCAAAATTTTCTTTATCCAAGAAATTTGATTCTAAAATACGTGACTTGTAATCACCGAAAACTGCAACCATTCTTTGCACATAAATTATCTCTGGTAAATATTTAATCTCAGGCTACTTTCCTTATCAACTAAAAACTGTACTCAGAGAATGAAAACACATTTTAAATATCAAAATTAAGCAAAATTGGGAAGTGAATTCTTTTTAAGTATAAAAATGCCTGAATGCATTTCAAGACCAAACTCAAAAGACTTTACACGGTCCAGTTTCTATCATCTGCACTACCAGTGCCTTCTTTTAACACAGTTAAATCAACTGGTTCCCCCAAGCTCGTTAAATGCTTGAATCTAGAAATGTGGTTAACGCCAGAGTTTTCTAATCATAAAGAAACTTCTCATCTTGTTTAACCTATGCCCTCTTTTGTTAAATATAACTCTTAAACATCCTTTAACATTATTTGAAATTTTGAATAAATTACAGTTTTAAAATCAAATCAAAACTATGATAATTTTAGAAGTTTAAAATTTTGCTCTTGAAAAGTTTTACTTAGACATCAATCATGTGGTATCAATGCTGAGCTCTGTGTCACCTTGCTAGCCACAAGCTTCTCTCCTCTAGGTCATGCAGACGAGTATATAAGAGGTCACTTTCAACATCATGTGTATTATGTTGCTTTGTTTTGAAGTGACACATGTTCCCTGGGGATTCTCATGCCATTGGTGGGGGTGAGGGAGGTAAGATATGCAGGCCCTCTCCTCTTGAGATTCATGGTTGTGCAGGATTCTACCACAATCTGTAACCTGATCAACTGACTTTGGGCCCGGGCAATGGCGTAAAACTTCATTTCACCTTCAGAACAGAACTTTCTCCCAGTTAAAAATAGTTTAGGCCATGTTGGCCTGGGTTATTTTTATCTGGAAAACAGGGACTAGAAACAGCACAGTAAGCACAGAAAGGAGAGTTGACCACAATAGGATGAAAACTCTCATAGACTTTCTAAAAGTCTTACTGTAGTTTTAGAAACTGGACGGAAAGAAGGGGAAGCAGAGGTGAGGTACAGGTCAGGTCAGGGCAATTTACTAAGTGTTAATATATGAATAATAAATAACAACCTCACAAGGTGCTTTGCAAAAGACAGAACAGTATAAAACAGCTTCCCTGCCCTTATAATTTCTGGAGAAGATACTTCAGGAATTAAAAAGGTATATAAAGTTTCTGAGAAAAGAGAGACCAATGAAGCTTCAGAGTTCAGGGAGATCTTTGGGAATGAGACTTAAGCCAGACTCTAAAGGATGTATGATTTGAATTCCTGGGGCAGGGGTGCGGGAGTCGTAAACCAATCAAAGAATTCACTGATGTGTTAGGAGAAGTGAGAAGGGGAGCAATAAGGAGGAAAACAGTCCAGCTGAAATAGTGCTTGTATTTCAAAGAGAAGTAGCAAATAAGAGTGGATAGATGGTGTGGGCCTAAGCAGGTGGCAAGCATTAAATGCATAAGAATCAAATTATATCCTCTGAGCAAATCTCAGAAGATTTTTGAGTAAGATTTTTATAAGTGTTGGTAAATTTATATAAGATGGATATAGGTGGTACACAGAGAAGAATGAATTAAACAAAAAAAACAATATTGTGTAACAAACAATCCAGGTATGAAGTGATTAAAATCTCAGTTAGGATAGTGCAGTGGAAATTCAAATATAACACTTACTGAATGCCTGATGCAAGAAGCTGAGTATACCAACACAAATAAGACAGGGGTCCTGTCCTCAAGTGCCTCACAATTAATAGAGGAAACTCACCATTGTGGAAGGTGTTCTATCAGAGATAAGTGCCATAGCAACAGACAGCACAGAGTTGTAATTCTGCTTAGAGGGACTGGGGCAAGAAGCAAGTTAGATAAACCTCCCTACCACCTTTCCACATGAAAAGAGCCAGGGAAATGCACACAGGTAGAAAATGAACACAGGTTCAGGGAACCTGTAAGTAGGCTCTAGTGGCTGGAGTAAAAAGTACATGACAGAAAATAAAATATTCTTTAAAAAAAGTTTGTATAGCATACCAAGACTTTGGGGGAAACAAATATTTTCAAGCAGGAGAATGATATAATCTGTGTTTTGGAAAGATAATACCAGGGCAATGGATAGAATGGACTGGAAAGATCAAAAGGAAAAAAAATTAGGCTTTTATAATAATCTCAGACAGAGAATGAAGACAGGTTTCAACAGCAAGGTGTAAATGGGAATAAGGAATGAGAGACAGATGGGAAATAATTTTTTTTTGCACATAGCTTGATTGATTGATAGATTGACTGATTGATTTTTGTGAGGAAGACTGGCTCTGAGCTAACATCCATTGCCAATCCTCCTCTTTTTGCTGAGGAAGATTAGCCCTGAGCTAACATCTGTACCCATCTTCCTCTATTTTGTATGTGGGATGCCACCACGGCATGGCTCGATGAGTGGTACGTCGGTCCGTGCCTGGGATCCAACCTGTGAACGCTGGCCACTACGCCACCTGGCTGGCCCCCGGAAATAATTTTTAAATGAGTAAAATTTACCTACTGATAATGGAAAGTATGTTCCTCTAAAACATCATGCTCTTTTCAGACTTGGAGACTTTCAATGGACGTACTCCACTGAGATGGACTCATCCATGGGAAGTCTCAGTCTAAGTAACTGCTTCTTCAAGGAAACCTTTCCCGGCATGCAAACCAAGTTAGATCTCCTCTGATGTGCTCCCACAGGATCCTGTACATCTCATAAACATCCATCACACATGGAATTGCAGGTTCAATGTTGTCTTCCCCTCAGACAATAAAACTCCAGAAGAGCAGAGAGAATTCAACTTGGGCATTGTGGTACAATCAGTGCCTAGCACTGATTCTGGCATATATTAGGCACTCTGTAAATAGTTGTTGAAAAAATAAATGGAGTTCACAGATAGGATCAATTTTAAACCTATTTCTCCCATCTCTCCACCAGACAGTCCCACCAGCCCTCACCCCCTCCAAGAGGAAACTTCAGTCTTAACCATGCTGAGTATGCAGTACTTTCAGAACATTCAGGAAGAGCTGTCCATTAGTCCTCTACAGACACCAGGGTTTTTAACAAATTCTAATAGCTGAAGTCATGGTTGCTCCTCTCCTCCTCTTGCTAATTCTGTAATTATTATATTATAGCTAATATTAAATGAGCACTGATTATATGCTGAGCATTTCTCATGTATTATCTCATCTACCTTCAAACAAACCTTATTGAATTAGGTATTATTATTAACTCCTATTACACTGATGAGGAAGCTGATACTTTGTTAGAAAATTTGCCTAAAATCAGAGAGCAATTAAGTATCAAAACAAAGGTTTGAACACAGGCAAACTAACTTAAGAACTTGTGCTTCCATAAGTACATGAGATCACTCAGGAAGAAAAAAGCACAGACTAGAGCAAAAAGAGATGACAAACCACAGACCGTTAACAACAGTAAAATTTAAGGGGCAGACACTGCAAAGGAAGAAGCAACTTAAGAAATGGTATTCACACCCCTGTGTAATTCCCTCACCTTGAGTGTGGAATGAATCTAGTGACTTGCTTCTAACCAAAAGAATGCAGTACAGATGATGGCATGTCACTTCTGTGGTTAGGTTATAAAAGACTGGGACTTCAGTCTTGCTAGCAGACTCTTGACTGTCTTCTTGGCTTGCATACTTGGATGAAGCAAGCTGCCGTGCTGGAGAGGCCCACATGGCAAGGAACTGAGGTCCTCAGTCTAACAACCCATGAGAAACTGAATGCTGCCAATGGCCACTGAGTGCACCTGGAAGCAGATCCTTCCTCATTCAGTCCTTCGGAGGAGACCACAGACCCTGGCCAACATCTTGACTGCAGCCTTGTGAAAGAGTACAGTAGAGGATGCAGCTAGGCTGTGCCCAAATTCCTCATCTACAGAACTGTGAGATAATAAATGTGTATTGTTTTAAGCCACTGAGTCTGGGGTAATTTGTTATGTACTAATAGGTAACTATCAGAAGCTGAGAAGAAAAATCTAAAAATATAGATGTTTCAAGTTCTCCCTACAAGTATCTTCTGATAGTGATCAGCAGAAAGCTAAGAATTGAGCTTCAAGAAAAAACCACAGTTAGAAGATGAGAAAAGAAGGAAAACTGAAAAATATAATGAGGAAAACTAATTGAAAGGCTCAGACTCAGGTTAGCAAATGAGTGGTCAAAGATTTTAGAGGTGGGGTACTTAACAGTGCTATTGAAGTAGCAAGCAAACCAGGTTTAAGGGGGAAAAAGGGCAAAATTTTTTAATTAAAAAATAATTTTCAAGACACTATTTCAGAGGAATAGTGCTAACAGTCAGTGGAAGACATACTAGACGGTAAAAAATAACTAGACACAGAATAGAGGATAATTATAAGATGAACCTATAGAATCAGAACTTCTAGTTATCATTTATAGATGAGAGTTGCGTACCAATGTTAATGAGAAAAAATTCAGATGCATAATCAATCTTTTAATACTCCAAACTCCTGATTAGACCTGATCAATTAACTGGTTAGATTTGATGTTTCCAATCTAGGTTTTATTATATAAAAATAAGTCTTAAATTGAAGTTGCTTGAATTAAGTTGCAATTATAGGTTCCTGGATTCCATAGCTCATGTTTGACCTTTCCAGTTTTAATTTTTTAAAACCATTTCATACATGCTAACCTAACATTTACCCATACTTTTGTGACCCTCCTTTACCCTAGAGTCAAAAGCAAGACTTGTTATGCTTAAAAGCCCTGGATACTATATTCCAATTTTAACACTATCAGTTCCCATTTGGTAGCTGGTACTTTTATTTCTAATTCCCGTGTCAGGCTCCACATCACGGGGATGAGGGCTCATATTTCTCTGATATCTTTTCAGACCATCAAATATAGTCCCGAAGCCATTATAAACTTCCCCCTTCTTGACTTACTAGTTTAGGAAGCTATCACACAGTCGTTTGTATCTATACGTCAATGGAATTATTTTTGATATTTTATGGTCATTCTACCTCTTCTCAATTTTCTATAGCAGCTTTATTTTCAACAGCATGTTTAAATAAAGATGTTTTATTTCTCACTTTATTTTGACATTTAATCTAAATCTATGCTTGCCTCTCATGTTGAACCATTCAATTTTTTCCAATGTTTCCCTAAATTTCAGAATCTGTGTAATACTTTTTTGGATTTGTATGGATTTGTATCTACAAGCCATCTTGAGTAGTTCATGCAAGAAAGCACAGACATACTTGTTGATAGCACGAGAAGTGCTGCAAGATTTCCTGCAGTAATTCCTGTAGGCAGCCCCAGTGGTAGAGCTGACGAGAGCATACCGTGCAAAGCAGCCATAAAGCCTTTGGAGAAGAAAGGATGGGGCTGTAAGGTCAATAGCAGTAGCGGCAGACAGAGCCAATCTGAAGGAATATGGAAAAGTAGAGCATATCACTTTTTTCTTCCAGCTTTGGGTGTGATATACGTGTCAATAATCTGCTATAAATGGACACTGAAAAAGTGGGACAAGAGAAGACAAGCAGAAGATTTAGGGCAAGATAAAATAATAATTATTTCCTTCCAATTGCTCAAGCCAAAAACTTTGGAATCTCTCTTTCTCTCATATTTCACATCTAATCCATCAGCAAATCTCATTGACCCTACTTTCAAAATATATCCAAAATCCAACCAATTCTCCCCACATCTGCAGTTACTACTCAATTTAAGCCACCATCATCTAGAGCCTAGACTATTGCAAGAATTTCCTAACTGGTGTTCCTGCTTCCATTCTTGCTCTCCTCCAATCTACTCCCACGGTAGATCAATCAACAGCCACCGAGATCTTTTAAAACTCTCCAGTGGCCTCCCATATCACCCAGGATAAAACCCAGAGTTCTTGCCATGGCTTACAAGACAAAACCCCACATGACACGGTCTCATTGCCTATCCCACTACTTCACTGATCACATCTCCTATCATGCTCTCTCACTCATTCCACTATAACCACGATGCCTCCTCCTTGCTGTTTCCTAAACACACAAAGCATATTCCATGTCAGGGCCACTGTATTTGCTATTTCATACCTTTACTTGGAATGCTCTTCTTCCATGTATCCACATAACCCAGTCCCTCATTTCATTCAAGTCTCTATTTAAATATCATCTTATTATTTTATCAGTCCTATCTAAAAGAGTACCCCTGCTCACTCTGTCCTTTCCTTGTTTCTTTTTTGTCTTAATATTTACCAGCTAACGTTGTGTATTTACTATCTGTTTATTGACCGTCTCTCCCTACCCCTTACCTACCTCAAATAGAATTTAAACTCCATGAGAATGGAGGCTTTTTTGGTTTTTGTTGTTCAGGTATTCCTAGCTCCTAAAACAGTACCTGTACATAGAAAGTACTCAACTTCATATCTGCTGAATGAATGAATGAATGAAAGAAAAGATTACTGAAACAGGACTCAGAGATAACAATAAGGAGGAGCCAAGAGTACATGTATTTTGCTTTGGTAAAGAAATGGGATTTCGTACACTGAATAAGGAAAACGAGAATTCCAAACTCATGAAAATTTTATGGTGATTTAGATAAGCAAACAGGATACAAATACTATCTGAGCACTTTAGAAATAAAACTATAATTTGGTTCTAGAAAAATGTGATAATGAAGCGCAAAACATTCCAACAAAGGTGGCAGAACAGTTCACAGGCTGGGCTAGGAAATACAGGTGTGAAATAAACTACTGTAAGGGAAGATTTTGGTTAACCATCTATTAGTTTTTTGTTCGTTTCTTTTATTTTGTTTTCTAGAACAGAAAGGTTTTAGCTGGACTGAGTCAAAGATAGGTTCTGAATATGGCTCAATAAATGATCTGTATGCCATCCTGTAGTCACAAATAATGTTTCAAGTGCAGAACCAAGGGCATAGTGGAAAAGGAGGTAGAACACAAGCACAGTAATAAAATGCATCTATGAACACTGTCCAAGAATGTGCTCAAATGAAAGCGAGACTGAAACTTCTGGTGTCACTTTAAAAGCCTAACGCAAAAAATTAAATAAAAACAACTAAGCTGATAACATCAATCCAAAGGCATACCAGAAAGGCACAGGCTTCAGAAAACATGGGAGAAGAAGAACAAAGATAGATTTCAAGGCTGATTGGGAAAAAAACAGGAAAGGAAAACAGAGAATGAACATATGAATTAGAAACACAGAGCAGAAAGATAGTTCCAACTAAGGAAACAAGAGACGGTAGGCCTGCTTTAGGGAAGATGCCTTCAATGTCAGAGGAAAGAAAAGGAGGTGAATAAAGAACATTGAGGGAAATTAGGGAGGAATTATCTAAAGGAGGAAAATTTAAACCAGAATGTCAGATGAGCCAAAGTGTAGAATGACAGGAGCAAAAGGGAGAAGGAAAAGGAAGTCATAAATGTTCAAGCAACTCTCAAAAATGGCATAAAATGTACTAAAATTAGTTAAGCAGGAGCACGTAATTTTTACGAGAGGCAGCATAAAGTTGCAGATATAAGAATGAACTGAATCAAGCATCAGTCAGTTTTGTCACTAACCAGCTCTATGACCTTGAGCAAGTCACTTAACCTCTCTGGGACTTATTTCCTCTGTTTAAAAAAAAATGTGTGTGGGAGGGAGCGGGGTGCGTGGTTAGGTCGAAAATGGGTGATCACTCTATGTCTTTTTTCCTCCAGCTTACAAGAGGGGGAAAGACAGCAAAAGCACAGAACTCTTAAAGAAAGAATCAGAAAATAAAAAATTTTTAAAATGAGAAGGATAATAGTTAACTACAGTTTTGCACAGGCTTTACAATTTAAAAAGCGCTTTTACATACATAATTATATGTACTCCTCACAGCGAGCCTGAAAGGCAGACAAGGCAGGTATCCTTTCACATCATTTTACAGAGTAACTGAGGCTCAGAAAGATTAAGCAACTGGCTCAAGGACACAGAAACAGTGGCAGATCCAAAATCCAACCCAGACCTAACAGCAGCACAAAGTCCACTACTATCCTTCTAAGTTTAGATGCCCTCCTCCTGTGTGACTAAGGTTTTGCAGGGTATTTTTGTGGCTTATTCAGTAGTAAATAAGTTAAGAGTTATAAACATGCAAAAAAAACCTCTTGTAACTTAGAGTAAAATTCCTTTAGAATTAGAAGAGTTATCTTATATGTAAACTACACGTAAACTAATTCACTATACAAAACGTTTTCCTACAAAGTTGAACTTGATTTAGTTACAACCTATTAAGACTACTCTTTCAGGGGGTGGCCCCGTGTCTTAGCCGTTAAGGGCGGTGCGTCGGTTAAGGGCGTGCACCGACGCACCGCTTCTCCGGCCATGCTGAGGCCGCGTCCCACATACGGCAACTAGAAGGATGTGCAACTATGATGTACAACTATCTACTGGGGCTTTGGGGGTGGGGGGGAAGGAGGAGGATTGGCAATAGATGTTAGCTCAGAGCCAGTCTTCCTCAGCAAAAAGAGGAGGATTAGCATAGATGTTAGCTCAGGGCTGATCTTCCTCACCAAAAAAAAAAAAAGTCCACATTTATCTCTTTTAAATTTTAAAGCACTATGCAAAACAGTTATTACTGCAGTTGCAATATTGTCAGCCTTTCTGCATACAGAATACCTGACCTTTGATCTTGAATTCTGATATAGCTATTAAAACACTAAACAAGCTGCCTCAATTTGTACGCCCTAGATGCCAAGAGTATAGAGAAAGTGGCAGAAGTGGATCGAGAAGGAAGCTTTGTTTGGTTCTGTTTGTAACATCTAACAGGACTGTCACCACATATCTATGGTAGTGATAATACAACAACAGGATTTTCCTCATCCTATTCTTTGCTCTAAAAGCCATAATCAGCCAGAGCTGACTAATTAACTGCAGTACTAGGGAAAAATCTTAGGAATATAATCTGCTGCTTACTGGTCTCAACCTATTTTATCACTCCTTTTCTTTACGTACATTTTAACTGAACAGAGTAAGTTTTGGATAAAATTGCAAAAATATGTATATGATTCTAGCATTTTTATTTTAACAGGCAAATTTTTTCCTTCCGAGTGGCTAAGAAACTCCGGCTGAACAGTTCCACCTTTTCCAGTGATCCTTACTCCTCTGCATTCCTCTTCTTCCTCTACCCCCCAGTAAAGGCACCTATGATCTATCATAGCCCACACAACACTACTCTTCACAAATCAACAGATCATGATTCCTTCCTACTGGAGATCACTGCAAGTCTTCTTGATGGAAGAAAGGGTGTGAGGAAGAATAAAGGATCAAAGGGCAGTTTAAGGGCAAACGCGGGGAAAATCCCAAAAGAGGGACCAGAGAAAGTGGAAACTGGAGCTCAGTTACATCAGTGGCTACAATCATGTTCCTGTTTTTCTCCTGTATTACAACCTTCCCTGTAGTTCCTCTTTTAAAGCAGTTGGATAAACTGTGGCCAGATAAGCATGTCTGAAGTAGAAACCTGGGGGAAATCAAAGCCTACACTGAATGAGCCACAGCCAATTATCCATCATCTGATTATCAGGCACTGACATACACCAAGACCCACAGAATAATGTAAATGAAAAAGAACATCAGAATCTTGATCAGAAAATCTAACTTTAAGACCTGGTATGCTGCATGATTTCCAACAAGTGAACTAACTTTCCTGAGGCTCACCACTCTAATCTATAAACAGGGATAATATACCAACAATCTACTATTTTACAGAGTTGCTGTGAAAATCTGAGACAAATACTACACATTTGAGGCAAGCAACTTTTTAAATCACTATAATGTTGTAAAGGATAATAAAATTCTTAATTGAAGACCCTCTCTGCAGTCACATACCCATATTCTGCCTCTCTTAAGAGTTATACTGAAAGGAGCATAATTCAGGTGGATAATGATGAAGTGGCTTTTCAGCAACCATCTGAAATAAGCATTATATAGTCACCTAATAAAAAGTTTATATAGCCCAACCATAAAGTACAATTATTCACATACAAGGCTAATGCTATTCACTATGAACAAAATATGTATATCAGATTTTAGTCCCAGTAGTATGTTAAGTAATCTACATCTTCTCTTCTAATATCCTACCTATATGCAGCGTAGTAGAAAAAGTATGGAGCTCGATATCTGAATGACCTAAGATTGAATCCCAGCTAGGTTATCATAAGCGGTAGGCCTTGGCCAAGTCTGAGCTGAAATATCCTCAAATGTAAATTAGGAATAATACTAACTACTTCATATGATTAAGATTATTGTGATTATGTCTGTATTGAGCCTAATCTGGTGCCTAGTACACTGTGGTTGCTCAATATATGGTGGCTGGTAATTTGACTGCCTTCCCATTCCTTCAAAGCAAGCATCTTTGGTTTTTTGGGACTACTTAAACTACGTGATCAAACATGATTACCAAAAACTCTCTCAGCCAAGAAGTACAATGCAAGAGATTCCCTAAGATCATTCATAGGCCCTGAAATTAATGTCCCTAAAATTAATGTAAGCACAAGATCAAATCTACAGAGATTAAAATCCATCCTTCCCTTCAGCTAGTCCCATCACATGATGATATGTGTCGTCAAGTCAATTAAAACCTCAACTACTGTTCCCTTCAGTCACTGGGACTCCTGAGGAAGGAGGTGGCTATTTTCTAACTGCCTCCCCATGAGAAGCAACTGCTCTAAGAGCTAGGCTGGCTGCTGTCCCTTCCCTGAGAAGAACAGATGAAAACAGGAAGATAGGAGAGAAGACGATTTAGCTTAACTTGGAAAGCTAAATTAACTAAGGAAAGCAGATCAAGGAAGATTTAGGATGTTATCTTCTTCATGACTTTACCTTAAGCTTATGCCCCAACTACATGCTTTGGGCTGTTTTCATAGGGCTATTTTAATATTCCCTCAAGCTATCTCCTTTTCTCCTCTAGAGTTCATGACTATACTCAGATTTGATCCATGACAAAGTGTTTTTAAAAAATATAAATGAAAATCTCATTAAATACCGAGGTTGAGATTTAATCAGGCCCCCTTTTTTTCTTCCAGCTTATATTAACCAACAGTTCATTTTTTTGAGACGACATGATATTAAGACATGCCTTCATCCAGCAATGAAGCAGCAATACATAAATCAGACTTCACCTTATGCTTTCCCCCACAAAACTGTCATGTTTAGAACTCTCCTCATTGCCTATGCTCAGCCTTTCGGGCAGCCTGAGAGTCATACATAATGACTGTTAAAATAGATGGTCTGAGACACACAAAAGAACTACCAGGAAGAGTCAACGTGTATACACAAACATGCAGGTGTGATGATCTCCTAAGACAAGCTCTCAAAACTCAAAATCAGAGATTGATGATGGTGGAAGGTGGAGCAGGGTGGCCCGGGTGGAGCTGGATACAAAGAAAAGATTAAGATCTGGGAAGCAAAATGAAAAAGAACTGTAAGAGAGTGGTAAGGAGGAAAGAGTCTACTGTTTACCATACTGAGGAGGGAAGAGGGATTACACTAGGTAGGAACCGAAGAATCTACTAGGGAAAACTACAACAGTAAAGCAAAAACAAAGAGATTTCACCAAACTGAGACATTAGAATGAGCTCTCCCTCCTGTTCCAATTCCATGTGGGTTTTTTTCCCCAGGAAGCTGCAAAACAGTCTTTTTTCAAGAGGAATTATATTAACAAAGCAAATAAAGGAAATCTATGCTAAAAATGTAACCTACCTACACTGAGAGGTCTGAAAACGGAAATACTTCTTTCCCCGTTTTGTAGTGGGTTTCAAAACAGCAGGGACAGGGAGAGGGATAAGAGCTATAAGAGGGGGAGGGGAGCAGCCAAGCTCTTCCTGAGTATGAGGAGTTTCTGACTAAACGCTTATTTTCAATTTACCTTTTTGTGGTCAGCTGGCAGATTCCTAACTAAACACAGCATTCCACTCTGTAAATCAGAATCTGCTGAGGGGTTCCAACTCCAGAGTATTTAGAGTGTGTGCAAACACAAGGCAGATGCAGAACCAGCACTTGCTTGGGTAGTACTCTAATACCCCCCATTGGGCGGCTAGAACTCCAGTGAGGTTCGAATTGACTAAGTGCAACGAAAGGGAGAAAATAGCAAAGTTAAAGGGCGAGACTAAATTACCTAGAAAACCATGCAATTAGACGAAGACGTTTGTAGATGGGCAGTAGAAGAAAAACAGTGGACACAGAAAAAGGGACTAGCTGGATAAACACCACTTTATCTACGGATTATACCCGTTTTCTTTATGGGGGTGCTACACAAGAAGGAAATCACTTTTATAAAGAAAAACCATGTCCTTCACCCCAAGCGGCTCATGTCGCGGGCAGGGGGCTGCCCGCCGAACAAGGGATGTCCAGCGCAAACCCTTAGCACACACTTACTTTCGTCCGGCCATTGATTTTGTAGTTGCCCAGCTTCCCGTTACAGTGGCGGATCAGGTCGTCCATGCTGCTCATGAGCAGCCCAATGGTTTCGCAGCCGGGCTCCTTGCCCTCGATCCAGGTGATCTTATCGCCTCGGATGTCCTTGGACGAGTCGCTCTTCTGGCTGACCAGCTGCCCGTCCGTGAACTTGCCAGTATCGTGCAGGGCGCGCACCTCGTCGCCGATCTGCTGCCCGGTCTCCTTGCCCAGGAAGTCGTCCACCACGCAGATGCCGTGCTTGTTCATGCACGGCACGATGTACTCCAACGCCAGCTTCAGCGCCGGCAGCGGCTTCGTCTGCCCGTTGGGCCGCAGGCCGCCGCCGTGGCTCAGCCCCTCGCCCGGCGTGTTGCTCGGCGGGTACAGGTTCGCTTTCTCCTGGTACGGCGGCTCCTCCTTCCCGGGCTCCGCCTCGGCCGCCGCCGGGCCCTGACCGCCGGGAGCCGCGCGAGGCGGGGACGCGGCCGCCGCGGGGTCGGGCGCGGGCTTGGCCTTTGCCTTGGTCGCGCCTCCGGCGGCCGGCGGGCCCGCAACCTCGGCGGTGGCGGCGGCGGCGCTGTCCCGGCGCGGCGCTGCCTTCCTGGCCTCCCTGGCCCCGGCCCCGCCGGCCCTGGGCGGAGGCGCGGCAGCCGTGGGCGCGGGGCCGGGGTGCCGGTGCTGGCCCGCTCCGGGGGCGCCGGGGGCGCCCTCGCCGCTCTGGCACACGAGCTTGTGCTTCTTCCAGTCCTGGCGCTGGTGCTCCTTGCTGCAGTAGAAGGAGCTGCGGCAGCGGCTGCAGCGCAGCAGGTTCTCCATCTTCCCGCACAGCTCGCAGTACTGCCGGTCTCGCTCGCTCGGACTCGGCCCGCCGGGCCCGCCGCTGTCATTGGCCATGGCGGCGGCGGCGGCTGAGCAGGAGGGGTGGCGGCCTGACGGCCTCGCCCGGGGCCGGGGAGCGGGCGGAGCGGCAGGGGTCGTCACTGCGCCATGCACACGCCGACCCTCGCCTCAGGGAGGCCGGAGCCCCGCGCCCTCGGCCCGGCCGCTTCCTCGTCCTCCGGGTCCGGCCGCGCAGCGCCGGCGGCCGCCTCAGCGCCTCATCGCCGCCAGGAGCTGGGGGAGCGCAGCCTGCGCGGCGGATGGCGACCTCGGCTCAGGCACGCGGGCCCGGGCGTGCGAGACCTGCAGCCTCGGCTGTCGCCGCCGCCTCAGCGTCCCGGGCGGCGCGGCCCGGCCTGTGGAGGAGCGTAGGGCGTGCGGGCGCCACTCGCTCTGCGCGCTCTGCACGTACACCACGGCCCCGCCGCGACCCGGGCGGGCGGTGCGCGAGGGCGGAGGGGGCGGAGGGAGGGCCGAGGGGAGGGCCGAGGGGGCGGCAGCGGCGCACTGTCGCTTGGGCACGGGCGGCGCCGGGGCCGCCTCCGCACGCCCGTGCTCGGCGAGGCTGGGCCTCGGAGCCGGGTCCCCGGCGCCCGCCCCCTCAGCCGACGCCGCCCGGGGCGGGCCTGGGACGCGGAGAGGCCGGCGCGCTGCCACCGGCCGCCGCGGCCTGCGCGGGGACGCCGAGAGGCAGGCCCGCGAGCAACGGAAGGGCGGGGGCTGCTCAGCCGCAGCCAAGCTCTGCGGTGCCTACACCTGCTGGGGAGAGCGAGATCCTCGCGAAGCGGGAGCTCGTAATATGGCTGCTATCCGTTTAGGACTGACTGGGTGTGTTCTAGACGCGCTCTAGACTAGGTTGCAAGGTGGCTGTTGCAATCCTCGTTTTGCATCGGAGGAAACGGAAATTCAGAGAAATAAAGTAACTTGCCAAAGGTCACGCAGAACTGGGACTGAATCCAGGACTCAGACTGTCAGATTCCAAGGCTGCTTTTTCCATTACACCAATACAGCCTCTATTTCAAGAAGGCCTGAAATGGTTAAAAACAAAAATAAGTATTGTTTCGGTGTTAGTCCCAGCCCCTGTGCCTTGTTTGAGCCAAATTTAAAGGTAGTGAAATTTGATGTATTTTTACCATTTTTAAATCCTGTGAAATCTTGCCGAGGTTAAAACCTCGTGAAGAAATTTTTGGCTACCAAGTTAAATAAAGTAATCAATGCTCATTCCAATATCCACATTCAGACACTTTAAATTCAAACTGATGGAACTATTCCTGAGAGTTGGATTTTGGTGGTAAATGAGTATTAGTACATAAACGACTTTTTTTTTTTTTTTTTTTTTTTTTTTTTAAAGATTTTATTTATTTTTATTTTTTCCCCCCAAAGCCCCAGTAGATAGCCGTATGTCATAGCTGCACATCCTTCCAGTTGCTGTATGTGGGACTCGGCCCCAGGATGGACGGAGAAGTGGTGCCTCGATGCGCACCCGGGATCCGAACCCGGGCCACCAGCATTGCAGCGCGCGCACTTAACCACCAAGCCACAGGGCCGGCCCATAAACGACTTTTTAAATTAAAAAAAACATTAATAAAACTTGTGCTATACTGATGAATACAGTTCTTTGTTTTATAGAACATAAAAACCTTACCAGAGATAAGCCAAAGGTGTTTCTTTCCGCCCGTCATTTATTTTAGAATAAAAAGTACTATGATTTAGATTTTCACGGTCTTCACTGAACACCTGCTAACGTGGGAAATGCTGTGCCAGGCTTGTGTATCATCGGAATAGACTTCAACTAACTTGAGCAGTCATTGAGATGATAGCCTTCCAGGTTAACAGCACAAGAGCTGAAATGTGTACGTCAAAGGCTGAAGAATGAAAGGAATTATTATAAACCACTTTGTAGAATATTAAAAAAAAAAAAAAACTAGCCTGAATCCAAAAATATAAAAGCTCACCATCAATATGCAGAACTTAAAACTGTCATTAAATTCTGCTATATAAATAAACAGTATCCTGGGGATCCAATCTGGTGAAAGATAACAGTAATTCCAATTAGGTTAGCTTTTGGAAGACTGAGATAAGTATTATACCCACAGCTTCAAATTCTAAACCCAACTAAAAAACCAACTTTCTGTAAAGAATCAAGACCTGGATATATCTCAGATGTGTATCCAACTTTCCCAGACCTTTGTTAAATACACTAAAATGTCCTTGTTTCAGATATTACTAATTAGGCTGTTCAATAAATGTATTAGGAACATGCTACCTGCCAGACTGTCTTTGGCACACAAATGAAGTAGTTATACTAAATACACTCAGGAGGTGTGTAGTCCAGTGCTGAGGGCAGGCATGTAAACAAATAATGACAACCTAGAGTTCCGTGTAAGTGCCCTAAGAAAGAGATGGATAGGATGGGATTGGACCAAAGAAAAAGGAATTGCTAGCTCTGCCCTTTGAATTAATCAGGTTCCAAGTAAATTTATTTAGAAATTTTTTTAAATGACTTAAGAAAGAAAACTTTTAAAACATTTTGTTGTACCTAAATTATGTAAAGTATAATTTCAATACAAGTAAAATCTAATACTTCTTAGGCCTCCTTTTGCTATAGTAGTTATAAATGATTCTTAACTGTCCTCATGGGCAGGAACTTTACTAGCGAACACTCATTTCACAAACACTTGATTCTTCTAAATTTAGTTATTTGTAGGTATTAAAGGTCCAACAATATCTTTAAAAATTACTATTTAGGTCTATGGCATGCAAACAATTGTATTTACATCTCTATATGCTCTTTTCGTATATTTTCACTGATATCTACTTAAAAGAATAGATGTCCATATCAAAACCTTATTAGCTTTCATTTTGTTCCAATTAAGTATACAAAATCACAAACTGAACATGTGTATCTTGAAAATACTTAAATCAGTCAAATATGACCCTTTCAAAGTTTTCATGAATAGAACAGTCAAAAATAAAATATTGTTTCAGATACTTGCAAAGATCCATGATTTCAGAATTTTCACTTATTTGGGCTTAATAATCTGTGAACTAATTTCAAATTAGTGAGATTTCACCAAACCATTTGCTGGCAACTTGATGGCTAATGACAAGTTCAACAAGATTTTGGAACTCCAGCAGTATAGCAGTCATCACTTATTCAAATGCTGTAGAGAAGATTCACACTGTCACGCAGGAATTTATCTTATAAACACTTCTATGGTGCTTACTGTTATGTGCCAATCTCTGTTCTAATCATTTTACAAATATTAACTCATTTAATCCTTGTAACACCTTGAAGTGGGTACTATTATTATGCCCATTTACCGAAGATGAAACAAGAGTAAGACAATGAAGTGTCCCTCCCAGTTCTTAAGATTATACAGTTAGTAGCATTAGGTGTGTTACCTAATAGTACTCTGGGGAGAAAAAGGCTTGTGTCTCCCAAAGCCAGGAATTACAATTTTTTTCCACAGATTTTTCTAATCAAGATCAACTGTTCTAGAAACTGAAGGATGAATTAAAGTAAAAGTGCCATCATCTCCATATCACACCAACTTGGACCAAAACTAATTGACCACCTATTTGGCTTCCCTTTGCTCTTCTGGCAACGTTTACTTAAACTATAAAGCAGTAACCACTGTGAACTGACAAGAGACTTACTCAAAGATAGAGGCAAAGCTGAGATTAAATGCAAAGGACAGAGTTAAATGAGGAAATGAATTTAGAAGGGACTGTGTTGACTCTTGAGGAAAGCTCAGTGAACAGGATTTACCTTTAAGGGACTAACCCTATTTCTCCTTTAAAAATATGTTAAAAATTCACAAACAGTATCTTTTCTGCCCAGGAAATCAAACATCTGATTGTTAGCTAATGACCTCTTGTTTCCCCATCTGTGACAATCTTATTTTAATACATTACAAAGAACAGAAAAATCACAAGTATAACATAGGCATCCCACCAAGATAAACAGGAAGACGATCTTTGAGTTCTGGGAAAAGCAACTAAAAATCTGAGCCATTTTCTAACTATAGTATTGGGACACACAAAGTAGGTGTCGCTGGGAAACAGCACCTGCTCTTCTCTGTACTGGGGGTTCTGCCAGATGCACACATGAGCTGTGTGCTTCCCCACGTACCAGCTTTACTGTTTACTAAGATTGTTTCCTTATGAAAATAAAATATTTAGACTTTCTATACATTCAAGAAAATTTATCTGTCACTCAAGATTATCAGCTTATGATTTAAAACTTACCTAATCCAGTTAAAAATTGATCATCTCAAGAAATATAACATAAAACTTTACAACCATTTCTCATTATGGTGAATTTTTTTATTACTCACAAACATAGGATACTATATATTATGTGTTAATGTAATTACTCTATGAGGTTTTTTTTCCACTAACAAGCATTACCTTAACGTTGAACCAATTTTTAGTGTAGTCACAATCAGTAAACTTATACCAATCCAGTTGGAGACAGCTAAATAATATTTTCTATAACTTTTTTTTGTGAAAAAATGTAAACATACAAAAATAGAGATGAGTATAATCAACCTCAACCCTGATGTGTTCAATAATTATCAACTTCAGCAATTATCAACATTTTTACACTCTTGTCCCCTCCCATTTTGCTTTTTCTAAATTTGTTTTGTATTGTTATAATTGACATATAACATTAGTTTTAGATGTACAGCATAATTTGATATATGTATATTTTGTGAAATGACTATCTCAATAAGTTTAGTTAACAAACGTCACCTCACAGTTACAGTTTTTTTTTCTTATGATAATTTTTTTTGGGGGGAGGAAGATCAGCCCTGAGCTAATATCCATGCCAATCCTCCTCTTTTTGCTGAGGAAGACTGGCCCTGAGCTAACATCTGTGCCTTTCTCTGCTTTATATGGGGTTCTGCCACAGCACGGCCTGACAAGCGGTACATCGGTGCGCACCTGGGATCCGAACCCGGGCCGCCAGCAGCCGACTGCACAACTTAACCACTACACCATGGTGCCAGCCCCTCCTCATGCTAACTTTTAAGATCTACTCTCTTAGCAACTTTCTGATATATAATACAGTATTGTTAACTATAGTCACCATTGCTATACATTAGATCCCCCAAAATTATTTATGTATAACTGAAAGTTTGTACGTTTTGACCACCACCCATAATGCCCACCACCCTCCAATCCCCGCCTCTGGCCACCAGCAATCTGTTTTCCATATCTGTGTGTTCAGTTTTTGTTTTGTTTTGTTTTTTAGATTCCACATATAAGTGAGATCACACAGTATTTGTCTTTCTCTGTCTGACTTATTTCGCTAAGCATTAATGCCGCTGAGGTTCATCCATGTTGTCATGAAAGACAAGATTTCCTTCTTTCTTATGGCTGAATAATATTCCATTGTGTATATATACCACATCTTCTTTATCCATTCTTCCATCATAGGCACCTAGGTTGCTTCTGTGTTTTGGCTACTGTAAGTAATGCTGCAATGAATGTGGAGGTACGAATATCTTTTCCCGTTAGTGTTTTTATTTTCTTCAGATAAGTACCCAGAAGTGGAATTGCTGGATCGTATGCTAGTTCTATTTTTAATTTTTTGAGGAACCTCCATACTGTTTTCCATAGTGGCTGTTCCAACTTAACATTCCCACCAACAGAGCACAAATGTTCCCTTTTCTCCACATCCTTGCCAACAATTGTTATTTGTTGTCTTTTTGATAATAGCCATTCTGACAGGTGTGAGGTGATATCTCGTGACTTTGATTCGCATTTCCCTGATGATTAGTGATGTTGAGCATCTTTTCATGTACCTGTTGATCATCTGTATGTCTTTGAAAAAATGTCTATTCAGATCTCTGCCCTTTTTTTTTTTTTTTGTGAGGAGATCAGCCCTGTGCTAACAACTGCCAATCTCCTCTTTTATTGCTGAGGAAGACCGGCCCTGGGCTAACATCCGTGCCCATCTTCCTCCACTTTATATGGGATGCCGCCACAGCATGGCTCGCCAAGCAGTGCGTCAGGTGTGCGCTTGGGATCCGAACTGGCGAACCCCGGGCCGCCGCAGCAGAGCGCATGCACTTAACTGCTTGCGCCACCGGGCCAACTCCTCTGCCCATTTTTAATTGGATTGTTTGTTCTTTTTCTATTGCGCTGTATGAGTTCTTTATATATGTGGGATGTTAAGGCCTTATCAGATATATGATTTGCAAATATTTTCTCCCATTCCACAGATTGCCTTTTCATTTTGTTGCTGGTTTCTTTTGCTGTGCAGAAGCTTTTTGGTTTGATGTAGTCCAACTTGTTTATTTTTACTGTTGTTGTCTTTGCTTTTGGTGTCAAATCCAAAAAGTCATTGCCAAGACCCATGCCAAAGAACTTATTCCCTATGTTTTCTTCCAGGAGTTTTCTGTTTTCAGGTCTTACATTCAAGTCTTTAGTTCATTCTGAGCTGATTTTTGTGTATGGTGTAAGAGAGTGGTCCAGTTTCATTCTTTTGCATGTGGCTGTCTAGTTTTCCCACCACTGTTCATTGAAGAGACTATCCTTTCCCCCTTGTATATTCTTGGCTCTTTTGTCATAAATTAATTGACCACATATGTGTGGGTTTATTTCTCGGCTCTCCATTCTGTTCCATTGATCTATGTGTCTGTTTTCAATGCCAATACCATACTGGTTTTTTTTTTAAATCTTTTATACACATTTTCTCCAGTCCTATATCTTTGTCAGGAGACATTCTTATTTAAATTTGCGGGACAATCCTATCCCACATTAAATAGGAAGTCCAATCCCCTCCCCATGGTTCTGCAAATCACTGAGTGAGGGGATGAAGATGGGGGTGGGGGAGGCACAGTTTTCATTCCTGTGGCCATTCCTGACTGAAATTCTGCTCCCATTAAATTAAGGATCTCACTCTTTTACCTGTTCTCTTCCTTCTGCTCCAAAAAGAACCCAGACTTGAAACTCAGCTGTTTTAAAAAATAATTCTCTCCCATCAAAAAAAAAATCTAGTCACTCAAAGCATTTGGTAACATAGCAGGCTTTATTGCTATTTTGGGGAAAGGAAAGGGTTTTACTTTGCTCTGCTTCTTCTGTCCCCCCTCACGAGTCTCTTGACATTGCCCTGGCTACTCCATTTTTGGGGGCCCTTCACACTAAACCTCTCCAGGAAACTAAGTTTTTCTCACTCATTATAGACAACAATATAGCTTGACCCCTGGGCTCTGGGTTGGCCTTCTGATATCCAAATGCTCACTAATGTTATCTCTAAGACCATATACTCAGAGGCTTTCTTTTGAGTACCCCACTTTGGCCTAATTTGAAATTTCAGACATGCCTATTTACTAGTGCCTGAATGTGGAAGGAAGTGAGATGTGATTTATATTTGTACTGATATGGTTTATTTATACATCTTTTCTCCACCTTCAAAAGGCAAAAGTAGTCACAGTCTAAGTTTTAAATAAGAATATTTTCATCTATTACATTCATTCTTATTAATATTTAGTCATTATTTTATTTAAAAAAATTTTTTTTCTCACCCAACTCATTCTTTTTTTTAAACTGCTCTACATCATAATCATACCAGTTTTCCCACAGCGGACTCATCTCTTCTCTGCCAATTTAACTCCTCCCCATTCTACAAAGATCATCTGAAGTCCCATTACTCTCACAAAGTGTTTGTATACAAAAGCACATGTAAATAAACACCCAGCTAATCTTAATGTAGATTTTTACAGTTCACAAAGGACTTTCACATACAAATTCTCATTTGATGCTTTTGAAAGACTGTGGAGTAGATATTGTTAGGACTTTCATTTTCCATATAAGAAAATTCAGTCTTTGTGCTGAACTGTATGTCCTATCCCAAGGACATACAGATAAACTGACTACAGTTTTGCATTTTAGGGAAAGTATTTTTTTCTTTTTACCTTTTGACTCTCTTCACCCAAGGGTTTTTTGATAACTATAGCTTTGTAATATAGTTTGAAACCAGGAAGTGTGATATCTCCAGTTTTGTACTTCTTCCTCGGGATTGCTTTGGCTATTTGGGGTCTTTTGTGGTTCTGTACAAATTTTAGGATTGTTTTTTCTATTTCTGTGATAAATTCCATTGGAATTTTGATAGCGATTACATTGAATCTATAGATTGCTTTGGGTAGTATGAACAATTTAACAATTTTAATTCTTCCAATCGGTGAGCATGGAATATCTTTCTATTTGTGTCTTCTTCAATCTCTTTCATCAATGTCTTATGGTTTTCAGTGTACAGGTCTTTCACCTCCTTGGTTAAATTTATTCCTAGGTATTTTATTCTTTTTGATGCAATTGTAAATGGGATTGTTTTCTTAATTTCTCTTTCTGATAGTTTGTTATTAGAGTATAGAAACACAACTGATATTTGTGTATTGATTTTGTATCCCACAACTTTACTGAATTCATGTATTAGTTCTAACAGTTTTTTTGGTGGAGTCTTCAGGGGTTTCTATATATATAATATCATGTTATTTGCAAATAGAGACGGTTTTACTTCTTCCTTTGCTATTTGGATTCTTTTTATTTATTTTTTTCTTGCCTAATTGCTCTGGCTAGGACTTCCAATACTACGTTGAGTAGAAGTGGTGAGAGTGGCCATCCTTGTCTTATTCCTCATTTTAGGGGAAAAGCTTTCAGCTTTTCACCATTTAGTATGATGTTAGCTGTGCACTTGTCATCTATGACCTTTATTATGTTGAGGTACATTCTCTCTATACCCACTTTGTTGAGCATTTTTATCATGAAAGGATGTTGTATTTTGTCAAATGCTGGTTTTGTTTTGTTTTGTTTTTTTGTGAGGAAGATCAGCCCTGAGCTAACATCCATGCCATTCCTCCTCCTTTTGCTGAGGAAGACTGGCTCTGAGCTAACATCTATTGCCAATCCTCCTCCTTTTTTTCCCTTTTTCTCCCCAAAGCCCCAGTAGATAGTTGTATGTCATAGTTGCACATCCTTCTAGTTGCTGTATGTGGGACACCGCCTCAGCATGGCCAGACAGGCAGTGTGTCGGTGCGTGCTCGGGATCCAAACCCAGTTCGCCAGTAGCAGAGCATGTGCACCCAACCGCCAAGCCACGGGGCCGGCCCCATCAAATGCTTTTTCTGCATCTATTGAGATGATCATATGATTTTTACCGTTAACTTTTTAGTGTGGTGTAACACATTTATTGATGTGCAGATATTGAATCATCCTTGCATCCCTGGAATAAATCCCACTTGATCATGGTGTATGATCCTTTTAATGTACTGTTGAATTCAGTTTGCTAATATTTTGTTGAGGATTTTTGCATCTATGTTTATCAGGGACATTGGCCTATAATTTTCTTTTCTTGTGGCATCCTTGTCTGCTTTCGGTATTAGGGTAGTGCTGGCCTATTGAGTTTGGGAGTGTTCCCTCCTCTTCTATTTTTTGGAATAGTGAGAAGGATTGGTATTAATTCTTCTTTGAATATTTGGTAGAATTCACCAGTGAAGCCATGTAGTTCTAGACTTTTATTTGTTAGGAGGTCTTTGATTACTGATTCAATCTCCTTACTAGTTATTGGTCTGTTAAGATTTTCCATTTCTTCATGATTCAGTCTTGGTAGGTTGTATGTTTCTAGGAATTTGTCCTTTTCTTCTAGGTTGTCCAATTTGTTGGCTTATAATTCATAGCAGTTTCCAATTTTGTCCTCTTTTTGGCTGAAGTGTTATAAAGCATATCCTAACTTCAATATGCATGTCCAATAAGAACTTGAAATAAAATCATATCCACCATGCCATTATGACACCCACCGAAATTAAGAAAATCTCCTCAGTACTATCCATCATCCAGCAAGTATTAAATTTTTTGATTGTCTCACAAATTCTCTTTACAATTGCTTTATTCTAGTTAAGATCTAAAGAAGGTTCATACATTGCACTTGATTGTCATATTTCTTGAGGCTCTTTTATTCAGTTTTCCTAGTACCCTACTCTTTTTTCATACCATTGATTTACTGGAGAAACTGTCATTTGTACTGTAGAATGCTCCATATTCTGGATTTAGCTGATTTCTTCCTTGTGATATTTCTCTGTACTGTAGTTGGGTAGTTATATCTAGAATTTTCATTAGATTCAGGTTCTATATTTTAGGTAAGAATACTTCATAGTGTTTGCTGTGTATTTCCTATTCCCTCACATCTTGAGGCACATAATTTTTCATGATGAAATATTGCTCATGGGTTCCAGTGGTGTAAGCTTGTTTCCTACATTATAAAGTTTTTCATCAACCTTTCACTAGATTGTTTTAGCAATTGATGATTGTGACTAAATCTAATATTTTATTAGCGGTTGCACAATAATGAATTTCTAATTCCTTTTGAATTTACTAGCTGGAATTCTACCATAGCAAACTTTTTCCATCAACTGTTTGGTTACTCTGAAATACAATTTGTAGATGAAAGATGGCATTGATGCTTTTTTCTTTTTATTTATCAATTTTCAGAATAATGACTTGGTGCCCTAGCAACTTCCAGTTGTGACCAATGAGGTCTTGTAAAAAATTATTGTGAATGCATGGATTTTCGTATATTTGAATTGTTTTAATTATTCTTTTTGATGATCAAATTGTTCCGCTTTTGGCCAATGAGAAATTATTCAAGTTGGTGTGTTCACATTAATCTTTGATAATTTTCTTGCTTTCTGGCACAAGATGGCCCAGACTCATCTTGCACATTTCCTGCCCCTGACCTGGAATCAGTCCTTTCTCCAAAGAGCCTTTGTTCCTTTTAGTAGAAAATGGTAGTTAGAAACCACCAGCAAGAGTACTCATTGCCACTGGGTTGTTATTGCTTCTAGGTCTTTCCAATGAACAGAGCTAGGAAATAGGTAATTTTTTCAAGAGAAAAAATCTTGAATCCATACAACATTCCAATTCAAATTTAAGATTACAGGGCTTTAACTTAATTTCTTTGACTTTTTTTTTCTGTGTGTGAGGAAGATCAGCCCTGAGTTAACATCCGTGCTAATCCTCCTCTTTTTGCTGAGGAAGACCGGCTCTGAGCTAACATCTATTGCCAATCCTCCTCCTTTTTTCTCCCTAAAGCCCCAGTAGATAGTTGTATGTCATAGTTGCACATCTTTCTAGTTGCTGTACGTGGGACGCGGTCTCAGCATGGCCGGAGAAGCGGTGCGTCGGTGCGCACCCAGGATCCGAACCTGGGCTGCCAGTAGCGGAGCACGAGCACTTAACCGCTAAGCCACAGGGCCGGCCCTCTTTGATTTTATATTTGTGTCTTTTTTCTCTTAAACTAAATATTTTTTTTTCCTAATAACATTTACATAACTACTTAGCTGCTTTATCCCAATTAAGAGTTTATTGCATTATTTTTGTCTATGTAATATATCCCATTAGGAATAGACAATCAAAATATTGTGTTTTAAAGTCATCTGATCTAATTCTTTTCTCTATGCAGCTGTGCCATCAACTTGAGATGTTAGTTTAAAGTCTGTTTTCAATTTTTAGGGGACTGATTTTCTTTTCCTTTTGGGGATAGTTGTATTTTAATTATGTGGTATATAGGATATAGCCAGGTATTGTTCTAAATTCTCTACATGTATCATCTAACTTAACCTTCAAAACAAACCTATGCTGTGGGTATTTCCACCCCTGTTTTACATTCAGGGAGAGTGAGGTACTAAGATGGTCTGTAGTTCCCAAGATCACAAGTGTTGGGACAGGAATTTAAACTGAGAGATCTGATTTATAATCCCATGGCAAAATATGATAAATTCCAAAAGACAGATAAAGGCAAACGAATAGGGGGATTCAAAGAAGGGAAAATTGTGTTCAATAAAGGGACTAGAAAGAGGGACTTATGAAAGAAGAGGATTTTGAAATGGTCACATAAACTTCCTCAAATTCCCTGTTTTCATTATATTATTCAAGGTCCTGTAACAAGCAAAAAATTGGAAACATTTACAATGATGTACAGGGGAATCGTATGCAGCCATTTACAGTTATATTGTAGCAAATGACATGTGGCGTCTTAGCATTCAAATGGAGTAGGTCATGTCCAATTTGAGTTAGTCAGGAAATTTATTTTTTGCTTTGCTTCTACCTCAGTCAATTTAAACCAGAAGATTTGAAATAGACCCTAGGATAAAGAAATCAATTGTTCCAGGATTCACTGACCAGAATCCCAAGAATTTGGAATTCTAGAGGAAAAGACTAAGGTTAGGTGATGATAGTCACTAGACCCCAAATTCTATAGAAGCATTTGATAATCATCAAAAGTGGCAAGGTATGGTTTTTGCATGCAGTCATGAATAGACTATTTTTTTTTTTTGAGGAAGATTGGCCCTGAGCTAACATCTGTTGCCGATCTTCCTCCTTTTTTCCATTTTTTCTCCCCAAAGCCCCAGTAGATAGTTGTATGTCATAGCTGTACATCCTTCTAGTTGCTCTATGTGGGACGCTGCCTCAGCATGGCTTGATAAGCTGTGCGTAGGTCCACGCCCAGGATCCGTTCGCCAAAGCAGAGCACACGAACTTAACCGCTACATGTACACCAGGCCAGCCCTGAATAGACTACTTTTTAACTTTTTTATTTTGAAATAGTTTCAAACTTCCAGAAAATTTTCAAGAATAATAAAGAGCACTTCTCTAATACCCTTTACCTAAGTTCATCGATTTAAACTTGTTTTATCATTCCCTCTACATATCTATATCTATATCTTATCTACCTACATATTATCATTTATTTTTTCTGAACCATTTGAGAGTAGGTTCTATGCATCATGCCCTTTTACCCCTTAATACTTAGTAGCTATTTTCAAGGATATTCTCTTATATAACCACAGTAAAGTTATGGAAATCAGGAATTTTAATATTGGTATAATACTTTTATCAGATCAAAAGTCCATTTTCCAATTTTTCCAGTTGTCACTATAATGTCATTTTTAAAAATTACTGTAGTAAGAACACTTAACATAAGATCTACCCCCTTAACAATTTTTAAGTGCACAATAAAGTATAATTAACTATAGTCTGATCTCTAGAACTTGTTCATCTTGTATAACTGAAACCTCATATACATTGAGCAAGAATTCCCCATTTCCGCCTCTGCCCCAGCCCCTGGCAACCACCATTCAACTCTCTGTTGTGTGAGTTTGACTATTTTAGATACCCCATGTAAGTGGAATCATGAAGTATTTGTCCTTCTAACTGGCTTATTTCATCCATGGTCATCTATGTTGTCCCATATGGCAAGATTTCTTTCTTTTTCTTTTTTTTTTTTTAAACTTTTAATATAACATAGATTTATTATATAATTTCCTTTTCTTAAAGAAACCATTTTATTGACATATGATTAACTCATAGAAAGCTGTACATGTTTAATATATACAACTGGATGAGTTTGAATATAAGTATACATCCATGAAACCATCACCATAGTCTATGCCATAAAAACATCCATCATCTGCAAAAGTTTCCTCCTGCTGTAATTATTTATTATTATTATTTTTTGTGATAAGAACACTTCAGATCTACCGTCTTAGCAAATTTTTAAGTATACCATACAGTATTGTTAACTACAGCCACTATGCTGTACAGTAGATCTCTAGGTCCTATTCATTTTCTATAACTGAAACTTTGTGCCCTTTGACAAATAACGCCCCCTTTTCCCCTCCCCCGAACCCCTGGCAACCACCATTATACTCTCTGCTTCTATGAGTTTGACTATTTTAGATTCTTCATACAAGTGGTATGATGTAGTATTTGTCCTTCTCTGTCTGACTTATTTCTGTTGGCATAATGTCCTCCAGGTTCATCCATGTTGTTGCAAATGGCAGGATTTCCTTCTTTTTTAAGGCTAAATAATATTCCATTATATGCTTATATCACATTTTCTTTATTCATTCATCTGTCAATAGATATTTATTTCCATATCTTGGCTATTGTGAATAATGCTGCAATGAACATGGGAGTGTAGATATCTCTTCCAGATCCTGATTTCAAGTCTTTTAGATATATACCCAAAAGTGGGATTGCTGGATCTATTTTTAATTTTTTGAGGAACCTCCATAATGTTTTCTATAGTGGTAGAACCATTTTACATTCCCACCAACAGTGTACAAGGGTTCTAATTTCTCCACATCCTTGACAACACTTGTAACTTTTTTTTAATGCTAGCCATCCTAACAGATGTGAGTTGACATCTCATTGCAGTTTTGATTTGCTTTTCCATGTTGATTAGTAATGTTGAGCACCTTTTCATGTATTTGTTGGCTATTTGTATGTCTTCTTTGGAGAAATGTCTATTCAAGTACTTTGCCCAATTTTTAATTGGGTCATGTGGTTTTTTGCTATTGAGTTGTAGGAGTTCCTTATATATTATGGATATTAACACCTTATCAGATACATAGTTTGCAAATATTTTCTTCCATTTCATAGGTTGCCTTTTCACTCTGTGGATTGTTTCCTTTACTGGGCAGAAGCTTTTTGGTTTGATGTAGCCCCACTTGTCTATTTTTGCTTTTGATCCTTGTGCTTTACCTGTCATAGCCAAGAAATCATTGTCTAGACCAAAGTCGTGACTTCTACTATGTTTTCTTCTAGGAGTTTTATAGTTTCAGGTCTTATGTTTAAATCTTTAATCCATTTTGGTTGATTTTTGGTTGGTGTATAGTATAAGGGTCCAATTTCATTCTTTTGCATGTAGATATACAGTTTTCCAAGTGCCATTTATTGAAGAGACTATTCTTTCCCCGTTGTGTATTCTTAACACCTATGGAATAGAACTAGAAGTCAATAACAGAAGGAAAACTGGAAAATTCACAAACACATGGAAATTAAACAACACAATCCCAAATAACCAATGGATCAAAGAAGAAATCAAAAAGGAAATTAGGAAATATCTGGAGACAAACAAAACAAAAACATAATATACCAAAACTTATGGGATGCAGCAAAAGCAGTACTAAAAGGGAAGTTTATAGTGATAAACACCCACATTAAAAAAGAAGAAAGATTGCAAATAAACAACCTAACTTTACATCTCAAGGAATTAGAAAAAGAAGAACAAACTAAGCCCAAATTTAGCAGAAGGAAGGAAATAAGAAAGATTAGAGCAGAAATAAAACAAAATAGAGAATAGAAAATCAAAAGAAAAAATCAAGGAAACGAAAATCTGGTTATTTGAAAAGATAAACAAAATTGATAAACACTTAGCTAAATTAAGAAAAAAAGAGAGGACTCAAATAAAATAGAAATGAAAGAGGAGACATTACTACTGATACTTCAGAAATACAAAGGATCATAAGAGACTGCTATGAACAGTTATGCCCCAACAAATTGGATAACCTAGAAGAAACGGATAAATTCCTAGGAACATACAACCTATCAAGACTGAATCATGAAAAAATAGAAAATCTGAACAAACCAATAATGAATACAGAGATTGAATCAGTAATCAAAAACTTCCCAACAAAGAAGAGCCCAGGACCAGATGGCTTCATTGGTGAATTCTACCAAACACTTAAAGAAGAATTAATGCCAATTCCTCTTAAGCTCTTCCAAAAAATTGAAGAAGAGGGAATATGTCTAAACCCATTTTATGAGGCTAGCATTACCCTGATACCAAAGCTCAACTAAGACATCACAAGAAAAGAAAACTATAGGCCAATATCCTTGATGAACATAAATGCAAAATCCTTTAAAAAATACTAGCAAACCGAATTCAACAGCAATATAATGTCTTTATAGTATTTTCCTCCCCCCGAGTACAGGATCCAGCTCAGGATCAAATACTACACTTAGTTGTCATACTCTTCAGTCTCTTTTAATATAGAACAATTCCTCAACTTTCTTTGTCTTTCAGGACACATTTTTGAAGACTATATGTCAGTTATTTTATAGAATTTTACAGTTATTTTCTTCAGTTTAGATTTGTCTTCCTCATGATTAGATTCAGATTCAGGTTATACATTCTCTGGCAGAAATACTAAGTAAGTAATGTCGTGTTCTTTGCATATCACTTTTGGAGGCACATCACGTCCATCTGCTCTTGGTTGATAATATTACCTTTGATCACCTGGTCAAGGTATTGTCTTGTTTCTCCACTGTATAGTTACTATTTTTCTCTGTGCAACTAATAAGCAATCTGTGGGAAGACACTTTAAGACCTCACCAAAGAAGATATAACATTTCTTGACAATTCTTGCCCAAACCAAAATAGTTGGGCACGATTCTCTCCACACTTATTAGTGAGCATTTTACTGTAAGGAAGAGCCTTTCTTTCTCATTTATTTATTTAATCATCAGTAAGACTCATGGATCCTATTTAACTCAATGGATTATAACCCATTGCCATCCATATTTATTTTGGTGCTTAAATTGTCCCAGACTTGGATAGTAGGACCCCCTTCAAGCTGACTTCTGTGTCTGTTCCCCATGCTTTATATATATTTTTTTTGTTTGAGCACTTTATACTTTCTGGCACAACAAGATGTTCCACGTTCACCCTGAACCTTCCCTGCCTCAACCCTGGGATTAGTCATTTCTTTAAGGAGCCCTGCATCCTTTTAGTGGGTAATAGTATACGGAAACCGTGATCTGGATGCTAAGTGTGCTTATTGCAACTAGGAGATCATTGCTTCTAGGCCCTTTCAGCTGACTGTGCTAGGAAATCATGAATTCATACTGATATCTATTCTGTATCTGTATCTTCCTTCTCCTACACTGTGAACTATGGCTACTGACATCAACACATTTACTAATTTGCTACAATACATGTAAATAATTTCATAATTAGCATACACATACTGCTACTACTACTACTAAAACAAAAACAGAGGAAAACATTAAGAAGTGTTCGAGATTTGTTTGAAGTTCTTTTTCTCCTAGATTGAGGATATATAATTCAAGTCCTATGTTCAAAAGTAATTGATTTAGTTTTATTTTTTATTCCTTCCCATGCAGTTGTGTTATGAATTTGCAATTCAGCTAGGTTTGTTTTAGTTTGCATTCAGTGATAGTGTTTTCACCCTTCCTTGTTGATTTAACTTTTTAAATATGTAAAACATTAACATACTTTAAAGGGAAACCATTAGAAAGTTACATTCAGAGAAGTGTTGTCTATCCTTCCTTATTCCTTTCATCCATCCATCCACTTCACCTCCCTGTCCTCTGTTGGTCACTAGTTTTATTATTTTCTGGTTTGTCTATCATGTATTTTTTTATTGAAGTATAATTGACATATAACATTGTGTTACTTTGTGGTATATAATGTGCTGGTTTGATATATTTATATACTGCAATATGATTACTACACTAGCATTAGCTAACATCTTTATCACATCACATAATTATCATTTCTTTTTTGTGTTGAGAACAACTAAAATCTAATCTCTTAGCAACTTTGAAGTTTATAATACAGTATCGTTGACTATAATCACTGTGTTGTGCATTAGATCTCCAGAACTTATATGCTAGTTGCAAGTTTGTACCCATAAAGATCTCCCCCATTTCCCCACCCCTCAGCCCCTGGTAACCACCATTCTACTCTGTTTTTACAAATTTACCATTTTGGACTTATAAGTGAGATCATATAGTGTTTGTCTTTGTCTGTCTGACTTATCTTACTTAGCATAATGCCCTCAGGTTTCATCCATGTTGTTGCAAATGGCAGGATTCCCTTCTTTCTCATGGCTTAATAATATTCTGTTGTATATGTGTACCTCATCTTCTTTATCCATTTATCTGTTGACACACACTTAGGTTGTTTCTATACTTTGCCTATGGGGAATAATGCTGCAGTGAACATGGGTGTGCAGATATCTCTTCAAGATACTGATTTCAGGTCTGTCGGTTATATACCCAGGAGTGGGATTGCTGGATCATAAGATAGTTCAATTTTAAATTTTTTGAGGAATCATCATACTGTTTTCCATAGTGGATGTACCAATTTACATTCCAATCAATAGTACATAAGTGTTCCCTTTTCTCTACTCCCTTGCCAACATTTGTTATTTCTTGTCTTTTTGATAAAAGCCATCCTAACAGGTGTGAGGTAATATCTCATTGTGGTTTTGATTTGCATTTCCCTGATAATTAGTGATGTTGAGTGTCTTTTCACATGACTATTGGCCATTTGTATGTCTTTTTTGGAAAAATGCCTATTCAGGTCCTTTGTCCATTTTTTAATTGGATTATTTGCTTCTTTGATAATGAGTTGTATAAGTTCTTTATGTATTTTGGATATTAGTCCCTTATCATAAATATGGTTTGCAAATATTTTCTCCCATTCTGTAGGTAGCCTTTTCAACTTATTGTTTCCTTTGCTGTGCTTCTACTAGAAAGCTTCTGCTCTTGAGTTTAATGTAGACTTATTTATTTTAGTTTTTGTTGCCTGTGCTTTTGGTGACTTATCCAAGAAATCATTGCCTGGACCCACATCAAAGATCTTTTCCCCTATGTTTTCTTCTAGTAATTTCATGGTTTCAGGTCTTACATTTAAATCTTTGATCCATTTCAAGTTAATTTTTGTGAGTAGTTAAAGATAGAGGTCCAGTTTCATTCTTTTGCATGTGGATATCCAGTTTTCACAACATCATTTATTGAAGAGAGTGCACGTTCCCCATTATCTGTTCTTGGCGGCCTTGTCAAAAATTAGTTGACCATAGATGTTCTCGGCTCTCTATTCTGTTCCACTGATCTATGTGCTTGTTTGTATGCCAGGACTTTACTGTTTTGATTACTATAGCTTGTAATATAGCTTCAAATCAGATATTGTGATGCCTCCAGCTTTGTCCTTTTTTGTCAAGATTTCTTTGGCTATATGGGGTCCTTTGTGATTCTATATGGAAAGTTATGATTGTTTTTCTGTTTTCGTGAAAAATGCCACTGGAATTTTGATCGAGATCTATATCAAATCTACACCATATCTGTAGATTGATTTGGGTAATATGGACATTTTTGCCATATTAATTCTTGCAAGAACACACTATGTCTTTCCATTTATATATGTCTTCTTCAATCTCTTTCATCAATGTCTTATAGTTTTCAGTGTACAGGTCTTTCACTTCCTTGGTTAAATTTATTCCTAAGTATTTTATTGTTTTCCATGCTATTATAAATGGGACTGCTTTCTTAATTTCTCTTTCAGAGAGTTTGTTGTTAGTGTGTAGAAGTGAAACTGATTTCTGTATGTTGATTTTGTGTCCTGCAACTTTACTGAATTCATTTATTAGTTCTAACAGTTTCTGATGGAATCTTTAGGGTTTTCTATAACTATCTATCTATCTATCTACCTATCTATCTATCTATCTATCTATCATCATGTCATCTGTGAACAGAGATAATTTTACTTCTTTTTTTCTAATATGGATGCTTTTTATTTCTTTTTCTTGTCTAATTGCTCTAGCAAGGACTTCCAGTACTATGTTGAATAGAATGGTGAGAGTGGGCATCCCCATCTTCTTCCTGATCTTAGATGAAAAGATTTTAACTTTTCACCATTGAGTATGATTTTAGCTGTGGGTTTGTCGTATTGGCCTTTATTATACTGAGGAACATTCCATCTATACCCAATTTGTTGAGTGTTTTTATCATGAAATGATGTTGTATTTTGTCAAATGCTTTCTCTGCATCTATTGAGATGATCATATAATTTTTGTCTCTCATTCTATTAATGTGGTGTATCACATTTATTGATCTGCATGTATTGAAGCATCCTTGCATTCCAGGGATAAATCCCACTTGCTCATGGTGAATGATCCTTTTAACTTGCTATTGAATTCAATTTGCTAATAATTTGTTGAGGATTTTTGCGTCTATATTCTGCAAGGATATTGGTCTGCAATTTTCTTTTATCCTAGTGTCTTCATCTGGCTTTGGTATCAGGGTAATGCTGGCCTCATAAAATGAATTTGGGAGTGTTCCCTCCTCTTCTAATTTTTGGAATAGTGAGAAAGATTGGCATTAATTCTTCTTTAAATGTTTGGTGGAATTCACCTGTGACACTATCTGGTCCTGTGCTTTTCTTTCTTGGGAGGTTTTTGATTACTGATTCAATCTCCATACCCCTTATTTGTCTCTTTAGATTTTCTATTTCTTCAAGATTCAGTCTTTGTGTGATTCTAGGAATTTATTCATTTCTTATAGGTTATACACTTTGTCGGCATATAATTTTTCATAGTAATCTCTCATAATCCTTTGTATTTCCGTGGTATCAGTTATAATGTCTCCCCTATTTTTTTTTTTGATCAAGATTAGCCCTGAGCTAACGTCTGTTTCCAATCCTCCTCTTTTTTTGCTGAGGAAGATTGGCTCTGGGTTAGCATCCATGCCCATCTTCCTCTACTTTATATGGGACACCATCACAGCATGGCTTGACAAGCTGTGTGTACGTCCATGTCTGGGAGCCAAACAGGTGAACCCCAGGCTGCTGAAGCGGAGCACCCAAACTTAACTGCTACACCACTGGGCCAGCCCCATCCCCCCTAATTTTGAATAAAATAAGCAGATTTGTGTATGTTTTCTTATTTCCTCTTCTCTTATACAAAAGGTAGCATATTAAACGCACTGTTTTGCACTTTACTTATTTTACTAATATATCCTGGAAACAACTGCACATCTTTTCCTAGAGATCTTCCTCATTTTTTATTACAACTGCATGGGTTGTAATAAATCATGTGAACCATGTGATGTCAATATACCAAAGTTTATTCAACCAGCCTCCTATGTTTGAATATTTAAGTAGTTTCCTAATATTAATAATTTGTATTTTCTCTCTTTTTTTCCTGATCCATCTAGCTAAAGATTTGTCAGTTTTGTTGATCTTAAAAAAACAATTTTGGTTTCATCTATTTTCTTTATTGTTAGTCTGTTTTCCATTTTATTGATTTTTGGTATTATCTGAATAATTTCCTTTTCCAGTTCACTGTGGATTTAATTTGCTGTCTTCTTCTGGTTTGTTACGGTGGAAACTTGGTCAATGATTTTGAACTTCCTTCTTTTCAAATATGAGCACTTAAAGGCATAAACTCCTCTCTAAACATTACATTAGCTTCAATCCACATATGTTGATATGTTCTATTTTCATTTTCATTCCATAAAATATGTTTTGAGTTAATATGCCTGTGATTCCTTTTTTGATTGATGGCTTATTTAGAAATGTGTTATTTAATTTTCAAATATTTGGAATTTCCAGATTTCTTTCTGCCATTGATTTCTAATTTAATTCCATATTGGTCAGAGAACACATTCTATATGATTTCAATCCTCTTTCAACTTACTAAAACTTATTTTATGACCCAGCATATGGTCTATTCTGGTGAAGGATCCATGTGTGCTTGAAAAGAATGTATTTTCTGCTGAGTGGAGTGTTCTATAGATGTCAGTTATGTCAAGTTGGTTGTTAGTTTTCAGACCTTCTATGTTCTTACTTATATTCTGTGTACTATCAGTTGTTGAGAAAGGAGTGCTGAAATCTCTAGCCATAGTTATGGATTTTTCGTATTCTCTCTGTTCTGAGGGTTTTTGCTTTTTCTATGTTGATGCTGTGTTGTTAGATACAGACATAATTGAAATTGTTATGTCTTCTAACTGAATTGATCTTTTCATCTTTAGGAAATACCCCTCTTTATTCTTGTTAATTTTACCTATCCCAAAGTTTACTTTGATATTAATATAGCCACTTGAACTATCTTACAATTAGTGTTTGCATGGTACATCATTTTCATCCTTTTACTTATTTCTCTGTATTTCAAGCATATTTCTTGGAGATAGTACATAACTGGATCTTGCTTTTATATCCAATCTTAGAATCTGTGTCATTTAATTGAAATGTATAGACTAGGGGCTCAGCAAACATTTTCTGTAAAGAGCCAGATAGTAAACTGGTCTCTGTCACAACTACTCAACTCTGCTATTATAGTGTGAGAACAGCTACAGAAAATGCATCAACATATGTGCGTGGCCCATTTATTCACAAAAACAGGAGGTTCCTTCCGCTTCAGCTTGTTCTGCTTCCCTTCCTGCTGCGTCTCCTCTTGCTCCTTCTCCTCCTCCTCCTCCTTCTTTTCTTCTTCTCTTCCTCTGCCCCTTCACTTCCTCTTTCTCTTTGGTGTTCTTCTTTGGTAGAGTGGTGTTTTCCTGGTACAAATTTCCTTAAATTTTCCAAAAAGTCTTCTTTAGTACAAGTCCGGCAGGCAAAAAAAAAAAAAATTCTCTCTGCATTTGTTTATCTGGAAAGTATTTATTTTGGAAAACACTTTTGCTGGATATAGAGTTCTAGGTTGAGAATTTTTCTTCTAGCAAAATAAAAATATCATTCCATTGTCTTCTGGGTCCATTGTTTCTGATAATAGCCTTTGGTAATTCTTACCTTTGGCCCACTACTGTATTTTGTTTTCCAAATACTTTAAAAAGTTTCTCTTTATCACTAGTTTTCAGCAGTTTGCTGATGACATAACTTGGTGTTGTTTTCTTTTTTTAAATTCTGATTAAAGTTCATTGAGCTTTTTGGATGTGTAGGTTTATAGTTTTCACCAAATTAGAAAACATTTAGGCTATTATTTCTTCAAATATTTTTCTGCCTCCACTTTTCTGAGATTCAAATTTCACATATTAGACAACTTTATATTGTCCTATAGATCACTGTAGTGAGGTTCTTTCTTTTTCCAGTCTTTTTTTCCCCCTCTGTGCTTCCATTTGAAACTATTTCTATTGCACTTCTTTAGGTATATAATCTATTCTTTTGTAATGTCTAATCTGATAATCCCATCCAGTGAAATTTTTTTATTTCAGGTATTGTCTTTTTCAGCACTGGAATTTCCATTTGGCTTTTTCTTTCTGTACCTTCCATTTCTGACCTCATTTTGTCCACATTTTCCTTTACATCTTGAGCATATTTATAAAAGTTGTGTTAAAGGATTTATCTGCTAATTCCATACTATTTCTGGGTCTGTTGCAATTAGGCCAATTTTTTTTATTGGATTACATTTTCTTTGCATGTTTGGTAATTTTTAATTGGATTTTGAACATTGTGAATGTTTCATTGTTGAGTGCTAGATTTTGTTTTCTTTCCCTAGGGAAAGTTGGATTTATTCTGGCATGAAATTTTATATTTATTGAAGCTTTTTAAAAGTCTTGTATGTTGCTCTTGAGAAGTTTGAGTCCAGCCTAATTTTCTTATCTTTATAAGTAATTTTATCTCTATACCTTGAGGCTCTGAGGCCTTTTCATTTGCCTTTAGAGTCTAGTGATTTTTTTTAAGATATGTCTCAGAGTTCATCAAAACAGGTAATTTTTCCCACATATGCGGTAGGCCCTTGCGATATTTATATTTAAGTTTTCTCACTTCCGGAAAGTTTTTTTTCTTTTTTTTTTTTAATTTTAAACACCTGTTTTATTCCATTTTTTCACTTCTCTTCTTCAGATATTCCAATTATGTGTATGTTGATTTTTTGTGTGTCTCTTCCATTCCTGTCACATTCTCTCTGATTCTTTTCTTTATCTTAGTTTCATTCTCTTGTTTTACTCACTTTCTTCGATGTTTCTTATTAGATTTTTATTTGAATTCCTTCTTCTTTGGGTATCTTGTAGTTTATCCTTCATTTTTCAGACACATGTCCTTTTCTTCAATTTCTTTCCTGAGTTTGATCAATTCTTGTTGCATTTCTTCCTTTTTTTTTGTTTTTTGGTTCATATCTCTTCTTAGTCTTTGAATTTAAGTGGCTTTAAAAAATTATCTTTACATGCTTGTTTGAGAATATATAATTCAGTGTAGAGTTTTGTGTTAGAGTGTACTACTTTGCTTGGTTTTGGGGGGAGAATTTTCATCAGCTAAAAGTATGATTTTTTTTGTATTTGTGTTCTTATACTTACTTTGTATGGAGTTGGTTTAATTTTTTGCTATTCCTAGGCGTTTTGTGCACAATATGAATACCCAATTCAGCTAGAATATGGAAGTACAGTTTTTTTAAATAAATGAGTTTTTGGTAGTGTGGGAGGGTGGAAGTGTTGGTGTGTCCTATTTTTCAGGATCCTTACCTTAACTTTCTTCTTTTCCTTCACTGTGGTGTCTCCAAGGGGCATCACCCTTTCTCTATTCAGAAGACATGCTGCTTTTGAGGCTGCTACCTCCGGTCCCAGGTACCCTCAAGCCTCTTCCATGTGGTTAGTACTTTGAACAATCACCTCCCAGACCTGAGTTTTAACACATAAGTGTTAAATCACTGGGGCCATTTTTGCCTATGTTTTGTTTAAGTCCTTTGCTCCCATCTTTTCTTTTAAATGGAGTTAAGACACGTGTCCCCTACTCATCACCCACAGGCTTGTGGGAGCAGGAGTTCAGTTGTAATTTGGTGGGTTCTTTTTTCTACTTACAGGTAGTTTGAAGTTTGAGTTGTTCCCTGTCTCCTGCTAATGCTGAAGGCTGGGTAATGTATGGTTTTATTTGCATTTTTTATTGATTTTCTGGATTTTGGGGAGGCTGTATAGACAGATTCTGAATCAGACATCTGACATTATGTTCCAACCTGGAAGCTGTATTTGGGATCACCTCTCTAGTACTAAAATACGGTGATTTGTAAGCATATGGTCCAGAGAAGCTTCAGAGCAGGAATCAACATTGAAGTAAGTAACAGGGATCAGCAAACGTTTTCAGTAAAGGCTAGGATATTAAATAGTTAATGCTTTTTGAGCCATACTATTTCTGTGGGGTAGCAGCTCTGTTGTTGTAGCACAAAAATAGCCAAAGACAAGTAACCAAATGAGTGTGGCTGTGAACTTATAGACTCTACAACAAAAACAAACAGCGGGTCAGATTTGGCCCACAGGCCATAGTTTGTCAACCCCGGGCATATATCAACCCCTAGGAAATGGCTTCAAAGCAGATAAAACAAATTACAAATATTATGACAGATGGATTTGCAGAAAACTCAGAGACTCTAATAGTAAAACAGTAATTTAATTTCTTTGGAATTTCTCATTAAATATAAAAATATCAGCTTGTATCCTCCATTAAAAAAGCAAAAGGATAGAGATCTATCTTAAAATTTTGAGATGTAACAAGTGTGACCATAGAAGATATTTAATGATGGGAAAATGTTCACAATGTATTGTTGTATAATAACACATTTCAGCATTCAGTTAATACTTGTTGAATGAGTAAGTCTTAAAAGTTCATTACAAAACAGTATTACAGTGTGATCTTGAAGAGGCTGAAGGGGTGTTTACCAGAATGTTAACAGTGATTATCTTTAAACAGTATGGTCATGTACAGTTTTTGTTTCTTTCTTTAATCTTTTCTTATTCTGCAATTATTGTACAATAAATGTGTAGAACATTTGTTAAATACATTTGTTTAACATGTAAATACATGTTAAATACATTTTGTAATACAAATGCATTTGTATTACCAAATAATAATAGAATTATTTGTTTGTAGTAAAATAATATTGTTAAAATAATAAAGGAATTAAAAGACTCAAAAACAAAAGATGTTTTAGTAGGCGGTCAGAGAAGAAAATTGACAAAATTACTGGACGCAATATGATCCACTGGAGAGAGGATACATTTTGGTGAAAGAACTGAGTTCTAATTCAAACTCCCTTAATATTTATGTGATATTTGAAAGTGAGACAACTTCCTGAGTCTCAGTTTACCCATCTGTAAAGAGGAAATAATATTACTTGCCTCGATCTTGTGGTAAGAGTTAAAAGAGATAATTTACAGGGGCTGGCCCCATGGCCTGGTGGTTACATTTGGCATGCTCCGCTTCGGCAGCCTGGGTTCAGTTCTTGGGTGCTGACCTACACCACTCATCGACGGCCATGATATGATGGTGACCCACATACGAAGTAGAGGAAGATTGGCACAGATGTTAGCTCAGGGTGAATCTTCCTCAGCAAAAAAAAAAAAAAGAGAGAGAGATAATTTACGAAACTAACTCAAAGTACTCTGTAAAGCACATTTACATTCCACTAGCTTTCTAAACTAATTCCTTAGAACCACTTTCAAAAATTTGTTTTGAGCTGAATTTTTGACCCATTTTGCCTTTTCTTCTATAATCATGTGAAAAGTCTTTCTCTAAATCTTTTTATTCCATGAATGCTTATATAATATCTCAAGGTTATACACTGAAAGAATACAACATGAAATCCAGCACCCTTCTAGAAACTACTCCCCATGCACTTGCTATAATCACCATTACCATTTTATGCACACATATAGAAGGATATAGTTTTGAATATTTGAATTTTTTCCCACACAAATGGTATTGTACTCTATATATTGATCTGCAAATTGCTTTTGACTAGACCTTTCCTCTTCTCTCTTGCTGGCGAAACTGTTAGGACCTTGCAAATCATCAGGTCCTTGCAAAGCCATCTGGCACAACTTCTTTTCTCTTGCTCAAATTTTGCTAATATATGGCATTCCCACAAGCTGTAAGAAGGCATCTTTTGCAGACAATGGCCTCTACAAATATATCTCAGCTTTTCACTCCTAATTGAGTCAATGTTACTACGTGAAGAGAGCTTTCAGAATAGTCATGCCAATGTTAGAGTACACTTTATTAGTATTATATTTTAAGAATCTCTGGCAGTGACACAAGAAGGATTAAGAAAATGATGATGAATAGCATTGGATGCTTTCTTTTTTCAGGTCTCCAATAAAGATCCTTCTTTTGCAGTAAATGGATTTCTGAATCATTCTTTTGATATTTTTGCAGATATATAGAATCTGAAAAGGTCTCAATAAAAATTAAATTGTTTTCTCTACTGAATGAATTCAACTAGACTTCAAAATAAAGATGCAAAAAGAAGGAAGAAGCAAATTAATACCAATCATGTAAATGTGAACAATGTGAAGATGATGAAAAATTCATTGCTATAGAGAAGACTTACTTCTTGAACAGAATGTTTAAAATGGCATTTCTAAAGAGTTTCCTTTGCCACTGATGTCACAGATATTTTAGAAATCAATTTTTTTGAATTGGATTTGGAAAATTATTTTCAAAATAATCAAAATACTTCAAAACTCTTCAGGAATGTTTATGTCATCAAAATCTATATGACGTTTCCCATGCTCTCTGATAAGTTAAGTTTAAGAAACACTTTAAATATTTCATAGGGAAGTAGAAATATAAAGCTTCCTCAAGTGGATCTTAAGTAATCCGTGAGTAACACTGTAACAAGTAAATGATTTTGTTTTAGAAATATCTTATAAAAATAATCTGTATAAAATTTAAATGATCTATAAATATAATGTCATTTTACATTAAGTGAATTTAAAACTGAAACAGAAAGACCAGCTTTATCAAACAAAATTTCTTTCTGGCCTGTTAAGCATTACAATTATGTTTAACTTATATGAAGAAGTAGATGTTACCGTTTAGGAGATAATATTAATATCCTAATTCTGTAATTTTGAGAATTTTCTAGGCAGAACATAAAGCAATTAAATATAATTTAACTTTTCTCCTTAAGTGTAATTAGATTTGGAATCAGTGATATTGGTAGTCATTGTTTTGATAAGTATATTTACAAATATCTTATAATGATTTTTATCATTCTAGTCTTGTGGGCCTACTTGCTAATAGATATAAGTTTTGAATATGTACTAAATATTTTTTTTAAAGTTACTCTTTCTTTCATTTATTCAACAGATATTTGTTGAGTGCCTAGCATGTGTGAGATACTGTACTACTCACTAGGGGTACAATAGTGAACAAAACAGAAAAGCAATCCTTACTTTTATGTAGCATACAGTGAGAAAGACAATCAAAAAGATAAATATAATTACAGCACATTAGAAAATGATAGTGCTAAGCAAGAAAAATAAAGCAGTGAAGAGGAATAATGTTTGGGAATATTGAACTGTTCGAGTGGCCAGGGAAGGCTTCACTGGGAAGGTGACTTCTTTTTTTTTTTTTTTTCAAATGCTAAATGTCTTTTTTTAACTTTATTTATTTATTTCCCCCCAAAGCCCCAGCAGATAGCCGTAGGTCATAGTTGCACATCCTTCCAGACGCTGCATGTGGGACGCGGCCCCAGCACGGCCGGAGAAGTGGCGCATCAGTGCACGCCCCGGGATCGAACCCGGGCCGCCAGCAGCGGAGCGCGTGCACCCAACCGCCAAGCCAGGGGCCGGCCCGGAAGGTGACTTCTGAATAGAGATGGAAGGCAGTGAGGAGCTTGCCATACAGATATGTGGGGAGAAGCAGCCCAGGGTGAGGGAAGAGCAGGTACCAAAGCCTGCTCTTTGGTAGAGTTGTACCTGGTATGTCAAGGGAGAGCAAGGAGGCCCGTGTAGCTGGGGTAGAGGAAACAAGGGATAGACTAGCAGGAGCTCAGGTCATAGAAGTAAGTGACAGGCAGCCAGATCATGTAGGGCTCTACGGCTGTTATAAAGAACGTTGGCTTTTACTCTGAATGTGATGAGAAATCATTGGTGGGTTTTCAATGGAGGAGTGACATGGTCTGACTTACATTTTGACAGGAAAAGACTAAGAAGAAAGGGCAGACATAGGGAAAACACCTAAAAGGCTATTGCAATCATCTGGGCAAGAGATAGTGGTGGTCTGAGTCATGGTGGTGACAATGAAATTGGCGAAAAGTGGCCCAATTATTTTGAAGGTGAAACTGACAAGATTTACTAACAGATCAGCTGTGGGGTGAGAGTGAGGGGTAGATGAGTCCAAGTCAAATGACTCCAAAATTTTTGCTTTTTTTTTTCACCTGAGCAACTAGTAGAATGGAGTTGCCATTAACTGAGATGAGGAAGACTGCTGGCGACGTTGTTTGGGGAGGGTAGCTATCAAGAGATCAGTTTTAGACTTGCAAATTTTGAAATATATATTACTGATCTACATGGTGATGTCAAGCAGACAGTTGGATATACAGGTCTGGAATCTGGGGAAGAGGTCCAGGCTGGAGATCTAAATTTGGGAGTCAGCTGCATATAGATGGTATATAAAGCCATGAGACTCAATGAGGATCACCAAGTGAGTGAGTGTAGATAAGAAAGAGAAGAGGACCAAGGTAGAATGTGGTAGGAGAACTCTTAACAGTTACAGGTCAGAGAGATGAGGAGGAATGTGAAAAAGAGACTGAGGAAGAGTAGGCAGAAAAATGGGAGGGAGTGGTGTCCTGCAAACTAAGAAATGCAAGTGATGATTCAAGGAGGAGAAAGTGACCAACTGTGACAAATGCTGCTGATAGAGTGAGTAAGATGAGGACTGAGAAGTGACCAGTCGCTTTGAAAAAGTGGAGATTATTGGACACCCGAGGTGTGCAGTTTAGAAGGAGTGGGGTGGGTGCATACCTGCTTGTAGTAGGTTCAAGAGAGAATGGAAGGAGAGAATTGGAGGCACTGAGTATAGATTTTTACTCTAAAGAGCACAGAAATAGGGCAGTAAGTGAAGGAGGCAGTGGAGTGAAGCAAGGGATTTTTTGAAACATGCTAGAAAAAACGTTTGCTGATAGGAATGATCTAGGGAATCCTTATAAAAAGAACGTCTAACAGTGACCTGTGAATTTCCTTGAAATGTTAGAATGACAGTAGAGGCAGGGGAGGGAGTTAAAATGCAAGTCATCTCCTGAGGGTAGCCACAATTTATACTACAAAGAAGCTGTGGTTGTGGTTGTGGTTGGTGATTAAGATTTCCCTCACAATTAATCATGGTCCAGTTGTTAAAGAGCCTCAGTTCACTACGTAATGCTTAATATTCAGTTATTATTTATACAGCTATGTATAAGACAAAGCAGACATGCTTGCATTTCATCTACATTGGAGGTCATTATACATCACTACAGTGGGTGAGATATATATATGGTGTGTGTATATATATGTATTCATATACATATATATATACACACAAGTATATGTATTGTACATATAGCAATGTACAATATTATACAGCTATCTGTATATATATATACACACACACTATGTATAGCACCCATTATAGTAATGTATAATGACCTCTAATTACAGTATATATGTACATATGTATGTACATATAATGGGTGCTATATATTGCTATAGTGGGTATTATATATTGTACATTGCTATATGTATGATATAAATGGTTGAAAACCTCAAATTCCTTTGCAGTTCTAATAGTCTTTGAGCTAATCACACCACATAAAAACGTATAGGTTGTTTATTAAAGTGACAAATGGAAAATTGACAATTTGTGAGGAAGGGATAGAAAAGGGAGTCAAAGAAGCAGGCAAGGGCCAGAGCACGTATGGCCAACAAGTGGTCACGGTACAGGTGCGGAGTGCTAAAAGGAAAAGTGCACACAGTGCCAGGAGCTTGTGAAAGAGGCATATCCAGTCCACTTTGCAGTGACCCTGGAAGATTTTCTGGAAGAACTGACATCAGAAGCATGGTAAGGTACTCTCTGTCCTCTCCGAATGACCTTTCCTCAGCGAGTTTCAATTCTATCTTTCCCATCCAGGCTGATAATTATAGCTTCTCTACTCACATTCTTCGTTGACTTTCAGCATAACTTTAAAGGATTCTTGTTGGCCTTGTGGATTCATTTGTGGATTCATAGAGCTGTATTTGAGTTATCAAAGCAGGGTATAAATAAATATAAATAAAATATATAGTCACACCACTTCATTTACATAGTATTGCACACAAACACAATAATTCAATATTTTGCTGAAGGCATTATGGCTTAAGACAAACTTCAGAGAGATCATCATCAGCCTATATTGAAAAATTCATAAAATTATTTCTGTATATGAAACATACAGTTAAAGCAATTTTCATCCACTTACGTCAGCTAATGCTCACAACTCCTTTGAAGTAAGCAGGGCAGGCATAATTTAATTATCACCATTTTTAGGAACAAATGATGATAAATTTGACAATTAAGCAAGGTGGTCTGTAAATCAGAGAAGGGGGTACCAACCGGCTGACAAAACAAGGAGTGCCTGAAGGAGATACCAAGAGCTGGAGTATGGAGCTGAAGAGTTGAAATGCTGGGGAGACCAGAACAGAAAAACAGGATGCAACACACCTGTGTAAGTATTTTAGCCAGGAAGCTTCTGGCTAGGCTTTTACATACTGTCTGATACGATGTGTGGATGTTTGGCTCCAGATATAGAGTTCCAAATGGAGAAGACACCATCAGTGCTTCCAGCTCTCTGCCAGAGATTTGTACCTTGATGTCCTACAGGCACTTCAAACTCCAAAAGTTTAAAATAGCTCATTTTCCCCCAGCCCGCTCTATCATTTCAAGTCTTTGCTAATCATGCAATTGTCTGAGATGGACGGGTCAGAGTCACCATTGGCTTTTTTCTTCTTGCTTATCTCTTACATCTGTTTAGCTGTCAAGTCAGCCCTACCAGGCATAGTAATGAAAGGGGCTCTCAAGCCAGTCTTCCTCAGTGCCCCCATTACCACTTTTGTACCTGGTGCAGTGTAGGGGCTGCACAGACAGAAATTGGGAAGGCCTGTGTAGTCAGCTCCAGTTAACCCACAAAGGGAACATGAACGTAACCACGATTTAAGAAACAGAGTGCAGGGGAGTAGCAACGGCTGGTAACGAGAGATCAAAGGGGCCTCTGGCTCAGTCAGGAAGGGCAGGAAGATCTAATCCAGTCAGGATAGTGTCTTGAAGAATAGTCAGGCACTAGTCAGGCTGCCAAGAGTTCAATCCACATTCAGTTCTTTCCAGTGCCTTCCACTTCCTCTTTGTTGGTGCTCTAGATTGGGCGACTCACATGTGGATCACTGGAGCTTTCCCTTCCAGTGTTTCAAAGATGCTACTTGAGCTGGGACACAACTGACCTTCCCTAGCTCTCCCTAGACTACTTTAGCTATCTCCTGACTGGTCTCCCTTCTTCCAATACCTATCTCCCACTATCAATCCACCTTCCAAAACAACTAGTTCAGAATTATCTTTCTCAACACAGAAATTACATACTGCTTCCATTTTAAAACATACAAACTTAGATTGTTCCCCATTCAGCAAGATAAGTCAGACTCCTTAGGGTGCCGTATTGGACCCTCCCCACACTGGCTCCATTCCGCTTTTCCAACCTCAGCTCCTGCCACCTCGCCCATATACCCACATGAGTTCTTCCACAAATAAGTACAGTTCCCTCCCTCATGCCTGTATCTTTGGTTACATTCTTTCTTCTGCCTGGGATTCCTTTCACTTTTTTTCTTCCTGGAAGAGAGAGAGAGAGAGACAGAGCCAGTGAGAGAGAGAGAGAGAGAGATTTATTAATTAAATAAGAGTTTCGATAGAGCAAAAAGTGAGGACTTTGAAAACAAAAATCTTCAGCCTTACTGGGGAGCCTAACAGAATTCTACTCAGCATGTCATTAGGACTTGAAGAAATTCATAGATAAAATAAATCAATCAACTTGAAGGTGCTTAAATATAAGCTGATTATTTTGCCTCTACAGGGGTAAAGAAAAAGTAATCCCATGAAACCATTGCTTACAATAAAGACATTTCATGTTGACAAATGGACTCTAGGACAGTTTAAGAAGAAAATTGATTCTCAACATTCCTCCTGATTAAAGTCCTGCTACGTGCGATAGAGCCCAAGTTAAATTTGCTCCAGAGAGAAAGTCTAGCCAATAATGTGGGAAATAACCTGGACAAGAACTTCAGTTCTTTAGACACATATACTGGTTGTAGTGAAGAAAATGTGACACTCCAGAATATTTGAAAGTCAAGATCTGGGGGTTTGATTAAAATTCTGGAGGACAAACAAATAAAAAAAGATGGAATATTAAAAGTAAATATTTGAAGAAACCAATAAATAAAAATACAAATATCTCTGATGGAGGGACTGGGATTAAAGATACAATGTATGTGGTTGAAGACAGCCAAAGCATGTTGAAATATCTGCTTGTCATGTTGAAACCAAGAAAGAGTATTATGTAAAGAAATGGGACAAAATATCGAAAAGACAAAAATCTATACAGATGTTATAAGGAATTCTATAAAATTTTCAAAAATATAAAAATATCCCTAATGAAGTAGAGGCAATGAAGAGAAGGTCAAGTTTAAAGTCCTGCTTCCTACTGAAGAAGAAAATGCAAGACCAAAGAAGAGCATGTAGGAGGAAGCAGCAGCCTGGAAGGACAAACTTACTGAGAAGACAAACCTAATTAATTCAGAAGTCTCAGAAAGACACAGAAGAACTCTTGTTTACAAAGAAAATGAAACTGAACATTTTCATCATTGCATTGTGCGACTGAAATTGCCAGATCTTCATTCTGCGTCGGTTGACAAATACAATATAATGAAAGAGAAAACGAAAGGTGTAAATTAGTTAATGAACAACTGGTAGATCATTGGAATGAGGCACTAAAAGATCAGAGAAGAGAGATGATTTATGTCCTATGTGCAGAAACTATATCAATATTAGTTGAAAATGGTAGAGACCATCTACAATCCAAAATGAGTGATGGGGTGTGAGCTTGGCATGAACGGGGAGAACAACAATAAGTTGTAACGTGACTTCTGATCACTGCAATTAACTAAAGCACAGCTAGAAAATAAATACAAAGCCCTTTAGCTGAAAATACAGGCTCTTAAAGAACTCCCTGAGCAGATGGACATTCCTTAAAAGAAACCAACTCAGGAAGAATGTAAGGACTGAACAGAAATGGTCAATGTAGAGGAAACAAAACTTTATAGACAGAGAATTCAAGAGATGGTGGATGATTTCAGTAAACAGAGATGTTCCATAAATAGCAATTTGCTATTACTGAGGGAGCCCACGACAACCGATTCCCTGCTTAGGCTACTGATAGAGCCCTTACTGTAGAGAAGAAAAAAATAATCAGCAGAGGACAGAAAAAAAATCCCAAAATAGCTATACTTCAAAGAGCAGTGGTTAGGAAGACCCGATCATCCAATGCCTCCATTGAGAAGCCTTCTGAAATGATTCTTTTGACTCATTACTGTGTCAGCTTACCCCGTCCCCATTAAAGACTTTTTCATTGACTCTGTCATCTACTCTTGGTTAAATATGACAAGAAGTGATCTGGACACTGTGGACGGGAGTCCACCTAGTCTGAGATATTCTTAAGAAATAAACAGACCATCTGATCCATGGTCTGTTTAGCTTCTTCAGTGAATTTGGTGGCCAAGATGGCCAACATCTTCCCACCTCTGAATGGTAGGGCACTCTACCAGCCTCTCTCCCAGTGCACCTTAATCAAAGATATGAGACTGAAAGAGACTGGGAAAACTTCCTTTCTGATCCTGAGATCCTGAGACAGGGAAAGCACATCCATCTGTTCCTATGATGAGGCATGTGTAATCTCTGTTAGTGGTCAGCAAGATTTTTCTGTAAAGATCCAGATAGAAAATATTGTAGGCCTTAAAGATACTGTTAGCTGAAGCCTGATGGCCCTCAAGAAGGCTGTTGGCGAGGGCTTAAAGGAAGTCAGGACAATGTTATTGAAAGCTGGATGAGAGGAGACATTTGTTATGTAGTGGTGAAAAGTTTAGTAGTGTTGTTACCTGTAGTAACATGGAGAATAGGTAATGTACCTAATGAACTGATGGATTCAACTAAGGAGATATCCACACAGATGTCAAAAGTGTCATCTAGTTTCTTTAAGCTGCTTGTCATAAAGTATAGATAGAGAAAGATAGGCAAAGGAAAGAACTGTTGAATATTATGGATCCAGAAAAATTAACAATAGAACTACCACATGATCCAGCAACTCTACTTCTGGGTATACACCCAAAAGAATTGAAAACAAGATCTCGAAGAGATATTTGAATACCCAGGCCCATTGTAGCATTATTCACAATAGCCAAAAGGTGAAAGCAACCTAAATGTCCATTGATGGATGAATGGATATAGAAAATGTGGTGTATATGTATACATATATGTATACACACACAATAGAATATTATTCAACCATAAAAAAGAAGGAAATCCTGCCATTAGCAACAACATAGATGAAACTGGAGGACATTATGCTATGGAAAATAAGCCAGACAGAGAAAGATAAATATGATTTCACTTATATGTGGAATCTAAAAAAGTCAAATCCATAGAACCAGAAAGTAGAACAGTGGTTACCAGGGGCTGAAGTGTGGGGAAAACAGGAAGATATTGTTCAAAGTGTTCAAACTTCCAGTTATAAGACGAATACGTTCTGGGAATCTAATGTACAGCATGGTGACTATAGTTAACAATACTGTATTGTATACTTGAAATTTGCTAAGAGTAGATCTTAAGTGTTCTCACCACACATACAAAAAAAGTAACCATGTGAGATGATGGATGTGTGAATTAACTTGATTGTGGTAATCATTTTGTAATGTATACATATATTAAATCATCACACTGTACACCTTAAATACATACAATTTTTATTTGTCAATTATGCATCAATAAAGCTGGAAAAAATGTGGTATATACATAGAATGGAATATTATTCAGCCTTAAAAAGGAAGGGAATTCTGTCTTATGCTACAAAATGGGTGAACCTTGAGGACATTGTGCTAAGTAAAATAAGCCAGTCATAAAAGGACAGATACTACATGATCCCACTTATATGAGTTATTTAAAGTAGTCAAACACATAGAAACAGAAAATAGAATGGTAGTTTCCAGGGGCTGGAGGGAGGGGGAGGTTGGGAGTTATTGTTCAGGGGGTGTAGAGTTTCAGTCATGCAGGATGGGGGGCTCTGGAGATCTGTTACACAACAATGTACATGTAGTTGACAGTATTGTACTGGACACTTGGAAATTGTTAGGAGAGTGAATTTTTAATGTGTGTGTGTGTTTTTTTTACCACAATAAAAAAAATATTAAGGATCTACAACTTGCTGGCTTCAAAAACAACACTGTTTCTTTTTTTCAGACTCTCCAAGTGAAAAACAATATTAAAATTAAGAAATGAGTTCTAGGCAGAGATCAAATCAAGTGCACTGTAAAGAAAACATGTTCTAGAGATGAAGCCAAGAGTGTGACTGTAAAACTCTTTGTTAGGATCTCAGAAAGATTTAAGTGGTGCATCATAGACCCTTTCAAATAGACAAAAGTCTCTCTAAGAATCTTAAAAGCATGCCTTGGAGATCCTCTGTATTAAACAATAAGGTTCCTAGGAATCTTAAAGTTTAGTCCCATAGCAATCTTACAGGGAACCCAAGGTAGAAAGGGCTTATCTTTGTGATATTTGTGGGTGTGGCTTTTGTTGAACGTAATAAACCCCAATAAGATTCTTAGGAAATCCACCATGTTTTTAAGAGAATCACATTGGTGGAAATAGCCCCAGCTTGGTTTAAGAGGGACAGAGACATTACAAAAATAAAAGAAGGCCTTTGGATCTCTGAATTACTATGAGTAGGAAGCAATCTAAAAAACAAAAAAAACCCTACTCAGCTGCAAACACCAGCTATTTCTTACAGAAAAGAAAGGATGACTCACCTAGAACTTGCAAAAATAGTACAGAGAATTCCTTTGTACCCTTCACCTCGCTCTCCCCAGGGACAACATATTACATAAAAAGAAGCACAATGATCAAAACCAAGAAATTGACATTGGTACAATACTATTAACTAAATTCAGACCTTATTTGGATTTCACCAGTTTTTACATTTCACATGGCATATCTTTTCAATCTCTCTGTAACTTTATAATTGAAGTGTATTTCTTGTAAACAACATATAGTTAAGTCTTGCTTGTTGTCCGTCTGATAATCACTGCCTTTGAATGATGTCTTTACTCCATTTATATTTAATGTAATTATTGATATGGTTAGCTTTAAGTATCCTATCTTGTTATTATTTTCCCATTTGTTCTTTGTTTCTCCATTCCTCCTGTCTTTCCTTCTTTTGTGTGACATGTATTATTTTTAGTATTTTATTTTACCTCATCTATTCACTTTTTAGTGTTTTATGCCTCTTTGTGCAATTTTTAGAAGTTGCTCTAGAGATTTTAATAAGTACTTTTCAGTTACCACAATCTATCTTCAAATAATATTCAACTTTATGGATAGTATAAAAACCTTGCAATTGTGTACTTTTATTTACCCACTTCCACTGTTTGTGATCTTATTATAGGCATACCTTGTTTTATTGTGCTTTGCAGATACTGTGTTTTTTATAAGCCCCTCCATCAGCAAACAGTTTATAACTTGCTGAAGGCTCAGATGATAGTTAGCATTTTTTAGCAATAAAGTATTTTTTTAGTTAAGATATGTACATTGTTTTTTACACATAATGCTATTGCACACTTAATAGACTACAGTATAGTATAAACATAACTTTTAAATGCACTGGGAAACCAAAAAATTTGTGTGACTTGCTTTATTGTGATATTTGCTTTATTGCAGTGGTCTAGAATCAAACCTGCAATATCTCCAAGGTATGCTTGCATCTTATATTTTCCTTCTACATATACCATAAACCCTACAATGTATTAATTTTTGTTTTAAAATATCTATAATTTCTACAAGAAAAATTAAAATACATTTCAAATGTGAAGACTTTTTAAAAGTTTTTTTAAACCATATTTTACCCTTTCTAGTACTCTCCATTCCTTTCTGCATATATTGAGTTTCATCTGGTATCATTTCTCTTTAGCCTGAGAACTTGTAATACAGATCTGCTGCAGATAAATGTCCCTGCTATTGTCCATCTGAAAATGTTTTTATTTTGCCCTGGTTTTTGAAGGATATTTTCACTAGATATAGAATTGTAGATTAAATTTCCTTCTTTCAGCATTTTATCTTCTATTTTCATCTATTCACTATTGTTTCTGTGAAAAGTTAGCCAGTGCCTCCTGTATTTAATATACCCTTTTTTTTCTCTAATTGTTTTTTATATTTGCTCTTTATCTTTATTTTTTTGCTTTTTGATTATGATGTGCCTAGATTTTTCTCTTCTTGGATTTATGAGTTGATATCTTGCACCAAATTTTAGAACATTCTCAGTCATTATGTCTTCATATATTTCTTCTCCATTCTCTCTCTTCTCCTGAGACTTCAATTACTCATATTAAAACATCTGATACTGTTTCACAGATATTGGATGCTCTGTTCTGGTTTTTTTTTTCCACAATTTTTTTCTCAGCTTGGACACTTTCTTTTGTCCTGTATTCAAGTTCATTGGTCCTTTTCTCTGCTATGTCTGGTTTGCTGTTGTGCCTATCTAATAAATTTTTCTTTTCTGATATCACAGAAAATTGTTTTATTTCTAAGCTTTCCATTTTTTTGGTAACAGACTCCATGTGTCTGTCTGCTAAATTTCTCTATCTTTGCATGCATATTGTCCTCCTTTTCTATTAGATCTTTGAGCATTTTAACAAAGTTATTTTAAAGATTTTATCTGATCATTCCAACATCAGGGCCATCTCTGTATCCTTTATTTCTTTTTCATGGGTCAAATTTTCTTGCTTCTTCATGTGTCTTATAATTTTTGATTGTATACTTGATGATATGTATAAAAAATAGTAAAGAATGAAGTAAACAATCTATTCCTCTGGAAATGTGCATGCTTCTTTTGTGTCAGGCCACTAGAGTTGGGAGCTGAGCCAATTTGTTCAATAGTTGACCAGGGTCTGGGCTTTGTTGCATCTTTATTTGGATTTAGTTCACCATTATCTCTAAATATTTTGAGGGTGGAATCAGGACTTTCCATTCTGCAGGGCTTAAGATCTGAGCAAAAGGCTAGTTTCCAGAGATCTCTTTGTACTTTACAGCTAGGCTATCCATTCTTTAAACCATGGGTGATCTCTTTATGCTTTATAGCTTGGTTGCCAAGTTTTGGGGTTATTGAGGAGTTCTCTTCGTTCTCCAGTACTGGCCCCAGCTTTCTGTACCTCAGGAAATCTCTGTCCGTCCTGCTGTGCTGCTACCAGTCTTTGGAGGACAGTTGCCTTCCACTCTGTGGAAACCTAGATTGCTTGAGGACAGTTTCTAGCAGTTCTTTTTCTCCTCTCCCCAAATTTGGAACTGAAAGCCGTAGGTGTTTAGGCTTTCTGTCAGCTACCCTGCTCTGCCCACCTTATTCCAATGGCAGCTGCCTTGCAGTTAGGAGAGGCTCTGCACACCTGAAAATGGATCTCTCTCAGCTCTCCTATCTTGCCCCAGCCATAGACATACCACTCTCCCGCGCTCTGTGAAGACTTAGTAAAAGACTGGTGAGTGGGTACAAACTTATTACGTGGCTCGAGCTCCTTTGAATTCTGACCTGTCATGGCCAACCACATATGCTGTTAAATTTGTTAGTTTTGGTTGGCTTCTTCTTGCCCACCAGATAAGGCAGAGTCCTCTTCCCACCATTTCACCAGGGATAAGAACCGCCAGGAACATTTTCTCTTCTGTGAAGAGCTTGTTGCTTTCTGAAAGTTAGTTCATTTAGATTTCTTCAGTTCTCTGAAGAGTCCTCAGTTCTCTGATGAGTTCTAAAAATATTATTTTATAGCTTATCTGTCTTGTTTTAGTTGTTAAGGTAAGAATAATGGTCTCTTGTGACTTTCTACATCCTAACAGGAAGAAGAAATCTGTAGTCACCTTTTTTCATTTATTAAAACATAAACATTTTTCCATGTTATCATAAACTCTCGCTAATCATCATTTTTAATGGTTGCAATATATTTCACCGAGTAGGTTAATCATTCTTTTGTTGTTAGACATTTAGTTGGTTTCCAATTTTCTCTCTTATAAATGATGTTTCTGTGAACATCAAAAAACCATTTTTAAGTCCCTATTTGTGCATAGTGGTGCACTATGACAACTGCATTCTACTTAAAATTCAGTAACATACTCTTAGATGGCAGAAAGTAGGTGCTTAATAAATACATCTTATCAAAGCTTCCCTGAACAAAAATATTCATGATGATGCTTACGAAGTACACTGTAGATTTTTATCAATTTTATATACATGCTTTTAAAGTGTAAAATATGACATATATATACCAGAAGAAGGGAGCGGGGATGGTTGGTGGGCAAATACAACAGATGTTCCACTTGCAAAAGTCTGTTAAGATTGAGTTTTTAAGGAATAAAGAAAAATAGAGCATGGAATTTCACCTGGGATCCATGAATGGATTTCAGAGAGTCCATAAATTACCCACAAGAGCACACACAATATGAGTGTATTTGCATTTTTCTTGGGAAAGACTCCATAGCATTCATCAATTATAAAAGAGGTCCATGACTCTAACGTGATGAAGCCCTGTGATAGAGTTTCCATGCTTAAATGGAATGTAAAACCTTGCAGGTATCTTAACAGAGTAGTAATTTCAAGTTTGAAAATAATGAAAGTACATTTCAACATTGAAAGTGTAGAACATATAGTATCTCATTAAGGAGCTAGCATGAACTAGCAGTTAGGCTAGATTGGGATGCTACACTTTTCATCAATAGTTTTACGAGTCTATACAGTCAAGGCAAAACTATTTGTCATCTTAAGTCTTCTTTCTTCTTGTCCCAATTCCATATGCTCAGTCTTCAAGGCCCATTGGTTCTTCCTGGGGCTATATTAAGACATGTGAGGGTCTCAATCTAACAAGTTGCTGCACATTCAGCTATTTAATTGTTGGGAAGTTAAGTATTATTTAAGTATTATTGTTTAAGAATTATTCAACATTTGTTTAGTGTCATGGGAAGAAAATATTTATATGTATTTTATATATAATTTTTAGAAACCAAAGAACATCTTGGGAGGCATATAAAACCATTTAAAACTTAGATGAAATCTCTTATTCCTAATAAACAAGATTACATCAAGCATTGTTTGCTTTTGGAATTTCTTTTTCTTTCTACCTGGAAACTCAAAATGTGACCTTATTTAGAAGGAGGGTCTTTGCAGATGTCGGTAGTTAAAATGAAGTTGTACTGCATTAGGGTAGGCCCTAAATTCAATGACTGGTGTCCTTATAAGAAGACGATGTGAAGACACTCAGGGAAAAGGGCCAAGAGATGATGGAGGTGGAGATGGGAGTGATGCAGCTTCAGCCCAAAGAACACCAAGGATTACCAGCAGGCACCAGAATCAAGGAAAGATATAAGGAAGAATTCTTCCCTTGAGCCTTCAGAGGGAGTGTGTCCCTGCTAACACCTTGATTTCAGACTTCTGGCCTCCAAAACGGTAAGAGAATAAATTTCTGATGTTTTAAGCCACTCTGTTTGTAGTACTTTGTTATTATACTCCTAGGAAACTTATATACCATCCATATGTAAAATTTGTCTTAAAGTGGGTTAGTAGGTAGCTAGCAAGCAAAAGCATTTTGTCTTCTGACAGACAAATTTCATCACTCTCATTTTTGAACCTAAATTTTTGCTTTTGAAAGAAACCGGTAGAACATTTTTAAAAAGTGACCAATAGCTTGCCCGATTTCTACATTTTTCTTAATTGTATTAAGTTTGTGAGCCTCCATTTCTCACTAGAATCTGTATTTTTTATTTTTCCATCTTCTCGCATTCTTATGAAATAAGAAAAACATACAAGCAAATATTTAGATAATTACACAAATAAGATGGAGAAATTGCAAAAACAGAACTGTTGATTGGCAGAGAGCTCCCCCAAAGCTTTGGTTCAAAGTATTCATTTGTCAGCAGATGTGCAAAAGTCCTAAACTGGAATTTTAAAAGCAGTTTAGGCATGAGAATATATAATGTACTAAATGAGGTTGTACAAAATCGAATGGACTAAAGTCAAGGTTAACTCGTTTAATAATCAAGTAATTTTTTTATTGAGATATAATTGACATCTAAGATTATATTAGTTTCAAGTATACAACATAATGATTTGCTATATATGTATATATATATATACACACACACACGTATATGTATATAGCAAAATGATCTACACAAGTCTAGTCAATATCTATCATCACACATATTTACTATTTTTTTTCTCGTGATGAGAACTTCCAAGATCCACTCTCTTAGCAACATTCAAATATACCATACAGTATTATTAACTATAGTCACCATGCTGTACATTACATCCCCAGGATTTATTTATTTATTTTATAACTGGATGTTTCTATGTTTTTACCACCTTCACCCATTTTTGACTATTGAGTTGTATGAGTTCTTTATATATTTTGGATATTAACCCCTTATCAGATATATTATTTGCAAATATTTTCTCTCATTCCATAGATTGCCTTTTCATTTTGTTGATGGTTTCCTTTGCTGTGCAGAACCTTTTTAGTTTGATGTCGTCCCACTTGTTTATTTTTGCTTTTACTGCCTTTGCTTTTGGTGTCAAAGCCAAAAAATCATCACCAAGACCGATGTCAAGGAGCTTACCACCTATGTTTTTTTCTAGGAGTTTTATGGTTTCAGGTCTTACATTCAACTCCTTAAGCCATTTTGAGTTGACTTTTGTGTATGGTGTAAGATAGTGGTCTAGTTTCATTCTTTTGCTCATGGCTGTCCAGTTTTCCCAACACCATTTATTGAAGAGACTATCCTTTCTCCATTGTATATTCTTGGCTCCTTTATTGTAAATTAATTGATATATATGCATGGGTTTATTTCTTGGCTCTCTATTCTGTTTCATTGATCTATGTGTCTGTTTTTATGGCAATATCATACTATTTTGATTACTATAGATTTGTAATAGAGTTTGAAATCAGGAAGTATGATCAGCATTGTTCTTCTTTCTCATGATTGCTTTGGCTATTTGGGGTCTTTTGTGGTTCCCCGCAAATTTTAGGATTATTTTTTCTATTTCTGTGAAAAATACCATTGAAATTTTTTACAGAGATTGCATTAAATCTGTTGATTGCTTTGCGTAGTATGGACATTTTAGCAATATTAATTCTTCCAATTCATGAGCACAAAATATCCTTCCATTTCTTTGTGTCTTCATCAGTTTCTTTCATCAATGTCTTATAGTTTTCAGTGTAAAGAGTTTTCACCTCCTTGGTTAAATTTATTCCTAGGTATTTTATCATTTTTTTATCCACTTGTAAATTGAATTGTTTTCTTAATTTCTCTTTCTGATAGTTTGTTATTAGTGTATAGAAATGCAACAGATTTTTGTATTTTGATTTTCTATCAAAATACAAAATCATTTGTATTTTGCAAGTTGCTGAATTCATTTATTAGTTCTTGGTGCAGTCTTTAGAGTTTTCTATATATAAAATCATGTCATCTGCACATAGAGACAGTTTTACTTTTTCCTTTCTGATTTGGATGTGTTTTATTTCTTTTTCTTGTCTAATTGCTCTGGCTAGGACCTCTAATACTATGTTGAATAAGAGTGGCAAGAGTGGGCATCCTTGTCTTGTTGGTGATCATAGAGAAAAAGCTTTCAGCTTTTCACTGTTGAGTATGATGTTAGCTGGATGCTTGTCATATATGGCCTTTATTATATAGAGGTACATTCTCTCTATACCCACTTTGTTGAGAGTGTTTTTTTTTTTTACCATAAATAGATGTTGAATTTTTTCAAATGCTTTTTCTGCATCTATTGAGATGATCATACAATTTTTCCCTTCATTTTGTTGATGTGGTATATCACATTGATTGATTTGCAGGTGTTGAACCATCCTTGCATCCCCGGAATAAATCCCATTTAGTCGTGGTGTATGGTTCTTTGAATGTATTGTTGAATTTGGTTTGCTAATATTCTGTTGAGGATTTTTCCATCTATGTTCATCTGGGATATTGGCCTGCAATTTTCTCTTCTTGTCTGGTTTGGTATCAGGGTAATGCTGGCCTTGTAAAATGAGTTTGAAAGTGTTTTCTTTTCTATTTTTTGGTAGAGTTTGAGAAGGATTGACATTAGTTCTTCTTTAAATGTTTGGTAGAATTCACTAGTGAAGCCTTGTGGTCCGGGACTTTTGTTTGTTGGGCGGTTTTCCTTTTTTTTTTTTTTTTTTTTTGCTGAGGAAGATTCACCCTGAGCTAACATCTGTTGCCAATCTTCCTCTATTTTGTATGTGAGCCACCGCCACAGCATGGCTACTGATAGATGAGTGGTATAGGTCCACACCTAGGAACTGAACTTGGGCCACCAAAGTGGAGCATGCCAAACCTAACCACTGGGTCACCAGGGCTGTTTTTGATTACTGATTCAATCTCCTTACTAATAATCAATCTGTTCAGATTTTCTATTTCGTAGAAAATTCCTAAAAATTCATCTGTGTCTTCTAAGTTGACTAATTTGTTGACATACAATTGTTCATAGCAATATCTTAGGATCCTTTATATTTCTGTGGTTTCAGTTGTAATGTCTTCTCTTTCATTTAAATTTTATTAATTTGAGTCCTCTCTCTTTTTTTCTTGGTGATTCTAGCTAAAGGTTTGTCTATTTTGTTATCTTTTTTTAAGAAAACTAGTTTTTATTTTCATTGATCTTTTCTATTGTCTTTTTAGTCTCCATTTTATTTATATCTGCTCTTTGTTAGTTCCTTTATTCTACTAACTTTGGGCTTAGTTTGTTCTTCTTTTTCTAGTTCCTTGAGGCATAAAGTTAGGTCATTTGAGATCTTTCTTGTTTCTTAATGTTAGTGTTTGTTGCTATGAACTTCCCTCTTAGAACTGCTTTTGCTGCACCCTGTAAGTTTGGGTATGTTGTATTTCCATTTTTATTTGTCTCATGATATTTTTTGATTTCTCTTTTGATTTCTTCTCTGATTCATTGGTTGTTCAGTAGCATGTTGTTTAATCTCCACATATTTGTGAATTTTCCAGGTTTCTTCTTGAAATTGATTTCTAGTTTCATACCATTGTGGTCAAAAAGATGCTTGATACAATTTCAATCTTCTTAAGTTTATTAAGACTTGTTTTGTGACCTAACATATCCTGGAGAATGTTCCATGTGTGTTTGAGAAGAATATGTATTCTGTTGCTTTTGTTAGTGTTAATCTTGAATTCCTGATTGCGATTGTGACTGTCAAGTTCATGTGATCCTCAGGTGGGTGGTCTTGGAATTAGCAGCCCACCCCTTTAGTCATACTCTAAGTTTGGCATGTGCTTATTACAGAGATACTCTATAGAGCTAGGCGTAGGCTGGCACAGGCAGGAAATCTTTTAAAAATTTTTTTCTCTAGGAAACCATCTGCTTTGATAAGAGCAATATTAGTTTATATTTTGCCAGTTATGTAAGTAACTACTTGTAGAAACTTGGAGGAATTGACACAAGAGTTCTAATTTTTTCAAATGATGTTTTAGCAACTCTTTATAGACTGGGGACCTGGGCAGCTGCCCTGCTGGTCTGCATCTTTTTTTTTTTTTTTTTAAGATTTTATTTATTTATTCTTCCCCCAAAGCCCCAGTAGATAGTTGTCTGTCATAGCTGCACATCCTTCTAGTTGCTGTATGTGGGACGTGTCCTCAGCATGGCCAGAGAAGCGGCGCGTCGGTGCGATCCCGGGATCCGAACCCGGGCCGCCAGCAGCGGAGCGCGCACACTTAACCGCTAAGCCACGGGGCCGGCCCTGGTCTGCATCTTAATCTAGTTCTGGTTCTACTTCAGAAAGCTCCCTCCAAAAAATTCTCTCCTTCATTAGTCCTAGTGATCTAGCTTAAGTCCACATTACTCCGACTTATATTATTATAATACTCTCCTCTTTAGCCCCATCTCTTCCCATCAATCATGCACATCACCAGATTAATCTTTCTAAAAGTATTAGTTTATAAATTGATCTTTCCCACCAGACAGTGAGTTTTTTGTTTTTTATTCATCTATGTTGACCTAGGACCTAGCACTATGCTCACTATACGACAATACGACAGAAGTTTAAAAGTGTTTCTTGAAGGAAGAATGGACATATTAATGAACCAGTATTAAATAGTTTATATCTAATCTTTAAAAATTAATGAACCAATATTAAATAGTTGATGTCTAATTTTGAAATGTTGACAGACATCCTCCCAATTCCCTTCCTCCACCAGGCAAACTAATTTTTCTTAGTTTTGGATTAAGGCCAGTCTTGGCTTTGTCTAACTCTCCATAGTCCAAAATTGGAAACTATAACCTAGAGATGGGAGGGCATAGCCAACTAACAGCCTCGATGGGGAGAAGGTCATAAAAAGGAAAAGTGCCCCTGGGTTTACTCAGATCATCCTCAAAGTGAAAATCCATTTGCAAGAAAGTGAGAATTAGGGGCTGGCCAGGTGGCATAGTGATTAAGTTCGCACATTCCACTTCAGCTGCCAGGGGTTCGCAGGTCTGGATCCTGGGTGTGGACCTACACACTGCTTATCAAGCCATGCTGTGGCAGGCATCCCATATATAAAGTAGAGGAAGATAGGCATGGATGTTAGCCCAGGGCCAGTCTTCCTCAGCAAAAAGAGGAGGATTGACAACAGATGTTAGCTCAAGGCTAATCTTCCTCACGAAAAAAAAAAGTGAGAATTAATTGTACATTGTCAATTAATATTTTTTACTGAATTCTATAGTTTCTTATTTTGCATGTTTTTGTCTTCAGTTATTCCTTATAACTGATAGTTCATATTTTGGACTATTAAAAATAACTGACCTAGGATAACACCAGTGGGACTGTCAGAACTCATGGTTTTATCTCTTAACTCTCTAGAAAGTTTTTTAGCCCAGGTTTCATTCCCTCATGTGAGGCTCTGTAATATGCATGGATTAGCATATTCTGCAGTCTGCATTGCCCACCCCTAATTTAGAACTCTATCTTATTTTACAGTAAAATATCTATATTTTACAATATTATTTACAGTATGTATACTATGTTAACTTCAGTGTTAATACAATCATTAATATGGAATAGCATGGAATATATTAATGTGCTTTTTTTCTCTTATATTTCTGCATTCATGACCCTCTCCTTAGCTCAAGATGGCAATCTGCAGGAAATCAGGGAACGTCAATTAGGACAGCTATAGAGGAATGTAAAAAGAAAGCAAAAGAGTTAATATTCAGCTTGTGACATATAAGATGAGATTTCACAAAAAGGCAATAATCTTGCAAGACAGGCTTTGTCCAGGTAGAGGATTTTTCAAATTCCTTCATTTCCCCATTAGTGTATCTAGTTCCAGGCCTGAGGGAAAGACACCATAGTGTTTTAGAAAAGGACAAATAGAAGTGGAAGAAAGCCTGCCCTTTGGCCTCGGGGTGTTGTAGGAAAAAGCAGAGAGCTGGAAGTAGGGGGATGATAGATCTTGATGTCCCTTTTGCCAACCAGCCCGGTCCAGGCCACATCAGATTAACATTGTGGAGGAGTTTGGTAAGGCAGATGAAGGGCAGCCCTTTAACTTTCTTTAGTGCCCTTAGTTCCTGGATGGCTTGGAGTTGAGTACATGGCAGGTAGCTGAGTTGGGAGCCATGAGGGCTTAATATGCAAAATCAGTCATAGCTGAGCAGTGAACCACCCGGGTCAGAAAATAAAGGAAGACAGAGCAAAAATGCACAAGGGTCCTCATTATGAGTAAGGCCCAGTTACACAGGGTGCTCCACTAGCCTCACAAAGCTGAGAGCCCTAACTACAAATTACACTGACTGCAGACCTCACCCTGGGACAAAACGTGACCCAGAGGACGCTGTCATCATTGCAGAGGCCAGAGGAAAGAGCACACTACAAAGACACTGTGATTTCTGGGGAAGCTTTTCCCTTGTGACTACAAGGCCATGGCAAGCCACACCTTTTCCTTTCTTGGAGAAAATCAAGGGAAGGGTAGAGAGGAAATCTGAGACTGGAGATTATTATCTTAAAAGAGATGAAGATTTATGAAAAGGGACTCTTTAAATTACTGCATCAGGCAAAGATTACCATATTAGGCAAAAATTTAAAATTTATTTCATACTACTCATCAGTAGGGGCTTGGCAGGAAGACCAAATCAGTTATTTTTTTTTGTTCATGTGAGTTGCAGTGTGAATGAAATTTATAGACCTTCACTACCTGTGTATAGTAACACTTTCAAAGTTTTACAATATATTTTTCTTCTAAGCAAATAAGTAAGCTCTGAAAATCAATACGCCAAACTTGTTTTTAACATGACTTTTAGAATGCAGAGCTCACAAGACATAAGGCAATATGGAATAGTGGAACAAATTATAGTAGGTGCCACAGTCCCATGCTTTCAGGACTTCAAACTGGTCACTGTCAAGATAAGGATAGACTTTCTCACCCTAAAAAATGTATTTTGGGGAAAAGAGTAGACGTCAGTTATCTCTATAGACATCATAAATAATCTTCTTTGAACTGTCAAAACAAGATAGATATATCATAATATTCTTTAATTTGGGAAGTTTCAATCACTTCATTAAGTTCTTAATGGGTTTATAGATGTTCATTGAGTGAGAACAAGATTAAATAGGACCAATAGAAATTATTGACTTTCACATCAAGTCAATAATTATTTTAGAACTTATTACATTAAGGCATTTTTCCAGGTGCTGCATAAGATCCAATAATAAAGACTCGATTTCTGTTTTAAAATAAAACAATATAATAGATGCTATAAGACAGCAGATAATTATTGTTAAAGGAATGTGATGGATAAAAAGATATAATAAAAGTTCAGAGAAGGGAATGTGTCTCTAGCACTGAGTATAGTTCTTCATACCCAGTAAAGACTCAATCAATATGTGCTGTTGAATGAATGAATAGGCCTCACCTATGAGGTGGAGACAAGACTCTATGGATAAGGTTTAATTTGAACAGGAGTTTGAAAGCAGAAAGGGTTTAGATATGAAAAATGAATGGGGAGGGCATTTGTATGGGAAGAGGTGTATTTTAAAGGGGTAGAAGAAGCGCAGGGCATGTTTAAGGAACGATGATAAAATTAGTTTGGGAGGAATACAGACTTCATGTAGCAGGGTCGTGGGCAACACCAGAGAGCTTCAAAGAGGAGTTGGCCTGGGCTAGTCTGACTTCTATTGCTAGTTGGAGGAGTTTGGACTGTATGTTACCAACACAGGAGTACCATAGAGATAACTGAGTGGGTGATCTGATCAAAGGGGTATTTCAGGACGATGAAACTAGTAGCGCAATCAGTATGGGTTAGAGTAGGAAGAGACCAAAGAAATGGAGTCCAGTTACAAGGCTATAGCTATCGTATGTTCATTTCCTTTCATTGACTTTAAGTTCTTTGAGGAGAGGAACTCCACCTTTGTCTTTTCAACTCTAGTACAGTGCCTGGACATCAGAGGTACTAAGCATGTGTTCAGAGATGCCTGATCATGGTTAGTGGTGATGGGAATGGAAAGAAAGGGATCCATTAGTTTATTTATTAAATAAACTATAAGTAGGAGCCAACTATATTCCTGGCACTATATTTAAGAGGCGTGACAAAAGATGATCAACAGAACTTAAGGATTTTGAGGGTAAGGAGAAAGGACTTTCACACATGGGTGTCAAATGTGATATGTCTGATGAAAACGTTGTCATTTATCATCTCTTTCTTTTTTTTTGCTGGAGAAGATTCACCCTGAGCTAACATCTGTGCTAATCTTCTGGGTTCCCACCACAGCATGGCACCAACGAGTGGTATAGGCCCACTCCCAGGAACCAAACCCAGGACACCCAAGCAGAGTGTGCCAAACTTAACCACTAGGCCACAGGGCCAGCCCTATCATCTCTTTGAATTGTTATAATTTCTTGTTTTCCTAAACCACCCACCCTGGGAGATCAAATAATGGAGTAGGTAACAACTTCTTTGGTAACAAAAATAATGCTTGGTTCATAATCCATATCCATCAGGGTCACTGGGGCCCAGTGACAAGTCTAGACATTGTGTTTTCGTCGAAGTAACTTGCAAGTTCTAATTGGTTCCATTTGTGTTTTCTTGGTGTTTTACCCTGAGAAGGGCTTAGCTTGTTGCTGTGTCTTCCATCTCAGAGACATATCTTAGTCTGCCCACTCTGATGACCTGCGATTCCTCCCACAACTTCCAGTGGGCTCTCTGCACCTGGATTATAATGACTTTATCAGACTCTGGGAAAGAATTACCACATTCTTAAATTCCCTTGTAATTTCTCTGGGGCTTTATAGAAAGGTGTTCGCGTGGCCTGGCAAAATCATAGCTCAAAATATCCCTTGCCTCAGTAAGCCACCTCTATCCTAGGCATGTAAATTCTGTTCTCCTCAGAGTAAGTTTTCTACTCTCCATATGCTACATTTGTTGGCTTCTTGTTTTTTGAAGATTCTTAACACTTCATGCAGATTGGATCCGATGTGCCAGGGAAGTATATAGATTAGGTCCCCCTTTGGACCCTTGCTTAACAAGTTACCTTAATACAACACTCCTGAAGATAGATGATATTTTTCTTGTTGTTTACATCTGAGGAAACAAATATAACAAATATAATAAGAATAAATGATTTGCTTAATATGACTAAATGACCAAGGTTTATCAAGTATAAGCCTGACTATATAACACTGCCCCCCACCCCCGCATAACTCTGAGCATAGTCCCTGGCAACAGTAGTGTGCTGATAAACGCTTAACAACCAGCTCTTGGTGAGAATACGAGGTGGAATTTATAGCATTTGCTAGTTTCCGTGGTGTAAATACTTCCATCACGGCTGATTTCAAGCTACCAATGTGATGTTACTGAACTTGGAATTGGGAAGAGAGATGCACCATCAGCTCTTGCAAGCCAGTATAAGCCAGTGCCACCACACCTCAGCCTAGCACCTAGCATGAGCTTAAAATTTAATCTTTCCTCCTTGAGCATTTGCCATGACAAATAACCAGTCACAAAGCAGTCTGTTGTAGCATACCCACTTTTGGGAGTCTTCATTTTGATGCTAAAGCCAGTCTTGGGGAGGCAAGTTGCTAGTTAATTCTCTTCCAGAGATAAAAGTTATTAATTTAGGCACAGGCAGTACAACTTTGCTCAGTTTTTCAAAACATCAAGTAAGACAGTAGGTGAGAGAATATAAGATGGCCTTTGACAATATTTTTTTTTATTGAGGTATAGTTGACATACAATATTGTATTAGTTTCAGGTGTACAACATAGTGATTTGACATTTATATATATTACGAAATGATCACCTGATAAGACTAGTAACTATCTGTTACCACACAAAGTTACTACAATATTATTGACTATATTCCCTATCCTGTACATTACATCCCTGTGACTTCTTTATTTTTTAACTGGAAGTTTGTACTTCTTAATCCCCTTCACCTATTTCTCCCATTCCCTCACCCCCTCCCTTCTGGTGACCACCAATTTGTTCTTTGTATCTATAAGCTTGTTTCTGTTTTGTTTTGTTTGATCGTTTTGTTTTTTAGAGTCCACATATAAGTGAAATCACATGCTATTTGTCTTTCTCTGTCTGACTTATTTCACTTAGCATAATACTCTCTAGGTCCATCCATGTCTCAAATGGCAAGATTTCATTATTTTTTATGGCTGAGTAATGTTCAACTGTATATATATACCACATTTTCTTTATCCATTCATCTATCGATAGACGCTTAAGTTGGTTCCATACCTTGGCTATTGTAAATAATGCTTCAATGAACATAGAGGTGCATATATCTTTTTAAATTAGTGTTTTTGTTTTCTTCAGGTAAACACCCGGAGGTGGAATAGCTGGATCATATGGTAGTTCTGTTTTTCATTTTTTGTAGAACCTCCATACCGTTTTCCATAGTGGCTGTATGAATTCACATTCCCACCAACAGTGCACGAGGTTTCCTTTTTCTCCACATCCTTGCCAACACTTGTTATTTGCTGTCTTTTTGATAATAGCCATTCTGACAGGTGTGAGGTGATATCTCATTGTGGTTTCGATTTGCTTTTCACTGATAATTAGTGATATCGAGCATCTTTTCGTATGTCTGTTGGCCATCTGTATGTCTTCTTTGGAAAAATGTCTGTTCATATCCTCTGTCCATTTTTAATTGGATTATTTGGGTTTTTGCTATTGACTTGTATGAGTTCTTTATATACTTTGGACATTAGCCCTTATCAGATATATGATTTGCAAATATCTTCTCACATTCCTAAGTTGCCTTTTTGTTTTGTTGATGGTTTCCTTCACTGTGCAAAAGCTTTTTAGTCTGATGTAGTCCCGTTTGTTTATTTTTGCTTTTGTTGTCTTTGCCTGAGGAGACAGAGCCAAAAAATATTGCTAAGACCAATGGCCTTTGACAACTTTTAGATTTAAGCAGGAGAAGAGATGGATATTACTACCAGGTGGCCACAGGGAGGGCCTATCCCACAGCAAACTCTCTGGATTAGGAGTTCAGAGGCTTGGGTTCTAGTCTCAATTCTGCCATAAACTAATTGTGAGACCTTATCTACTAAAGCCTGCTGGGTGTTAGCTTCTTCATCTGAAAAATGAGAGACTTGGGCCAGATCATCTGTAAAGTCCCTTACAACTCTATCATTCAAATTATAAAAAATAATATAGAAAACAATAATGGGATGAATTTAAAAATTATACACATAAAAATCATATCAAAATTATAATAACAGTATATATCCCAAATAATTGAAAATGAGAACATGAAGTGATATTTGTACACCCGTGTACACAGCAGCATTTCACAATAACTAAAATGTGGAGGCAATCCAAGGGTCCATCAACAGATAAATGAATAAACAGAATATGGTATATACATACAATGGAATGTTATTGAGCTTTAAAAAGGAAGGAAATTCTGACATAAGCTACAACATGGATGAACCTTGAGGACATCATGCTAAATGAAATAACCAAGTCACAAAAGGAGAAATACTGTATGATTCCACTTATTTGAGGTACCTACAGTAGTCAAATTCATAGGGACAGAAAGTAAAATGGTGGTTGCCAGGGACTAGAGGGAGGGAAATTGAGGAGCTATTGTATAATAGGTATGAAAAAGTTCTGAAGATTGGTCGCATAACAATGAACTATACACTTAAAAATGGTTAAAATGATAAACTTTATAAGTGTATTTTGCTGCAATTAAAAAAATTATAATGACAAAAGAAACACGAGAGAATTTTGCAAAAGTTTGGTAATGGTCTTAGGGCTTTGCCAAATCTGGTTGCTCAAATAGCCCTTACTAGTTGATGAATTTAGAAATGTTTCATAATAAGTCATCGGTGTAAATTAACATCCTGGAGATTTCCAGTGAAGTTGTTAGGAGCCATTGTTTATATTAGATGACTAAAAATAGTATTCTGAATTTTTAAAATTGTATTGTAGACATGCTGAAGTGAAGATTAACTAAAATTTGGAATATAATTTCCCCCTGATTAGACTATACTAAAGAATGTATTCAAAGACAAGCCAAAGTAAAAGATAAAAGTCCAGCTATAGCTGGATGATGAAGCCAGTGGGCACCCGCATCTGCTGCAATCTGTCTTTTTCTGAATGCTGAAATGTAGGCTTTTCACTCCGCCTGCAGCTCAGGAATTCCCAAGGGCAGCCAGGACATAGGACTCTGCCACGCAGCCTGGCTTCTGAGAGGAGACGCATTGGGAGAGGAAGTTCTGAACACCTGACTTGGCTGTCCCTCCAGCAGTGGATTCCTGAGCCACCTCTACTGTAACAAGTTGCTGGATCTTTAAGTAGCATTAACATTGTCCTGGATTTTGCTCTTCACTGTCTTGCAAGCTAAGGCAAGTAGGTAAGGGAGAATGGTTAACCATTCCTAACAGTTTGCATTTAGCTTTCTTTTCCTCCCAGAAAAGCAGTTGATATACTAACATTTAAGATACTGGTGTAGGCCGGCCCTGTGGCTTGGTGGTTAAGTGCGCGCGGGCTGCGATGCTGGTGGCCCGGGTTCGGATCCCGGGTGCGCATCGAGGCACCACTTCTCCGTTCATCCTGAGGCCGAGTCCCGCATACAGCAACTAGAAGGATGTGCAGCTACGACATACAACTATCCACTGGGGCTTTGGGGGGAAAAAATAAAATAAATAAAATCTTTAAAAAAAAAAAAAAAAAAAGATACTGGTGTAAAGTCAAGGTCTTTTCTTTGAATATAGGTCCATTGATTGGAGTTCCATGTCATCTTTCTTGGACAAACTACATACATAATTCATCATTTTTTACTTCCAGGTTTAATTCTTTAAACTACAGCAAGAGACAAAAGACACTGTGAAGCGAAGCATATTGAGTGCAGAATTTATCCAGATTTTCATTCTTTCCTGACTTCTTATAGTTGTCCTACTCATACTTCATTTTACAGAATTTATTTTTTAATTAAAAAAATTTGGGGGCTAGCCTGGTGGCATAGTGGTTAAATTCATGCACTCTGCTTCAGCGGCCCGGGGTTCGCAAGCTGGAATCCCAGGCTCCGACATACACACCACTCATCAAGCCATGCTGTGGCAGCATCACACAAACAAAATGCAGGAAGATGGGCACAGATGTTAGCTCAGGGCTAATCTTCCTCAGCAGCAAGAGGAAGATTGGCAATGGATGTTAGTTCAGGGCCAAGCTTCCTCACCAAAAAAAAAAAAAATATTAGCAATTTGCCATTCTTGAGTGTATCTAAAATCCTCAAATTTGTTTTCAAAGAAACAAGTGTTATTTTAGATGAGTATTAATTCATTTTCCTAATGTTCACCTAAATGTTATAATTATAGAAACAAATCAACTGGCATAAAACTTTTGGGAACAAATTCAACTAAATGATCCTTGGTGTTTTATAAGTCTTGGCATATTGACAAAATTTATGATATTTACAAGTATATTTCTGGTGGGAGCAGAAATTTGCCTGCTAGCCCTGCAGCAAGCAGCCAGCCTGCCTGTCTCTTCTCTTCTCTACCAGCACTCGTTGCTTAGATGATTTCTTCTGGTTCCATGGCTTTAAATGCTGTCTATACACTGATTCCTCCCAGAATTGTATCTTTAACCTGGATATCTCCCTTGAACTTCAGTCTCCTATATCCAACACCCCATTCTCCATTTTCATTTAGAAACTTAGGCACTTCAAATTTAACATGTTCAAAATAAAATTCTTCATTCCACCTCCCTCAAACTTGCCCCTCTCCTTTCTTTTCCATCTCTTAAAATGCAACTCCATTCTTCTAGTTGCTTAGGCTAATAATCTGGATGTCACACCTTACACCCAATCTACAAGTATATTCTGTCAGCTCTACTTTGGATTATATCTCAAATCTAATAGTTCTCTCCACTGCTGAAAGAATAGCACAAGGCACCTTTACCTCTTGCTGAGATGATTACAATAGCATCCTAATTGGTCTTCCTGCTTCTACTCCAACCCCTCATTGTCTATACTCTACAGAGCAGCCAAAAAGAGCCATTCTAAATGTCATTAGATCTTGTTACTCCTTTGCTTGGAACCCTTCCCTGGACACACTTGTCATTCAGAAAAGTAAAATCTAAACACTTACCATGGTCTCTAAGGCTCATTGTGATTTACCTCCAAAACCTCTCCCACTGGATCTCATTACCTAATGCTCTTACCCTCCGTAGTATCATGGGGTCACACTGACTCCTTGCTGGTCCTTGAATACACTAAGCATTCCCCACCCTCCCAACCACCAGGGCCTTTACATTTACTCTAGGGTCTCCCTGGAATGCTCTTCCCTAGATATCCACATGGCTCCCTCCTTCACCTTTAGGTCTTTGCTCAAATATTACCCTCTCTGAAGCCTTCTTTCACCAGCCTGTGGATTTAACTGAGATTAATATGTTAATATTCGCATTTGCTGACTCATTAGCCGCCTACCTCTAGAGGCTGAGTCCCCAGGTATGTCAGGTATGTCTGATGTGTGTTTGGAGCCTCTCTGCTCCAGCTTCCTCTTGGAGGTCTGATTTCAGCAATGCCCTTGAGAACACTGCTCAGCCCTGCCGCATGTCTGCTCTCTGATGTACACTCTCAAGGTACTCGAGCCAGCGTCTCCCATACTCTCTCTTGGCTTTGTGTTTCTACCCAGGTGCCTAAGCACAAAAAATTCTTCCTGCTTCCATCAGTGCAAAAGGAAAAGCCCATCTGTATAGCAACTTTAAAAAATACCAGGCGTGTAGGCTGGGGAGTGAAGATGGACACTCCACAAATATTCAAATATTTTCAGTGGAAGAGAGCCACAGAATTATTGAATTTTGAGCTGGAAAACAACCTAAAAACCATCTAAAAATAGAAGAAAACCATTATTGTGAATATTTTCAATGAACTTGTGTCAGATTGTCAATATACTTACTCTAAAATATCAAGTCACTTGCATGTACAATAAATTCCAATGTCTCCCTGCTGTTCCTGGGACAGATATAAAATCCTCAGCTGAGGCCAGCCTGGTGGCAGTGCAAGCGGTTAAGTGCTCAAGCTCTGCTGCAGCGGCCTGGGGTTCGCCACTTCAGATCCCGGGCGCGCACCGAAGCACTGCTTGTCAAGCCATGCTGTGGCAGTGTCCCATATAAAGTAGAGGAAGATGGGCATGGATGTTAGCCCAGGGCCAGTCTTCCTCAGCAAAAAGAGGAGGATTGGTAGATGTTAGCACAGGGCCGATCTTCCTCACACACACACACAAAAAATCCTCAGCTAATCAGTAAAGCCATCCATCAAGTAGTCCCCTCTATATGCAGCTGTACCTACCACTGTCTCCTTCTTAAAGTTCCTTTTCTCATTTTAGGGTTTAAGTGTTTGCATTCCACAGCACTGGGTGAAATTTAGGCTAATTCATTTTCAAAGAATTTCTTGCACATTGTCTTATTTTACTTACCTAGCATGTTTTTAAGGGTCTGGACCATGTTTATTTCTTCTATTGGTTCCCATATAATTCTATATTCACAGTAGATCATTAAGATCGATTATTTGCATGAATAAATTAATTATCACAAAGTATCAATCATATAATATTTCACATTAAACCACCTACAAAATGTGTTCTTTTGCAATAAATCATTCATTCATTCCTTGGGAATTCAGATTCCTAAGAGATAATACAAGCATTCCATGACATCAAGTTACCAGATCTTCCTTTGGATCTCCACACATGTACGGAGCTCAGAAGACACACAGTTTAGAGAAATAGCAGGAGATAGATGGCTTCAAAGAAAATTCACATGAGGGACAGTCATTAGACTGTTGGTGTTAAGGAACAAAGACAAAAACAGGATTGATAAGAGAGAGGGGAGGAAAGGGAAAGGATTGAAAAAGCTTGTAGACAGTCTGAATACCGTGAATCATGTTTGCACATTTTGTCTTTTTTTTGTAAAATGATTATGTGGCAGCCAGCAAAGAGTTGGTCTGAGCATTCTGTTATAGAGCATCCTACGGGTATCAAAGAAAACAATTTCAGTTGTTTATGAGTTCTCTAGCACCGCTCAAGGGTTTCTATGGAGCATACCTGACTTGCTGTCTACGTAAAGTCCACCAATATCCTCCCGTTTGCACATCACATCCATACCATTTCTCTCCCAGGATTTCTAAATGGAATTTAAAGCCATGGATGGATGTGATCACCTAGGGAGGGAATACATACAGAGAGGAACAGAAGCCCATACAGACTCTAATTGAACTAGACATGTCAGGGGTCAAGTAGAGGTGGAAGACCAGCAAAGAAGATTGAAGAACAATTGTCAGTAAGGTAGAAGGAAAACCAAAAGAGTGTCATACTTTGGAAGTTGAGAGTGGAGAGTTTTTCCAGAAGGGAGTCATCTCTTTTTCCAGAAGCTGCGTCCAAAGTTGCTGAGATGTCTTATATTTAATTAATTCAGTTGTGCAGTGTCTTAGGTAGAATTGAGTGTTTGAACCCAAGGCCACAATACACAGGAGGAAGAAACAGACAGGTTTATTTTCAAAAGGGTTTAGGTTAATTGGATATGGAGTTCATTGCAATGAACATACATAAACTGCTTTAATAAGAGTCATACATTCTTTTACTTTTTAAATTGTAGTAAAATACACATAACATAAAGTTTGACATCTTAACCACGTTTAAGTGTACAATTCAGTGGCATTAAGTACATTCACATTGTTGTGTGGTGGCAACCATTACCACCATCTATCTCCAGAACTCTTTTCATTTTGCAGAACTGAAACTCTGTACCCATTAACCCATAACTCTCAAATTCCCCCTCCCCCCAGCCCCAGCCCTACTCCAGGTACCTCATATAAGTGGAATCATACAATGTTTGTCCTTTTTTGACTGGCTTATTTCACTTAGCAACGATGTCTTCAAGGTTCATCCATGTTGTAGCATGTGTCAGAATTTCCTTCCTTTTTAGGCTGAATAATTTTCCATTGTATGTATATAGCACATTCTGTGTATCCATTCATCAGTTGATGGACACTGGGTTGCTTCTACCTTTTGGCTGTTGTGAATAATGGCGCCATGAACATGGGTGTACAAATATTTCTTTGAGACCTTGCTTTTAATTCTTTTGGATATATATCCAGAGGTGGATTGCTGGATCATATATTCTATTTTTGAATTTTTGAGGAACTGACATACTGTTTTCCACAGCAGCTGCACCCTTTTATATTATTACCAACAGTGCACAAATGTTTCAATTTCTCCATGTCCCCGCCAACATGTGTTGTTTTCTATTTTTTTGATAGTAGCCATCCTAATGGGTATGAGGTGAACTTTCATTGTGTGTTTTTTTTGTGTGTGTGACGAAGATCAGCCCTGAGCTAACATCCGTGCTAATCCTCCTCTTTTTGCTGAGGAAGACCGGCTCTGAGCTAACATCTATTGCCAATCCTCCTCCTTTTTTTTCCCCCAAAGCCCCAGTAGATAGCTGTATGTCATAGCTGCACATCTTCTAGTTGCTGTATGTGGGACGCAGCCTCAGCATGGCCGGAGAAGTGGTGCGTCGGTGTGCACCCGGGACCTGAACCTGGACCGCCAGTAGTGGAGTGCACGCACTTACCCGCTGAGCCACGGGGCGGCCCCTCATTGTGGTTTTGATTTACATATTCCTAATGATTAGTGATATTAAACATCTGTTCCTCTGCTTATTGGCCATTTGTATATCTTCTCTGAAGAAATGTCTATTCAAGTCCTCTGCCTGCTTTTTAATCAGTTGTTTGTGTTTTTATTGTTGAGTTATGGGAGTTCTTTATATATTCTGGATATAAACCCTTTATCAGACATATGATTAGCAAATATTTTCTCACATTTCATAGGATGCCTTTTCACTCTGTTGATTGTGTCTTTGATGTACAGAAGTTTTTAATTTTGATGTAGAAGAGTCATTTATTCTTATAATTGATTAATGCCATCTCATAGTTCAGTGTGGCTTATGGATTGTGAATCAAACAACCAAAAAAGAATATTGGGTTCCTCTTCATATTTTACTCAGAACTAATTTGACAGTAATTCTGAACGTATCATTGCTGACCAGCCATGATTCTTTTCCCACCAATAAAATGAATGATGTCTCCGTGGAAAGTAAATCATAAAATATTTTCAGTATATTTTAAGAGAAAAGAAAACTTCAGAATAAAGTTTACCTTATCTTTACTGTGTTTTCTGAGCAGGTGTGATTTCACACTTTTTAAAGTGGTCAGTTAACAAAAATCTAACGTTCTGAATCTATTTTCAAAACTTTCTGAAGGTGGTGGTGAGGACTGTGAATCACTTGTTGCCTCATCAGATAATAAGACAGATTCACTCTGGTATCGGAAATAGATGCATCAATATTGCTTTGATAAGGAAAGCAATTCACAACATCCATCCCCCCACCCACAACCCCCATCAGAACCTATTGGCTTGCTGATTAAAACATCATATTTTCCGTTAAAAGTAGTCCTACACAGGAATAAATTTAGGACTAATTTTATCATACTGCTAAAACTAAGAAACTAGATATCCTCATATTCTCATTGCTTATAAAACTAGTGAGAAGTGACATAGTAGAATTCAAACTCTGTAAATGTGATGTAGCTATTATTATGCTAGATTTGTAACTTTGTGGACAATGCTTTGAGAGCTGCCATCTCTGTTACAAGGTCAGAGAAATTTCCAGAACATGCATTCTATAAATAAAGTGTAAACAGATCTTTTCCTTGTGGAAAATTCCACTGGGATTGTGACTTATACACATTGTGCCACCTCTTTCCAAAACCGTGATTTGATTTTTCATTAAGGTGGCTACTTTAAAATGATTAAATATTTGTATCAAATAGTCAGATTGACTCACTCCAACAATTGAGCTTTCCAAACAAGAGCAAGCAATACACAGTGTTCTTTATTTTTTTTAACCATGTTCCAGGATGAATATCTAAGTTCCACATCCGATAGTAGTCAGATGGAGCTAAATGTGGCAGGGGTGGGAAGAGAAAGGCTAGAAACTGGCCTTATCTCCACACTCTGAATTATGCTTTTGCTACAGTTCAGCAAGCTCTTGGCCTGTGGAAGAAGCAGCAAAGGGGAGAGAATGTGTTTGGGAGGCTGTATAACAGAGTAGAAAGATTACGAACTCGGAGACGTCAAAGTTCAAATCCTGGCTTCACCAATGACACAGTGAGTGAACTTAGGTAAGCTCTTGAGCCTTTCTACACCTTAGTTTCCTCATAAGTAAAATGAGGATTCCTTTATTTACTTATCAGCTTGGGTGAGGGTTTACTATGAACAGGAAGGTCTTGGGTGAATTCATTTTTTCTTAGGCAAACTAAAGCTTCTAGATTCCCAGTCCCAGGATGCAGTGGCAGACACGCACTGTGTGGGGACATGCACTGCGTGGATGCACACACTCTAAATCGTCCTGGGAGAGTATATTTAAGTTAAATGTGAAACTTGTTGCTATATAATCTTCTTGCCTAAGTGATTCACATACATTTTTTCCATTACCTTTTACGTTGGGTTTTAAACTTTTTTTTTTTTTTCCCCCCAAAGCCCCAGTAGATAGTTGTATGTCATAGCTGTACATCCTTCTAGTTGCTGTATGTGGGACGCAGCCTCAGCATGGCCGGAGAAGCAGTGCGTCGGTGCACGCCTGGGATCTGAACCCGGGCCGCCAGTAGCAGAGCGCATGCACTTCACCGCTAAGCCACGGGGCCGGCCCTACGTTGGGTTTTTAATGTTGGGAAGATTATAGCATATTAGCTTAGAGAATGGACTTTTGAGTCCGTCTGATACAGCTTCAAGTACCAATACCAGTGTTTTAAAGTAGAGTGAGTTGTCATTACAGATAAACTTCAAATTTTCAGTGGCTTAATACACTAAAAGCACCAGCTCCTGTGCTAGGCCCTGGGGACACATTCTTGAACAAGACACATATGGTCCCTGGTCTCCAGTTGAATAATAATAACACCTATCTCACAGGGCTCAGTACAAAATTAAAATAATAGTAATAATTGTTACTAGTTACTGAGTGCTCTCCATGTGCCAATTTTAAGCATTTTATGAAAATAATTCATTTAACCTCACCATAACCTTATGAGATGGGTATTCCAATCATCCTCCTTTAGCAGATAAGGAAACTTGAGGCAGAGAGTGGTTAAGTAACTCGCACAAGATCATGCAGCTAAAAAGCAGGAGAGCTGGGATTTGAACCCAAGCAATCTAGCTCTAGTCTGTTCTCTTAATTATGCTCAGGGCCAGCTCCGCGGCTAGGGGAGCTCTGCAGTCACAGAAGGCCCTGTGCTTAGAAGGATCTGCACTTAGTTTAATGTTCTGCTGTTGCCATCTCAAAATTTTTAATAATTTTTGAACAAGGGACCTTGCATTTCCATTTTGCACTCAGCTTTACAAATTGTGTAGCTAGTTCTTTACTATGCTATACTATCACACCAAAAGAAAAACCAGGCATTTAAAAAGTTAGAACACAGTAGTCATAAACTCTGAAAAGACTTTATAAATTATTTTATTTGCTTAGTCAAATATTTTCTAAACTACATTGTGCTGTGAACAATGATGGGCATGGCAACCAAGAGACTTACCCTTGTGGAGGCCCCAGGCCAAAAGGTATGCTTTATGACTTACCAGAAACTCTCATGTCATTTCCCACACAACCTTATATTAGGGAGAGCTTATTTGGTCCATTTTACAGATGAGGAATTTGCAGCTTAAGTAATTTGCCCAAGATCACATCACTGTTTAGAACAGAGGCAAGATTCAGTTGCAGAAGGTTTGACTCCTGACTCACGCCTTTCCCACCATTTCTGTATGGCTTCCAATTTTTGAAATGTCAGAGTTAATGCAAATTTATAAACAAGAAAACTACAGAGAAAAAGGATTTGCTGGAAATAATATGTTACAGTAATTCTCATTATCAAGATTTGAGTTTTACTTATAACCCAGTAACTGGGTCAAAGCCAGAGAGGTTTTTAACGATTTGAGATATCTGCAAAAGGAAAATCTCTTACCTACAGTTTATTGAGAGAAATGCATCGAACAGGCTTATTTTCTTAATGGAACAGTCCCTGTTATGGCATCTGACAGGGGAGATTTGTAGAGGCTGGTTCAGAAGTGTGGCTCAAGAAATGTGATTATATTGGAATTGCCAACCAATTATTACCTGGGTGGCTGCTTGTAGGGGCTGAGTGACAAGGAAGCAGGAGCTTGAGATTCTCAGGGCATCTTCCCCATGGATTCCTGCCCAGGATGTCCAAGGCAGGTAGTTGAAATGGGAGTCTAGGAGTTAGGCTTGATCTTGTGACCACAGGATCAAATGTGAGCAAGAGGGTCTTGGGCGAAGTCACTATTTCTTAGGCAAACTGAGGGGCTACAGTTCCCACTCCCAGGATATAGAGAATGGCAGGCGGTATAAACATGCATACTTGGAGACTTTTAGGGAGAATATAGTTAAGTAAAATGTGAAACCTGTTGCTATATAATTTTATTGCATAAGTGAATCAGGTAAATTTTTTTTCTTCAAAAACTTTACTTGGGGTTTTTATTGTTGGAAACAGTATAGGATTGTAGCTGAAAGTATGGACCTTTGAGTCAGTCTGACACAGCTTTGAGGACCAGTACCAGTGTATTAGTTAAAGTAATGTTAGCTGCTGTTGCAGTTAAATTTCAATTTTTCAGAGGCTTTACAACAATAAAACTTGTTTCTCGCTCACTTCATAGTCTAATGTTCCTGATTGGGCAGTTTTCCACATTGTCATCAGGGACGCATAGTCCTACTACATCACGGCTCCCATCCTCCTTGGAGTTCTCTCAATTCAGCCAGTGGATTACGAGAGATAGTATGTGGAGAACTGTGAAGGAGTTTTTTATGGGCCAGTTCCGGCAGAGGTGTGCATCACTTCTTCACATTCTGTTAGATAGAGCTTAGTCACATGGCTCCACTGAGATGCAAAAGAACCTGGCATAGGCAGTTTCTGAAGAGGCAGCCACTTCCCGGCAACACCTTCACACTATGGAAAGGAAGCAAGGGTGTTTGGTGAACAGCTTGTCCATGTCTTCCACAATCACCTTGGCTACTTATCAAATATATGGCCTTAGCTAAGTTTCTCATCCTCTCTAAGCCTCAGTTTGGGATTTGTAATATGGGAATAAAAACACAGTCTGTTCTGCTACATGTCTGTTTCTGTAAGGTGAATTAGCCCATATGCAATTGGTAAACAAGGAAACGCTATCTGTGAGTGCAGAAGTAGCATTGGTCCACATGCGATTTTAGCATCGTGTGCCACCACATGACAGCAGCTGAATGCAAAGTCCACAAACACAGCTGGGTCAGCCATGCACCTTCACCCCACACGCTTCCTCCAGGCTTGGTCCCACCAGATGCTCTATCCTGGAATTGCTTAGTTCCTAGTTTCTCCAATTTTTGTGCATTTTTACCTCGTTTCCATAAATCAGCAACCTCAACCTTTCTTTACATCCCCTTCCATAAAGCTGCCTTAATTCTTTTAACTTCTTATTTTGAAATAATTTCAAACTGACAGAAAAGTTTCAATAATAATACAAAAATTTCCCTTATATCCATCACCCAGATTCCCTAAATATTAACATTTTACCACATTTGCTCTGTCCTTCCATCCATCCACCAATCCATCCATATTATTGTTTTTTTCTGAGTTGTGTGAGTTGCACACATGATACTCCAGTAATCCCTAAACCCTAATTGTGTATTTCCTAACAACAAGAACATTCTCTTATGCAACTAACAGTACAATGATCAAAACCAGGAAACATATATTGATACAATTCTATTTAATCCAAAGTCTTTATTCCAATTTAACAAGGTGTCCCAGTAATGTCCTTTGTAACAAAGGAAAAAGATATTTTTCCTGGTCCAGGATCATGTGTTGTATTTAGCTGCCATGTCTTTTTTTTTTAATTAATTGACTTTATTTTTTAGAGCAGGTTTAGGTTTACATAAAAATGAGTGGAATGTGCAGAGAGTTCCCATATACCCTCTCTCCCCTCCTCCCATCCACAGTTTCCCCTGTTATTAAGATCCTGCATTGGTGTGGTACATTTGCTACAATTGACGAACCAATATTGACACATCATTATTAATTAAAATCCATAGTTTACATTAGGGTTTACTCTTTGTGTTATACATTCTATGGATTTTGACAAATGCACAATGACCTGTGTCTACCACTACAGTATCATACAGAATAGTTTCACTTCCTAAAAATCCTCTGTGCTCCGCTTATTCATCACTGTGTCTCTATGCAGCTTTTTCAGACTGGCTTATACTTAGCAATATGCATTAAAGGTTGATCCGTGTCTTTTGGAGATTTCTTTTGTCATGTCTTTCTTGTCTTCTTTAACCTGAGGATCAGTTAATCTGAGGATCAGTTCCTCAGCCTGCCTTTGTCTTTCATGACCTGGACATTTTTTTTTTTAATTGAGGTATAATTGACATATAACATTATATTAGTTTCAGGTGTATAGCATAATGATTCGATATTTATACAAATTGAGAAATGATCGCCACAATAATTCTAGTTAACATCCATCACCACACGTAGTTATAAAAATTTTTTGTCTTGTGATGAGAACTTTTAAAATCTACTCTCTTAGAAACTTTCAAATATGCAATACAGTATTACTAACTATATTCACCATGCTGTATATAACATCCTGACGACTTATTTATTTTATAACTGGAATTTTGTACCTTTCACACCCCCTCCCCCATTTTGACCACCTCCCACTCCCTGCATCTGGCAAACACCAATCTGTTCTGTGTATCTATGAGCTTGGCTATTTATTTTTTAGATTCCACATATAAGTGAGATCATATGATATTTGTCTTTCTCTATCTGACTTATTTCACTTAGCATAATGCCCTCAAAGTCCATTCATGTTTTGCAAATGGCAAGATTTCATTCTTTTTTTGTGGCTCAATAATATTCCATTGTGTCTATATATACACATCACATCTTCTTTATGCATTTTTCCATTGATGGATACTTAGGGTGTTTCCATATCTCGGCTATTGTGAATAATGCTGCAATGAACATGGAGGTGCGTATATCTTTTCGAGTTAGTGTTTTTGTTTTCTTCAGATAAATACCCAGAAGTGGAATTGCTGCAACATATGAAGTTCTATTTTTCATTTTTTGAGGAACCTCCATATGTTTCCATAGTGGCTGCATCAATTTACATCCCACCAAGATTGCACAAGGGTTCCCTTTTCCCTATATCCTCGCCAACACTTGTTATTTCTTGTCTTTTTGATAATAGCTATTCTGACAGGTGTGAGGTAATATCTCATCATGGTTTTGATTTGCATTTCCCTGATAATTAGTGATGTCGAGCATCTTTTCACCATCTGTATGTCATCTTTGGAAAAATGTCTACTCAGATCCTTTGCCCATTATTTAATTGGATTATTTGTTTTTTTGCTATTGAGTTGTATGAGTTCTTTATATATTTTGGATATTAACCCTTTATCAGATATATGATTTGCAAATATTTTCTCACATTCAGTAGGTTGCCTTTTCATTTTGTTGATGATTTTAGAAGCTTTTTAGTTTGGTGTAGTTCTACTTGTTTAATTTTACTTTTATTGCCTTTGCTTTTGGTATCAGATCTAAAAAGTCATCGCCAAGATTGATGTCAAGGAGCTTACTGCCTATGTTTTTTTCTAGGAGTTTTATGGTTTCACGTCTTACATTCAACTGTTTAATCCATTTTGAGTTAATTTTGTGTACGGTGTAAGATAGTGGCCCAGTTTCATTCTTTTGCACGTGGCTATCCAGTTTGCCCAAAACCATTTATTGAAGAGATAGTCCTTTCTCCATTGTATATTCTTTGGTCTTTTTTCATAAATTAATTGACCATATATTTGGTGGGTTTACCTCTGGGCTCTCTATTCTGTTCCACTCATCTATGTGTCTGTTTTTATGCAAATACACTACTGTTTTGATTACTATAGCTTTGTAATACACAGTCATGCATCACTTAATGATGTTTTGGTCAACAATGAACCACATATGCAATGGTGGTCCCATAAGATTAGTACCATATAGCCTAGGTGCGTAGTAAGCTATTCCATCTAGGTTTGTGTAGGTACAATCTAAGATGTTAACACAACAACGAAATTACCTAACGCCACATTTCTCAGAACATATCTACATTGTTAAGTGGACACATGACTGTTGTTTGAAATCAGGGAGTGTGATGCCTCCAGCTTTGTTCTTCTTTCTCAAGATTTCTTTGTCTATTCAGGATCTTTTGTGGTTCCACACAAATTTTAGGATTATTTGTTATATTTTGATGAAAAATGCCATTGGAATTTTGATAGAGATTGCATTGAATCTGTAGATTGCTTTGGTAGTATGGACATTTTAACAATATTAATTCTTCCAATCCACGAGCACTAATATCTTTCCATTTATTTGTGTCTTCTTCAGTTTCTTTCATCAATGTCTTATAGTTTTTAGTGTACAGGTCTTTCACCTCCTTGGTTAAATTTATTCCTAGGTATTCAATTCTTTTTGATACAAGTGTAAATGGAATTGTTTTCTTAATTTCTCTTCCTAATAGTTTATTATTAGTGTATAGAAATGCAATAGATTTTTGTATATTCATTTTGTATCCTGCAACTTTACTGAAATCGTTTATTAGTTCTCATAGTTTTTTGGGGGAGTCTTTAGGGTTTTCCATACAGTATCATGTCATCTGCAAATAGTGATAATTTTACTTCTTCCTTTCCAATGTGGATGCCTTTTAATTCTTGCCTAATTTCTCTGAAGGACTTCCAATACTATGTTGAATAAAAGTGGTGAGAGTGGGCATCCTTGTCTTGTTTCTGATCTTAGAGGAAAAGTTTTCAGCTTTTTCACTGTTGACTATGTTGTTAGTTGTGGGCTTGTCATATATGGCCTTTACTATGTGGAGGTACATTCTCTCTATACCGACTTTGTTGAGAGTTTTTATCATAAATGGATGTTAAATTGTCAAAGGCTTTCTCTGCGACTATGACCTGGGTGTTTTTGAAGACTGTAAGTCAGCAATTTCATAAAAATGTCTCTATCTTCACTTTTTTGTTTTAGGTAATGCCCTACATTTATTGTGGTATTTCTTTATTTATAGGAATTTAAAATGTCTTTTAAATTTTGCTAATATTTTGATTATAATTATTTTATTACAATTGTTAGTGCTCTCGTTTATAAAGTTATGTTGGTTTTAAGTGATCTCTCTTAATCCTATTTTTCTCTTAAGTCTATTATTTTAACATGCAATTTTACAGAAGGCAAAGTTTTCTGTAAAAAGGATCAAAGAGAAAGTAGAGAACTGGAACTGGAAGATAGGCAGAAAAGTAAATAATATTTGTATTATCAGAATCTCTGAAGAAGAAAACAAAATAATGAAGAGCTAATATTTAAAACTATAATGCAAGAAAACTTTCCAGAAATACAAGAAGAGCTGAATCTATACAGCGAAAGAGCTCTCTGGGTACCCGAGAAAATGAATCCAGAATAATCAACTCTGCAACATATGCTAGTAAAATCATTAGATTCAAAGAAAAAGTAAAATTCAAAGTCTCCAGGTAAAACTACCAAATATGAAAAGGCAAAAGAGTTAGACTAGCATCAGACTTTTCAGGACTAATATACAAAGATTTTCAACAGTTGAGGAGCACATTTAAAGCACTCAAAGAAAGTGTGAATCAAGGATTTTATACTCAGCCAAGCTGTCCAAATATCAAGGCTATAGAAAAATAGTTTCAACATTAAAAAATGTAGGGAATTCTGCATCAGTAAGCCCTTTTTGAGGAATTTACTAGAGAATGAACTTCATCCAACTAAGTGATGACTGGAGGAACTTGAGTAAAAGGACTGAAGGTAAGCATTTAACAATCTATAAACATACATACAAGACTAAAACAAAGGTGCGCATGAGGATGGACCACTAACATACAAATATTATATATTATGACAAAGTAGAAATAAAGCATTTTGAAAACGGGGAGGATAAGGAAGAGGGAAAAAGAAAAATAGAAAAAGTTTATTGTTAGATATGTATTAGGTGGGTAGTAAAAGATACTGAAAAATTTTAAAAACCCTGATAAACCAGATAATAAAATATTAATTAACAAAGCAAGGGACCAAGAGCATTAAAGAAGGTATAAGTACAAAAGTAATCACTAAAACAAAAAAATAAACCTTCCTAAAAAATTATAAAAATATAGCAAAGAATGCACATCTCAAAGCGAAACAAACATAGGAAATATAACAAAATATAATAAAATGTTATGATAGAATTAATACCGAACTTATCAGTCAAAACAGTAAACGTGAATAGGCTTAATTCACTTAAGACAAAAATATTTTCAGTTGGGATCACAAAAGTAAACTCAACTGTATGATGTATACAAGAGACACACCTAAACCAAGTGATTCAGAAAGGCTAAACATAAAGGGATGAACAAGAGTATACCAGGCAAATGGAAACAAAGAGAAAGCAGGGAGAACAATTCTGATATCAGACAAAGTAGACCTGGAAATATAAAAACAACACCTCTTATTAAACAACTCTTGGCTGAAAAGATAAATACAAGCTGAGAACATATAATTTTAAACAAATAATAGACAATGAAAACACTACATATCAGAATCTATGGGATGCACTTAAAGCAGCGATTGGAGAAAAATTAATAGCACTAAATACTTTTTCAATAAAAATGAAAGAACAAAAATAATGAGTTAAATTTGCAATTCAAAAACCTAGAAAAAGAACAATGTAAAACAAAAGAAAACACAAGGAAGAAAATAATAATGATAAAAGCAGAAATTAATAAAGCAAAGAATAGAAAAATGGTAGCTCTAATTAATAAACTGAAATCTTGTTGCTGTTTTTTTCTGTGGAAAAATTAATGAAACAGACCAACCACTAACTAGATTGATCAAGAAAAAAAACAAAGTACAAATATATGGAATAAAAAAAACCCCAAATATACGGAATAAGAAATGGCAAGGGGGAAATAATCTTTCAAACAGAAAAAATTCTAAAAGTCATAAGAAACTACTTTGTTGGGCTCTAGATAATTAGACTGGAAAATCTGGATGAAATGCATAATTTCCTGGGGAACTATATATTACCTAAATTGACTTTAGAGTTAGAAAACTTAGCTAATTTCCACAGAAGAAATGGAGACAGTTATTAAGAAATCACCCAACAAAAAAGCACAAAGCCCAGATGGTTCCACAGGTGAATTCCACCAAGTTTTCAAATGCCAGATGGTCCTAATACTTTATAAATTATTCCAGAGCGTTGAAAATGAAGGAAAACTTGCAAATTCTTTTTATAAAGGAGGCATAACACTGATACCTAAACCCAATAAAGATAGTACAAAGAAAAGAACCTACAGATCTCTGTCACTCATGAATATTGATGGAAAACTTCTAAACAAATTATTAGCAAAGTCTAACATCACACTAAGAAAATAATATACCATGGCTAAGTGGGATTTATTCCAGCAATGCAAGTTTTGTTCAATATTAGGAAATCCATTAATAGTATACATCATATTAATAAATCTAAGGGAAAACGTAATTTTCTATATCAATGCCAAAAAAGTCTTTGACAAAAGTCAACACCCGTTCATGATAAAAACATCCAAGAAAATAGGAATTGAGGGGTAGTTTCTTAACATGATATAATATATATATAGCCTATTTCTTTAGCCAGTATCTTACTTAATGGGGAGACACTAGAGATGTTTTTACTAAGATTAGTAACAAAACCAGGATGCCCACTATCTCCACTACTATTCAACTTATTACTAGTGGCATTAGCCCATGCCATGAGACATGAGAAATCAATTGAAGGGGCCGGCCCCATGGCTTAGCGGTTGGGTGCGCGCGCTCCGCTGCTGGCGGCCCAGGTTCAGATCCCGGGCGCACACTGACGCACTGCCTCTCTGGCCATGCTGAGGCCGCGTCCCACATACAGCAGCTGGAAGGATGTGCAGCTATGACATACAACTATCTACTGGGGTTTTGGGGAAAAAATAAATAAAATAAAAATTAAAAAAAAAAAAAGAAAGAAATCAATTGGAGGTATATTCTTTAAATTCAATTCAACCTGACTCTAAATCATGATCTAAATCTGGCTACAATGAAATTCAGTATGCTATTACTATAACTCTACTGTCCACTTTATCTGGTATCCTTATGACTTGATTTGTTCCTATTCAAATTCCTCAGAGAATAAACCTCTGTGTTCCTCCTAGAGATTCTACATGGTGGTATATATGTCAAGGGGTAGGGAAAATGGGGGGATTGACTGATCTTTTTTTTTTTTTTTTTTGACTGATCTCTCACACACATTTCAAGCCATCTTCCTGTTTTCAGCCCCACACCTCACTCTTACTTTTGCCTTCAAGACCTGAGCCTCTCCATAGATTTGCAGAATGGTTCAGCTCTCAGCTTGTTCTCTACCTCCTTTACACACACTGTACATTGTGTCTTGATCAAGCTAAATCAGTTACGATCTGACATTCACTTTGCAGATTCCCAAAATTTGTTGAAATCTCTTGTCTGCTACCATCTCTTTTCCTCTTCTCTTTATTCCTATAAGCTTATGGATTTTTTTTATTTCTTTGCTAATATTTTATTACATTTATTTTAGTGGAGTCTAAGGAGGGAGAGAAGATACAAATGTGTAGTCATTATCAATCTCTGATGATTATTATCATAGTAAAAGTGGTAGATGTTAAGAGAAAATAATTCTATGTTTCATCCAAGAATTTAAATCATAAGAATACTCTTTTTATGACTATGAAGTAAGAAAAGAACAACCATCATTCCTATGTTTAAAAAGTGACCAGAACATTTGGGTGATTCCCTCAAGGCCAAATTGACCTGAAAAATTTTTGTCTAAATACAAAGTTTCTTTTTCAAGTAATTGATTCAGGGGTGAAGCTTAAGCCAATCAGCACATGATGTTTCCACGGCAATAATAATTGATGCAATAGTGGGCACCCGACCTCTACTAGCTTAATCAGACTGATGGGAAGTTTTCTTTCCACTCCTTCCCTCCCTCCCCTCCCCTCCTCTCTCTTGCTCTCCTCTCCCTTTCCCTCCTCTTGTAATAATAGTGGAAGACAGGCCGAGGACAAAGCTACCATACACAGGGCAGAGCAATAACACAAAAACAGAGCCAGAGCCTTCATTATGCTGCATCTGGAGCCTGTCCTACTTTTAGGCTTCCTGTTCTGTGAAATAATACCTTTGCTTCACATTTAGGACAGTTGGAGATTTCTGTTACTTGAAGCCAAGAGCATCTTCCAGACACAGCATACAATCAGTCCAAAGGATGTTAGTTGTGTGGCTCATCAATTCATTCTAGACAGTGCTGGATGTGCCCTCCTAAACTCTCACTCTGATGTTCACCATCCTCTCTGATTCCTACATTCTGCATTTAAATATATTAATACCAATTATTCCAGAGCAGTGTTTGGCTTATTAACTCAGTAATAATTAACTATCTCTTTCTGCTTGAGGCCTAAAACATACTCTATAGTTAAGATGACCTCATATAATTAACGCAATACATATATTTATAATTTAGCTCTCACTCTCCCCTAGAATAGGACATATCCACGTGTTAATTGCCATGCACACATTCCAGGGATAAACATCACTTCATGTTCAACTGCTTGTTCAAATTAAAGTCTTCATCCAGACCACTCAAATCTCCACTCTTCATACTTGCTTCTAGTATGTCAGATTCTCTTATTTCAAAGCAAGATACAACTATATTTTGAATAAATAAAAATTTCACTGTAGCTGATTTTAATCTGAAGGTATTTTTCAGTTCTGAAAGAATAGTAAGTGCCCTTTCCTCAGACAATCTCCCAAACACAAATGTAATGTCACCCATGGGACTGCTATGAATAGATGCTACTAGAGTTCCCAATACAGATTCCAACACCAGCAAATTGTGACATTCTTTGGGATTAGCTGTCCCTTCTGTCAACTTGGCTTCTACAAAGAAGTTGAACCATCATGAAATGCAGGATATTTTTTCACATGGTTATCCTGACCCAAAGTCATTGTAAGACAAGAGAGAGGCCTATAACAGTACTTGGTGTTGACTGAAGCTATGAAGTGAGAACTTTATGGCAAGAATTAAAACAAGAATTAAAATAAACAGCATATGGATGTCTACAACAAGAAAGGCATTACAGATGAATTACTGAATTCAAATAACTTCATTTTCTACAGGACCCTATTAAATTAAGCACAAAACAGCATTTTTAAATGGGTCAATAGCCAAGAGTGTGAGCTAATAATAAAATAATAATACTTAGTATTTATTGAGTATATACTATGTGTCAGGTAACATCATAGACATTTTATATATGTTATCTCATTCCGTCCTCACCACAATTCTGTGAAGTAGATATTGTTCTACCTATTTTCCAAGTCTTAATGAAAATGTCTTACCAAGTCGCCTAGCAAGTAAGTGCTAGAAATGAGAGGTGCTCACAGGGCTGCCTAGCTGCAAGTTCTTTGGTATCTCCACATCTCCAAACACCATTTATGGACATTTTTCTCATGATTTCTCATGACTGTAAGAACCATGTATGGAAGCACTTACACGGAGTTATGAATGGACCTTGAAGAAAACTCTGAAGTATATTAATTTAGGGCTACCTGTAGCCCAGCTTTTTTCCTTTTCTATGTCAAATCCTAAGGCCCAGACTTTATCTAGATTGGTTTAATCATAAAAGCACATAGTCATTAAATTTGAGTTCAAATGCTCTATTTTAGAGGACTTTACAAATCACTGACATCAATTAATTTCTATAAAGCCAAGAACATGTTTTAAAATGTGATATATCATGACAATTTGTCTCAAAGAAGGATGTGCCATTTATACTTCCACTAATAACAATGTATGAATGTGTTTGTTTTCCCTACTCTTAGCAACACTGGGTGTTATCAAACTAAAATTTTTGCCAATCTGATAAGTGTAAATAATATTTTGTTTTAATTTGCATTTCCATAATTAAGAGCAAAGTTAACTACACTGTTGCTGCTTTATTGTCCATTTATATCTTTTTTGCAGAGATCTGTCTGGTTATATCTTTTGCCCATTTTTCTTAAATATTATCATTTTCTTATTAATTTACAAGAATTGTTTTTAGAGCAGGGTAATTAATCCTTTGTCATGTTTCCCCCCTTGGTCATGTTTTTTTTTTTTGTGAGGAAGCTCAGCGCTGAGCTAACATCTGATGCCAATCCTCCTCTTTATTTATTTATTTATTTTTTGCTGAGGAAGATTGGCCCTGGGCTAACATCTGTGCCCATCTTCCTCCACTTTATATGGGACGTCGCCACAGCATGGTTTGACAAGCAGTGTGTTGGTCCAAGCCCGGGATCAGAACCTGTGAACCTTGGGCCACCGCAGTGGAGTGCGCGCACTTAACCGCTTGCACCAATGGGCCGGCCCCTGTCATGTTTTTAAAATAACTGTTTTAACTTGTCATTTGTCTTGTGACTTTGTGCATGTTTTTATTTTGGCAAAGAGAAATGTTTTATTATTGTCAATATATTAATCATAATTAATAATCCCATCTTTTCCTGAACAATTTGAAATGTCATATGCAATATTTCACTGATTATTAGATGCATATCTTTTTGAAATTTTAAAACCTCTGAAATCAGAATATGTCTTAAAATTGATAACATTTTATTGCTGCTCTCCGTCAGGTGAAGGAGTTGTCATTGCTTATGTGTGCACAAATTGTCCATAGTTGTTAATATTTACATCACTTCAACTGACTCACTCTATAATTAAGGGAAGGGAACTAATAGAACTTGGTTCAGCCTAGCAGAGATGACACATTACAAAGCCATCACAAATCATATAGTTTTTACATACTAATACAGTGAACGACATTTATAGAATTCTTAACATTGCACTATTCTTATGTTCCTATAATGAACTCCACCTGATATTTATGAATTATTTGATGAATGTGTTACTGGGTTCTGTTGAACATAATTCTATTTACAATTTTTGCAGTGACATTTATTAGTGAGATTGGGCTGTAAGGTATTTTTTGGTGCTATTTTTATCGAGTTTTGATATGATTTAGTAATATTATACTAATTTTATTAAAATATTGAAGGTATTCTTTCTTATGTAAAAATTTAAAAAATAAGTCCAAAATAATTTATTTCATGTATCTCTAAAATTTGTAATAAAAAGTGCTGAAGCTAAGGGCATGAGTAAAAGTGATGAAATAAGATGTCACAACAGCATTTTATTGCATTCCTGAACAAGTGAATGTGATAAATCAGGAGTAGAATACTTTGATTTATATTCAGTTGATATTATGGTCAGTCCAAGGATCTGGGATAGTTTAAACTTTGACAAAAAACAGTGGAAGCCATTCCATTGACTCTCCAATTTCTAATTTTCAGAGTTATGTAAGAGGTATGTGACATATTTATTTATATACATTAATCCAATATGTATATACGTAACATAAATATTCTGTATATTGAGATACACATATTTGAAAGACAGACAAAACATTTGTGTTTTACCCTTTCCTGGAAATCAGCACACAATATTAATAAATAAATTCTTGAATGTCATAACTTTAATGGCTCACTGCAACTATCATTTAAACATCTCTTATGTATCAGACACTTTCCATACATCATGTAACTTAATTACCATCATATACAGATGAGGAAACTGAGGCCCAGAGAGATGCAGTTACATGCCTGAAAGCCTGAAGTTTTCACTTGGTGGCAGAGCCAGTGCTCAAACCCAGGTCCATCTAACTCCCCAAACTATGTAATTTTGCTCCAAAGTGCTGCCTCTAAATATAAACCCTATTGCAATCCAAGAACATATTGGCTTCCAGTGATCATCTCAAATATCTATAACTGAGTATAGAGTTGCTGAGGCTATGTATGAACTGTCAAGAGCCACAAATTGTCTTGTTACACAGTACCTACTGATTGCTGAGAACCAAGATAATTCATTGTGAAATACTGTAAGAAACTATATTCTCAGTAGACTTGAAAGCATTACACATATGGCAGAAACTCCTACTTTCAGGGGCTTATCTAGGCACTTTCAAAAGAGTGCTATTAAAAATTAAAGGTACGTATTTCATTTATCTCTCACGTGCCAGATAGGAAAGCATTTGTTTTCTTTCTCAGAGTTCTCAACAGTCTCAAAAAACCAGAGGCAGATTTGAGATTAAGATCGGGTGCTCTCCTGGTAACATTAATCTGTCCATCACTCAGTTCTGAGTCAAAGCAACAGCATGGTACAGACTCCTAAACTTGCGTAAATGTCAACGTGCACTGAGGCAGGTACAACTCTGCTCCCAGCAGTAGTGGGTGAAACCTTTACACATTGAATGTGTGTCATATTCATAGGAAAGTTGCAGGGGAAGTTTCTGCTTGGCTCGTGTCATAATAGATTCATTTGTTTTGCCCAAACAAGTCGATTTATTTAGGGATTTACTAATTTACCCTGGCCAAACACGTTGATCAAACTTGATCTGAGCCAAGCAGAAGCAGGCCATGCAGTGTACCAGTAATAGAGACAAAAATAAAACTTGTTTGAAGTCAGGTAGCTTGACTAATCACATAAGGAATTTGTTCTACACTTGTACACACCCTTCATCAGAACTTTCAGGTACTCAGACTTAAAATTACAAAAAGAAAGGCAGACACTTTCTATTACAGATGGTTTAATCAGTTCCTTCGAAAACACCTCATAACAAAAGTTAGATATAGATCCAAATCAAGTCAACATATATTTTTCAAGTGCCCATTTTATGCCAGGCACTGTGCTTTAAAAAAAGAAGAAGAAGAAGAAAAGCAAAAGAAGAGAAAAGAAAAGAAAAGAAAAAATCTCCTTTGGGGTGGGGAGCGGAGGATGTTTGGTCTTCTTCCCATGAAGCCCTATTTCAGAGTCCAATCAATGGTGCCTTTCTAAGAGTGAGTCAGGTCAGATTGACTACCAAATGACGGCATTTTTCAAAGTACCCTTTATGCAAGAAACTTACAATGTTTGAAAATCCAGTTTATCTTTGAAACTGGAGAACAGAAAAAGGCCTAAAAAATTTCTGTGGAGACTCCGGGATCCTGATAAGAAGGCATTCAGTATAGGCTGCTGGCTCTATCTCCCCAAATCAAAAGTGAGAATGAAACAAGGATCTGAGACCCAACATAAAAACTGTGAGAAGCCCAGTATAGACAGGAGGATTCATAAACTATGTGGTATTCATAAAGGTGTGGGTGAGGGGATGGCCAGCAGGGGCCTCGGCCAGGGGAGGAGAATGGCCTGGGGCCAAAGGGGCCAGACCAGAACGTTTAAATTCTAATCTTGCTTTTCCCCTACACTCCCTGGGAAGATCATCACAGAAGCAATAGCCAGCCCAGCTGGTGTCCCAGGAAAATATCAGGGCAGTCCAGAAGCCCTGTTGGGGTGCAGTGAGGTACTGATGAAAACAGGTGCTGACTCATCAGATGTTCTTAAGCACTCACACCTGCACCCAATCCCACTCCCAGCACCAGGACCCATGTATCACATTCTAAGAAGATTGTTTCTTCCCAGCACAGCAGCGTCCTGCTAAGACTTTTAAGAACAAATTCCTGACCAAAGAAGTTTCTCAGCGTAGTGGCAGAAAACAGGGCCATGGACTGTCCCTTCCCAGTGCCTGGGCTCCCTGCCCTGAGGCTCATCTCCTCTATTAGCTTAAAATCACCAAAAGGAAGACAAACTGGGCCTGGGCATTGGCTCTTCCCTAATATACACAGCTAACTAGAAAAACAACAAAACTGAATTGGCATATACCACATGAATTCTGAAAGCAGAATTATCAGTACAGTTGGACCATGAATTTAAAATAAACAACAAATATCTTCACAGAAGATGTTAGTAATATGAAGGTGGTACAAGAGGCCAGAAAAAGAACAAGTAGAAATAATAGGTACGAAAAATATAATAAAGAACATAAGAGGGGCTGGCCCAGTGGCACAAGCGGTTAGGTGTGCACACTCTGCTGCGGCGGCCCGGGGTTCGCTGGTTCGGATCCCAGGCACACACCGACGCACCGCTTGGCAAGCCATGCTGTGGTTGCATCCCATATAAAGTGAAGGAAGACGGGCATGGATGTTAGCCCATGGCCAGTCTTCCTCAGCAAAAAGAGGAGGATTGGCAGATGTTAGCTCAGGGCTGATCTTCCTCACACAAAAAAACAACAAAACATAAGAGATAGCAACAATAATAATAGTAACAGCTAGAATTTATACGTTATTTACTTTGTACCAGGCAATGCTCTATGTGTATTTCATATATTAACACATTTAGTTTCCACAACAACTCTATGAGGTAGGTACTACTATTATTTTTACTTTACAGATGAAGAAATTGAGACACAAAGAGATTAAGTAAATTGCCCAAGGTGGAGCTAGGATTTAAACACAGATATTCTGGCTCCATGAAGCAAATTGCAGATGGATACAGCCAAAGCAAGAATTAGTGAACCAGATCAAATAGCAGGGAGAAGAGGATAAAGGTAAGTGAAATGAAGTGTAGAAGTGCCAATATTTGGATAAAAGAGTCTATGAAATAGAGAAAAAAACAAATGGAGGGGAGGAAATATTTGAAGCAAATGGATAAATTCTTCAAAATTAAAGATGAAAGACTCTAGATTTAAAGGGCTCAAAGAATGCTGAAGAGGACGGATAAGGAAAAACCTATACCTAGACATAGTATAATAGAATTTAAGAATGGCAAAGATAATGATAACATTAAAAAGCTTACACAAAGAGCCAATCTTCTTCAAAGAAACAAGAACTAGATTGACATCATACATTTCATAAGGACTTTGGATACAGGAAGACAATGGGGTAATATTTTGAAGCACTGAAGAAGTAGTTTGTACCTAGAATTTTAGATTCAGTCAAACTATCATGTAAATACATGTACTAACAATATTAAAGACATTCTCAGGCATACAACTCTTCAGGTTTGTCAGACAAAAATTTATTTAAAAAATACTACTGGAGGGGCTGGCCCGGTGGTGTAGTGGTTAAATTCACGTGCTCTGCTTCGGTGGCCTGGGGTTCACAGGTTCGGATCCTGGGCACAGACCTATGCACCACTCATCAAGCCATGCTGTGGTGGCATCCTACAGACAAAATAGAGGAAGATGGGCACAGATGTTAGCCCAGAGCCAATCTTCCTCAGCAAAAAGAGAAAGATTGGCAACAAGGGTTAGCTCAGGGCCAATCTTCCTCACCAAAAAAAAAAAAAATTCTACTGGAGAAACACTCAAAGGAGAAGAATTCAGGAGGATGATGCAATAGACATTTGTTGTTGTTGCTGTTGTCAGTGCAATAGACATAGAAAATAAATATGATGAAACAAATTAGTAAAGAAGTAAAGACAAAAAATGTTTTAAAAAGAAAAAGAGTATTAAAAATCCCTCAGAACTAAAATTTTATCTATATTAACGTGGGATTGGCCGAGGGGTGACTGAAGAGATGAGAGAATGTGCTAGAGTACTCATCTTAACCAGGGGAGATATAGATATGGACAAGTCTAAGCAATGTATTCAGTTCGGTTCTTAAGATAAGGGCAACCATCATAAGATAAAAAATATAGAATGGAAAACTTTTAAACCAACAGAAGAAAATTTGGTCTAGCAAATGGGATGTAGGAAAGGAGAGCAAAGGAAACAGAAATTACTGTTAGTGGAAAGTATGGAATAGGTTGGAAAATAAGTTGTCTTCTTATAATAAGAAGAACTGGGGGGGCGGGCCCGGTGGCGCAAGCGGTTAAGTGCGCGCGCTCCGCTGCGGCGGCCCGGGGTTCGCTGGTTCGGATCCCGGGCGCGCACCGACGCACTGCTTGGTAAGCCATGCTGTGGCAGCGTCCCATATAAAGTGGAGGAAGATAGGCACAGATGTTAGCCCAGGGCCATCTTCCTCAGCAAAAAAAGAGGAGGATTGGCGGATGTTAGCTCAGGGCTGATCTCCTCACAAAAAAAAAAAAAAAAAAAAAAAAAGGAAGAACTGGGATAAACTCACCAGTTCAAGATAGAGCTTCTCAGATCATTTTATTTACGTGTGTGAGACATAAATATATATCTTGTTTAAGCCACTGTTTTGGGGTTTTCTTTCATTTAGAATTGAAACTAATTCTAACTTGTATACTTCCTTAATCAAAACATTCATTTTCAAGACTATCTAAAGAGTTTTGAATAATGAAATAGGGGACACTATGGAAAACAAAAAAGAGAAATTTGTGGTAGAAGAATTCTCCTAGTATTGTGAAGACTTTAAGAAATTCACAGACACAGGAAAAAATACCTAGAACTGAGCAACCTGAAGACAACCTGACCATTCAGATTCCACAAAAAGGAGATCTGTGGAGGAAGAGAATAGTGTTACCATAAAAGTTGCCTTGCTGTACAAAAATTCAAGAAGTAGTACAGATCTCAGCATATCCTTCAGATAGAATCCACACTACACACCACAGAATCAAAGTTGAAGTTGAGACAGTAGAAGAGCCTGACCTGGCGCTGTTCCAAGTCTTGCACTTTTGGAAGTTACATTTTCTGGATGCGGTAGAGACAAAGTTTCATTCTTGTGTGGCCAAAATTCAAGGATGGAGAATGCAAGTGATTCACAGCAAATGTGATAGAGGCTGCTGTGCTGTGTGGTACTCAAAATCTGCTCTATTTTCCTCTGCACAGACATTCTTCAATGGAGGAAAATACTCCACCGGCCACTGCTGAAACATTAAATGAAAGTCCTATGAGATATATGAAACAACAAGAAATATAATTGAAGTTAAGCACAGATGAATAAATGAGGATTATTTCCCAGCAGAAGTTTTGAGAAAAAAAGAAGCTTCCAGAGAAGTAAGAAGTAGTTTAGACTGAAAATCCTTGAAGGAGGTATAGACATGTTGAAAGACGTAGGTTCTTTGGATCCATGTGAGATCAGAAACACCAGTGCCTCAGAAGATGGCCAGCCCATCACAGAAGTATCCAAAAAAGTGAATATTGTGAAAAATTTTGCCATAAGGGTAAGCGCAACAGAAGACATACCTGTATACAGGGAAGACCAACTGAAAAGTAATGTAATGGAGACACCAAACCTAACAGCTGTGAAGAGGGATGTCCTCAGAATTAAAGAAATCATGGGAAAATATACTTGGATGCTAATTAAGTGTATGGGGACCTTAAGTCCAGGTCTGATTTTCATGAAATGCTTAAATTTGCACTGCCTTATAAGGGATTGATTCATTTGCCATTTTCTTTGGGGAATGTTCCTTTCTATAAAAAAGAGAATACTTCAAGTGACCAAATAGTGGTTTACACAGAGTTTAAAAATAATGTGAAAGAAAAGAAGAAATCTTTAAAAGATGTCAGATTTTAACTAGATAATCAAATAATCAAATAAATATTTTAAGAAACCAAGAAACAGAATAAAAATTTTCTGACGAAATGTCAGGGCTTAAAAATACACTCGAAGAACTTGAAGACACCAGTTGAATGCTAGTGGAAAATTGTTCAAAAACTAAAAAAGAATAGAATGTTAAGAAACAGAACAAGACAAAGTTGGGACAATTTGAGAACAAAGGTGACTGCAAAAGCTTGAAACATATCAAATATATTTAAATCCACAAGTTCATAATTACCTCGCCCTCCCGACAAATGCTTCTTGTAAGTCACCATTAGAGGATGCTAGTAAACCAATTCATCATTTAGAAAACTGGTAAATAAAGGGAAAGAATTAGGCATTGATTCTGCCTTTCCTATACACACTCTGCTACTGAGTAAGTAAATAGTAGATGAGAGGGAGTTACTTTTTAGAGAAGTATTCCAGATAATAAGCAAAGAGGAAACAATTGAATTGAATATTATTCGTTTGCAGTAAATTAATGGATCTTACCATTGACCATCAATGGCTGCTAACATTACACAAAAAGAAACAATTAGGCATTATGTGCCTCCTGATGGAAGAACATAACACCATCTTTGAAACAGTCTGGCCAAAAAATTTAACCTTAATCTCAGAAACTACCAATGCACAGAACATACAAGGAAAGAGGAACATGTTAAACCACACCATGGAGGTGCAATCAGCAAAATCCAGACTGTAGAAAACTCCTTTGCACAAATGATCCAATTTTTCAACAAATAAACAATCCCACACTGTGTTCTGTGGTTGAAAAAATAAAAATTCACAAATAAAGAAAACCTCTTATAGCTCTTTAAATATGACCAGTAGAGATCTTTCTACTTCACTAGTTTTATTTACTGCATGTAATTTGAAGATGATTTCAAATAACAAGAAATAAGCAATACATTTAAAACATAGCTCTTCACATCTAAAATATGTTTCCCTGCCTCCTTTTCCTAAAAGCCTGTTGTTAGCACAGACCCCTGGCTTACAGAGGGACTGGTACATAAACATGCTTGTTATTCTGTTTTTCTACTATCTGTTCCAAAAGACCAAAACAAAAATAAAAGGACTCTAAAAATATTTGTTAATAAAGATAATAAAAAACCACAATTAGATTGACTGACAACTAGACTGAAAGCAATGTAAGCCAGAATACAACGGAATGATATTTTTAAACAGCTGAAAGAAAATAACCACCAGCTTAGAATTCTAGCCTAGAGAAAATATCCTTCAACAAGTAAAAAGTAAAAATAAAAAAAAATTTTTTAGACAAAAAAAAATTGAGAGAATTGGACATGAATAGACCTGCACTGGAAGAAATACTAAATGGTATTATTTAGGCAGTAGAAAATATAACACCAGATGGAAGACTGGAAATGCAGGAAGGAATAAAGAGCAATGAAAATGGTAAATATTTGAGTTAATCCAATCAATATCGATTACCTAAGATAATAATAATAATGTCTTGTGAAATTTAAAATAATAGAAAGTTTTTAAACATGACAGCAATAGCATATAAATCAAAAGAAGGAAAATGGTACTTGTATTGTTCAGGAGGAGGGTAAAATTATCAAATAACATTAGATCTTGATAAGTCTAGGATGCATGCTGCAGTCTTCAGGGAACCACTAATAGAGGGGTAAAAGGATATAACTACAAGGCTGAGATGTGGAAGAAGGGCTGGGGGAAAAGAATTTTTAAAAATTAAGTCAATCCAAAAGAATGCAAACAAGGAGAAAAGGAGGGACACAGAGCAGATGAAACAAATAGAAAGCAAATAGAGGGGCCGGTCCGGTGACTTAGCGGTTAAGTGCACGCGCTCTGCTATTGGCGGCCTGGGTTCGGTTCCTGGGCGTGCACCGACGCAACGCTTCTCCGGCCAAGCTGAGGCCGTGTCCCACATACAGCAACTAGAAGGATGTGCAACTATGACATACAACTATCTACTGGGGGGCTTTGGGGAAGAAAAGGAGGAGGATTGGCAATAGATGTTAGCTCAGAGCCGGTCTTCCTCAGCAAAAAAAAAAAAAAAAAGAGGAGGATTAGCACGGATGTTAGCTCAGGGCTGATCTCCCTCACAAAAAAAAAAAAAGAAAGAAAGCAAATAGAGAGGTAGTAGGTTTAAACTGAATATATCAGTAATTACATTAACTGTAATTAGACTAACTGGTCCAATTAAAATATAAGGATAGGCACATTGAATAAAAGAACATCCAGCTATATGCTATTTATAAGCAATATATCTAAAATATTTAGGGTACAGAAAAGTTAAAAGATGGAAAAAGATATACTATACAAACCTTAACCCAAAGAAAACTGGTCACTGCTATATTAATATATAAAAAGTTCATTTTAAAGCAAGAACCGTTACTAAAGATAAAGAAGTTCACTTCTTACTGAAAAATGGTTCAGTTTAACAGGAATATACGTGCATAATTTGCATATAAATATATATAATTTGTATGGAACTAACCTGAATACATATATTGTTTCACTGCTCATTGTGTGATCAGGCTATGCCACGGGATAGAATATAACATGAGTGTGGCCAAGGTTAAAAGGCAGACAAGTGCCATCCACATAAGAAACCAGTGCATGAATCAAGCTTGCTGAGAACAGACAACACAAACACCAGGCTCAAGTGGTCCAGTGTTTACTTATAGCAAGAAAGAATGATGAAGTGTGCACAAGATACAGTGTGCACAAGATACAGCCTCTTGCAATGCACCAGTCCCCCATGGTCAGCGGATCCATTTTGCAGCCAACCAGGTGACTGCATGCATCTCACTTCATGCTGCTGTAGAAGGACCCTGACCCCTCCTATGACAGGTCTAAATACAAAAAGCTGGGGGTGTGCCTGAGGGCTGCTGACACAGCCCCTTAAGCAGAACAAGGGAGTATACATCACGCTCTGAATGGGGAAAGATATTCCCTCACAAGGCGATTAGCCTAGGACAGGCTGTTAGGTCTTTTTATCTCCTAGTAAGGAAATGTTCCAGGTCGAAGGCCCGTTCTTATGCAGCCGAGTGGGGGTTGACAGACTGTGTATGACTGCCTTTCCCTATATATATATATAATTGATGGAATTATAAGGAGAAATAGACAAATCCAAAATATTAGGAAGAGATTTTCATACACTTCTCTCAGTAACTGATAGAATAGCAGCCAAAAATAAGCAGTAAGGACATAGAAGATTTGAACAATAGAATGAACAAACTTGATCTAATTTATATGTAGAGACAATTGCACTTAATTATAGAACACAGATTCTTTTCAAAAACACAAAGAATGTTAACAAAGATGATGGGTCAAAATAAAAAGTCTTGACAATTTTGAAGGGATTGAAATCACATAAAATGTATTTTCTGGCCGCAGTTGTACTAAGCTAGAAATCCAAAACAAAAAGACAATGAAAAATCCTACGTTGAGAAACTAGGAAATACACTTTTGAATAACCAAGGGGTCAAAGAAAAAATCACAAATGGAAATCGAAAAATATTTTAAATCGAGTGGTGATAAAAGTACTACAGGGGCCGGCCCCACGGCCTAGTGGTTAAGTTTGGCGCACTCTGCTTTGGCGGCTCAGGTTCAGTTCTTGGGCTTTGATCTATACCATTCATTGGCAGCCATGCTGTGGTGGTGACCCACGTACAAAATAGAGGAAGATTGGCACAGATGGTAGCTTGGGGTGAGTCTTCCTCAAGCAAAAAAAAAAAATTTAAAAAAAATTAAAAAACTACATATCAAAATTTGTAGGATGCAACTAAAGCCATGCTTGGAGGAAATTTTATAGTCTTTAATGCATATATAAGAAAAGAAAAAAGCCTAGGAATCAATGATCCAAGCATCTATCTCAAGAAAGATAAAAAAAGAATATCAAGTAAAATCAAAAGGAAGCAGAAAGAAGGAAATAACAAAGAGAAAAAGTAATGAAACAGGGAGTGATGTCAGTATCATGGTGGAGTGAGTCGTGCCCACAGTCTCTCCCCTTTAAATTACAACCAAATGGACATTCATTAACCAGCAGAGGACTCCCTGCACAGCACAACAGGGACTTCTGAGAGATCCACACAGCTATACATCTGAAGGTGGGGGGACTGCAGTGGAACTAAGTAAGGGTACTCCTCCCCCTCCCCGGTGGCAGCAAGCCAGTTCCTGGATCCTCACACAGCAGATGCACACAACTGTAAGAAGAGGGGAGGACAGCCCAGCCTGCGTGAATGCTTTTAGAGTTGCATCCGGCCTGTGGGAGTGCCCAGTGTGCCACTGCGGCCACACCCAAAGGAATACTCTACACCAAGTGGCAGCAGCTCAGTCACCATGTGGGTACCCCTCCACCCTACCGCAGTGCAGGTGAGAAGGTGCCCCCACCTGTGGAGTACAGCAGCCTCGAGGACCCACCAAGTGGTGGCTAAGCACCTGTGTGGGTGCAGCTTGTCCTTAGCACAGTGCAGGTGAAAAGGTACCCCACCCATTCAGAAGGCACCCCTGCCCACGGAACACAGCAGCCCAGGGGACCCACTGAGTGGCAGCTCAGCCCCCACATAGGCACCCCCGCCCCCCAGCATGTGGCAGCTCAGCTGGTCCCCTGTTGAGCACAGAGGCCCTGCCTACAGTGCCCGACCTGCCTAACCAGAGCAGAGGTCCTGCCCACATGACTGCAACCTGCAGTGTGGCTGCAGCCAGCCTGGGCAAACACAGAGTAGCCCTACCTGCACGAATTCCAGCAGATGGGGTGGGATTAGAAAACATAGCTCCTGCCCGCCCCCCAGCGGCAACAGGTGGAATCTGTGACCTGATACTACCACAGATGTGCCAGAAAAGGATCATTTCATCAAACACCACGAAGAACTACATTAACAATTCAGAGCAGAAGGAAAATGACAAGTCTCCAGAAACCAATCCTGAACTCACAGAAATTTACAATCTAAATAAAGAGAATTCAAAATAGCTGTCATAAAGAAACTCAATGAGTTACAAGAAAACTCAGAAAGACAGTTCAATGAGCTCAGGAATAAAATTAATGAGCAGAAGGAATACTTCACCAAAGAGACTGAAACTCTAAAAAAAAAACAAACAGAAATTCTGGATATGGGGGCTGGCCCGGTGGCGCAAGCAGTTAAGTGCGCACGTTCCGCTGCGGCGGCCCGGGGTTCGCCGGCTCGGATCCCGGGTGCGCACCGATGCACCGCTTGTTAAGCCATGCTGTGGCGGCGTCCCATATAAAGTAGAGGAAGATGAGCATGGATGTTAGCCCAGGGCCAGTCTTCCTCAGCAAAAAAGGGGAGGATTGGCATTGGATGTTAGCTCAGGGCTGGTCCTCCTCACAAAAAAAATAATAATAAATAATAAAATAAATTAAAAAAAAAAAGAAATTCTGGATATGAAGAACACAAGTAATGAGATAAAAAATAATCTAGAATCCATAAAAAATAGAGGTGATGTTATAGAGGACAGAATTAGTGATGTAGAGAATAGAAATATAGAAATGCTTCAGGTGGTGGAGAGAGAACTAAGATTTTTAAAAAATGAAGGAATTCTTCGAGAAATATCCGACTCAATTAGGAAAAGCAACATAAGGATTATAGGTATTCCAGAGGGAGAAAGGAGCAGAGAGCCTGTTCGTAGAAATAAGAGCTGAGAACTTCCCAAACCTGGGGAAAGAACTGGACTTACAAGTACATGAAGTCAATAGAATTCCTAATTACATCAATGCAAAAAAAAAAAAAAAAAAAAAAAAAACCTTCTCCAAGGCATATACTATTAAAACTGGCAAAAGTCAATGACAAAGAAAAAATATTAAAGGCAGCAAGGCAGAAGAAAATAACCTACAATGAAACCCCTATCAGGCTTTCAGCAGATTTCTCAGCAGAAACCTTACAGGCTAGGAGAGAATGGAATGATATATTCAAAATACTGAAAGACAAAAACTTTCAGCCAAGAATACTCTATCCAGTGAAACTATCCTTCAGATACAATGGAGAAATAAAAGCTTTCCCAGATAAACAAAAGCTGAGGAAGTTCCTTGCCACTAGACCTAAAATTACACAATGTTATAAACCAATATGACCTCAATAAAATAAAAAGAAAAAGAAAGTAATGAAACAGAAAACAAACATACAATAAAGAAGATTAAGCCAGATATTAAAAGACTGATAAATTTAATAAACCCCAATAAGAATGATCAAGAAACAAAAGGTAAGAGTCTAATAACCAATATCAAGAATGAGTAAGGGGACATCACTAAATATCCTCCAGACATTAAAAAGATAACCATGAAGAATTTTGTGCTAAATGGTTGGAAATTTGGATAAATGGGCAAATTCCTGGCAAAATAGTACTGACAAAAACAGACACAAGATGAAGTAAAAATATGAATAGTCCTATAATTATTAAGAAATTCAACCCACAGTTTAAACTTTCACACACACACACACACACACACAAACACAAAACTCATGGACTAATTATTTCAATGATAAATTGCACCAACATTTAAGGAATAAATAATGCCAATATCACATGAATTCTTCCAGAGAAATGGAATAGGAAAAAAAGTACTCCCCAATTTTGTTGTATGAGGCCAGCATCTTCTTGATACCAAAATCCAATCAGGAAATCATAAGAAAGGAAAATCAAAGTTCAATCTCTCTCATGAAGATAGATGCAAAAATCCTAAAAAAAAAAATAGTAAAGCAAATTCAGCTTTATCTAAAAGCATAATTTGTGTTTATTTTTGTGATGAAAGCTTGCTTTAACATTTGCTATACTGAATATCAGGAAAATGTATACAGTTATGATAATTTAGACAATGTAGTGTATGGACACATAATTTACGACACTACAGAGCAGTGGGGAAAGAATGGATTTTTAATAAATTATGCCTAATTGGTTATCTAAATTGCAGGAAAATGAAATTTGCTCTTATACTATACACAATAATCAATTCCAAGTGGATTGTAGCTTTCAGTGTGAAAGGCAAAATAACAAAGCTTCTAGAAGTTGATATAGGAAAATACCTTCATTACTTTAGGATTGGGAAACACTTCTTAAGTGTGAGACAAAAATCTCCATCAAGGAATTGTTAAATTTAACTATAATAGAAGTAAGGATTTCTATTCTTCAAAAGACACCACTGAGAAAGCAAAGATGCAGTCCAAAGAGCTGAAGAAGATACTTCCAATACATATAAATGGCATGAACTTGTGCAGAATATTCTAGAGAGTAATTAAAAAAAAAACAACATAAAAAATCTGATTTAAGAATGGGCAAGAGACTTCAATAGGTCCTTCACCTGAGAAGATATTCAAATGACCACTGAATGTGTGAAAATATATTTCATTAGTCATCAGAAAATTGCAGATTAAAATCACAATAAAATACCATTACATCCTTTGCAGAATGATAAAAATATAAAAAACAATACCAAGGGGTTGGTAAGGATGTGAAGCAACTGGAACTCTCATACATTGCTGGGAGGTGTGTGAATTGGTCCAAGCACTTGGTATAATATTTTGGCATTATCTTTTTGTGTGTGTGAGAGGAAGATCAGCCCTGAGCTAATATCTGTTGCCCATCCTCCTCTTTTTCCTGAGGAAGATGGTCCCTGAGCCAACATCTGTGCCCATCTTCCTCTATTTTATATGTGGGACACCACCACAGCATGGCTTGATAAGTGGTGCATAGGACTGAGCCTGGGATCTGAACCTGGGAACCCTGCGCTGCCAAAGCGGAGCATGCAAACTCAACCACCATGCCACCAGGCCGGCCCCTGGCATTATCTTTTGAAGCTGAACCTATGCATACTTTGTGACCCAACAATTTTACTTTTGGTACGTTCATGGACCAAGAGTCTTATACAAGAATGTTCATAGCAGCATTACTTGCAGTAGCCAAAGACTCAAAAGGACTCAAGTTTCCATTAACAGTAGAATGGATAAGAAAATTTTTTTGCAATGGAAATGAACAAATTACAGCTACATACATCAATGTGGTTGAATTTCACAAGTATAATGTTGAATGAAAGAAGTCATACATAAAAGAATAAATAGTCTTTTATAGAAAATTCAAAACATAAATCAAACTACAGCGTTAAAGTCAGTTTAGTGGTTACATGTAGTGGAGAGAAAGATTAACGATTAGGAGAAGGCAGTAGGGAAGTCTTCTGAGGTGCTGGTAACGTTCTAATTCTTGATGGGATGGTTGTTACAACGGACATTGATCCTGTGATAATTCATTGGGATGTACCAGGTTTTGTGTATTTTTCTCTGTATGTAGGTTACATTTTGCAATTTAGAAGTTTTTTTTAGAGGGAGGAAAATGGTCTCAGAAGGAAAATCTGAAATTTAAGTAAGTATGGAGAGAAATGAAAGTGGTAAAAATTAACAAACTGATGGTATAAAGAAAGATGAGTGAGTTTTTCTTTTCTTTTTTTTTTTTTTTACAGTTTTATTTATTTATTTATTTATTTGTGAGGAAGATCAGCCCTGAGCTAACATCCATGCTAATCCTCCTCTTTTTGCTGAGGAAGACTGGCTCTGAGCTAACATCTATTGCTAATCTTCCTCTTTTTTTTTTTTCCCCAAAGCCCCAGTAGATAGTTGTATGTCATAGTTGCACAGCCTTCTAGTTGCTGTATGTGGGACGCGGCCTCAGCACAGCCCGAGAAGCGGTGCGTCAGTGCGCGCCAGGAATCCAAACCCAGGCCGCCAGTAGCGGAGCATGAGCACTTAACCGCTAAGCCACGGAGCCGGCCTGCAGTGAGTTCTTTTTGAAGAAGGATAAATGTTTTTTTGGTATTGCTAAGTATAGATACTACAATGTCAAGGAAAGCCGCCAAATATAGACATATATATCTTCCAATCCAGTGGAGAAGAAAGATACAATGAGAAATAAAACCCACAATCAATTTTTTAATAATGGAAGAAAAGAGAGAAAAAGACCAGAAAAATTAGAAAAAGTCAGACAAATAGAAAACACAATTTGGTAGAAACAAATCATATCAGTAATCATAATAAACATGAATGTACTTAACTGTCCAGATAAAATGCATATGTTGTCAGACTGGATTAAAAAAAAGAAAAACAACTCCTTATTGTTTATAAGAGACAGTCCTAAAACATAGTGCCAGAAAAAGGATGAAAAGTAAATGATGAAAAAAATTCCAAGCAAATCAAAAGAAAGATAGTATAGCTATATTAATTTTGGACAAATAGACTTTAAGGCAAAAAGACTGACTAGGTACAAAAAGCACCTATATGGGGCCTGCCGCGTGGTGTGGCGGTTAAAGTTTGGGCGCTCCACTTCAGCGGCCCAGGGTTCGCAGGTTAGGGTCCTGGGTGCCGACATACACACCGCTTGTCAAGCCGTCCTGTGGCAGTGTGCCACATAAAAAAAGTGGAGGAAGATGGGCACGGATGTTAGCCCAGGGCCAGTCTTCCTCAGCAAAAAGAGGAGGATTGGCGATGGATGTTAGCTCAGGGCTTATCTTCCTAACAAAAAAAAAGCACCTATATAATTATTTAATATATATTATATAATGGCAAAAGTCAATTTACCAAGAAGACAGAACAATTCCAATTTTTTATGTACCCAATAACATATCTTCAAAATCAATAAAATAAATTTTGGCAGAACTACGAAAATGATAAAATGATATATCTAGCATCACAGGGGAAGATTTGTGTGCACTTCTCCCAGTAGTTGAAAGGTCAAACAATTGAACAAGCAAAACGTAAAGATATGGAAGATTTGAACAAGACAAATAACAAGCTAATGATAACGAATCTTGCACCCTGCAGAACAGTTGTAAAAGACACAAAACATTTATGAAAACAGAAGTATTAATTATAAAATAAATCTTAACAAATTTTAGAATTGGTCTGATCAAGATCACCTTTTCTGATCAGAATGCAATTAAATTTAGAAAACAATGACAAGAGATAGCTAAAACAAGCAAAAAAATAGCATACAGTTGGAAATTTATAAGTACATTTAAAATAAATAACAGTTCAAAGAAGAAATCGTATTAGAAATTTAAAAATGCTTAAACAGAAAGAAATGAAAAATTACACACAAAAATTTTGGGGATGTAACCAAAGCGGTGTTTAAGGGATTTTTGTGTCATTGAATTCAAATACTGTACAAGAAGGCTGAATTTTTGTGAGCTAAGCAGGTGGTTTCCTTAAAGAATAATAGTCACTTGCTGAAAGAAGTTTGATCTTGTTTCAAAATCTTCAGCCCCTGCACTGTGATTTTCCTGTTGTGACATGCACAGACTTCTTAGAGCATCCGAGTCAGCTCAGATTCTTTGAGAAGCATTAGATCTGCTGAGGCACAAGGACCAAGTACCAGAACTGTTTGTATTGTAGCCTGGACCAGCTAGAAAACCTTTTTGCTCTAGGCAAAAATCAAACCTGGCAGCTTTCTCTGTCACTTCGTAAATGTATTGGAGCAGGATACAGGAAATTATAAAGGTTGCCTCCAGGATTCAGAGAGGCCCAGCAAGTATTGTACCTCCTTCTTTGTGGTTGTGGGCAAAAGACAGAATATCTTTTCCATGACATGGTTGAAAATACCTTGACACACTATAACCAACTAAAGGCATAACTTCTGTAATGTGGCAGGATCTTGTATTTTCATGGATTTTTATTTTCAAAGCTGTAAATATGTGTCATACATGCCATCTTGAGTGCCTGCTATTGTCAGCTCTCTAGATCCTATTGGCATGCCGTATCAATGTAGTGAAGTAGTGTGCTGCCCTGAAGAATAAGAAGGCAGTTAGTTATGTGTGGCAAAGAACAAGAGCTAAATATCCTGAGCCAGGATTGTAAATGTGTGCCGTTATCCCTACCAAATGTAAACAAATGCTTCTATTATTTTCTTAAATTATTTACATCCATTAAAAACAACCATACTGTCCTTCATGATTCCCATTTTCTACATTCCCTTTAAATTGGCTTGTTGCAGTACCTGCATGGTCCCATAGAAGTTCTGTCTCACAGAGAATATGGTCCTAGATGGCCACAGGTAATGACATTTTGCCATTGTGTAATATGAGCTGCTACCTTCCCATCCTGGAATATAAAATATGATTCTCTTTTGCTTCATCTTATCCTTATAACCAATACTGTGTTCTCCACAGTGATCTGCAGTCCATTAATGTGGCAAGCGATAGAAACTGACTCTGACTAATTTAAACAATATGAAAGGATTTATTTGACATTCTGGAAAGCAGCCAGCATCAAAATAAAAGATGAGCAATGAATGCTTGGGGAGGATAGGAACCAGTACAGTTTTAGAAATCTTATCTTTGGGAAATCATTGACCTGCAAATGACTCAGCTAAGATCACCTTTCTTCTCAGGGTGTGTCTGTTTCAAAGCCAAATTCTGGGAGAAAGAATAGACTGATTGAGGATTATACGGCATATGGTAGAACAAGTGCTTAAAGGAAATGATATTGGGCAGGGAAAAACAACATTATATACTACAATAATATAATAACATAATAATACATTCAAATCCAAGCCCATTTTGGGAATATGAAAGTCCAGAAAATGGGGGGATGAGAATCTACCATGTTTCACTAACCAATGACTTTCACTGTTACTATTTTTCTAAATAATATTTTCCCCAATAGATTAACTACAGATAATTTGAAATAATTCAGATGAATACAATAGATTAAAATTGCCAAAAAAAATGCAGATACAAACAATCTTACATTTTGGTGGTATTAATGCTTTCTTTAAAATTTTTAAAGTTAAAAGTGTTGTTGGACTACAAGCATGCTGGTTACACTGCAGAAATGAATACAACATAAAGCAAGTGTTTCCTATAATTCTGACTCCCTGAGATAATCACTGTTAAAAGTTTGAGATTTTTTTCACATCACTTCTACATACGCATATACTAAAATATATCTTATTTATTTAATGAAAATTGAATTCTGTTGTTCCTTCATTAAATACTGTCTTACTTTTATGCCACTTAACTCTGTATGTTGGAAAGTATTTCCATGTTAGTACATATACTCTAACCTCATTCTCATCAAGAGCCCTATATTATTCTATTGAATGGACATACCATAATTTATTGAACTAATTCTATTAACGGACATTTAAGTTGTTTCAGATTTTTAACTATTACAAACAGTGCTTCAGTGAAAAATCCTTGACCATGTAGCTATGCTGAATTATGTTTCTGAATCAGTCTTCCTATAGAAATGCACATATTTAATAGATTGACATCATAGTGTATATGTTTATATCTTGCTTTATTAGTTAGCACATCACAAACTTTTCAAATGCTATCAAAATCCTTGTGAGTTAAATGTAATATTTATATAACATTCCATTTTATACAGATATCATAATTTAATTAATATGATGGTTCCCACATTTGAAGGTTTTAAGTTGTTCTCAAGTTTGATTAATAAATATAATTCTGCATTGAACATCTCAGTTTCTAAAGCTTTATTTGCATCTCTGAGTAATTTTAGGGGATACTCCTGGAAATGAAATCATTGGAATAAACAATATGAACATCATTTAAGGTTCTTGATGTATATTGACCAATTATTTTTCAAAAAGGTTGTAGAATTCATATTGGCACCAGCAATATGGGCGCCTGTATTGCTGGACCCTTACCATGGATTATATTTTTAATATCTTTTTCCGTGCATAGTTACAAATATAAGTATGATTATATTGTATCATTTATTCACTTAGTATAGTAATATAAACATTTTGCCAATATGTTTCAAGCTCTTGGTAAATTTCGTTTCATATTATACCACATAAGTGGACCATGATTTGGTTCATGCCCTGTTGTTGGATATTTAGACAATTACTTGATTTACGCTTTTATAAATGATGGAGCTCTGAACATCTAAAAACATTAAAAAATGTTATTTAGTTCCTATTCGTATGATCATTCTTTCAATGAATAGACCAAAGCAATGTCCCATTTGAGACAGTGAAATGAGCAAGATTTCTGCAGACTGAGTTCTTGCACAGAGCCCATTTCAATGGCAGAATCACCTACCTGCATCGCCAGATGACTGAAAACAGTCACTATAGTACTTTGAAAATTCTGATTTATCCCTCACCATTGTACTTCTCAATGCTGTAATGAAGAAAATGTATTCAGAGTCCTCTTACTGGACACAATTAAAGGATGAGTGAGTGGATGGATTTAATAAATCCATTCTAACATGCCTAGCTCCCTTCCTCTATTTTATAAAAAGGAATTTTTTGCAACTTCATTGCATTTAGTGTTGGCCACCATTGAGTCCAGGTCTCAGATAACTGAGTAAGTAAACTAGAATCACTCTCACCTGCTTGGCAACTATCAATAAATTCAGTTCTATCTAAAATTATTCCTCTTACCCTAGTCTAACACTCTCAGAACACATTATCATTCATATTCTTCAGGTTTTTGCCACATAAATGAAAAATCTTTTGTTGTGTGAGCTCTCCTTTAGGGTTTGACTTTGTAATTGACCTACAGGTGCCTGCTGGGATTTACCCTGATTGTAGATACAGAGGCAAATGAGAAGTGATATAAATGAGGCATGAAGAAATTTGGCCACCTCCTACAAGGTAACTGTTTGAGGCAAGGTCATTGTAAGATCTCCAAGCAAAGCAGGAACATCTTCATCAGATGTGTGGGGTAGGAAATTTCAGTTCTACTTGCAAGGAATGCTCAGTGGAGTGTGGAGTAGTCTAAGTCATCCAAATTCTCCTCCATTTCCCCATTTCAATTCTTGGCATTTTCCATTCTATCCCAATTGGTGTCCTAATTTTGCATGAGGCCTGGTGATGCTGTAGATGCAATTTGACTTTGCAATTCACAGGATCAAATTTTGAGTTTGACTTTGTGCTAGCTCAGTTCTGAGGCAAATAACCCAAAATTTCTTTTAGCATAGTTAGAGATAGCTCCTGGTTCTCTACTCTGAGCCAAGAATTTTTATCTTAAGCCTGTCATTATCTTTCTTTAAAGTTCTTCAGCACTTAAAGAAGGAACGAAGCCACTTGTCCCCCAAAGCCTTGCTTTACCAGGCCCTTCATCACAGTTGGCATAAGTAATAATTTGAGTAACTCCTTTGCCTCTGCATGCCATAGCCTACCCGAGAAACACTCTCACTGAATCATTGGTGCCTTCAGATCCAACTAAGCCCCATAACAATTTCCTTGAGGATCTGGGCCTGAAACTATTCCTCATAACAATTTTCTGTACCAATTAGAGTTTTTCTTTGCAACTATACAATCCATTATAACTAGTTTATCAGAGAAGGAACTTGTTAAGGGATTTTGGACGGCTCTCCTAAATTGAAGGAGTAGTTTTATTAAGAGAAAGATGCTTTTTTTTTTTTTTTTTTTGTTGAGGAAGATTCTCCCTGAGCTAACATCTATGCCAATCTTCCTCTATTTTGCATACGGGTCGCCACCACAGCATGGCCGCCAACAAGTGGTGTAAGTCCATGCCCGGGAACCGAACCGGGGCCACTGAAGTGGAGTGTGCTGAACTTAACCACTAGGCCACAGGGCCAGCCCAAGAGGAAGATGCTTTTAACACAAGCACAACCCTTGAAATCTATTCATGTGATTTCATACTTAGAGATTATCCTGAAACTGCAGCTGTTAGCTCTCCTCCACAAACATTGCAAAACACATTTATGAAGTAAAGTCTATTCTTGATTGAATAGACTCACCTTTATTTCTGTGGGGCTTAAATTCTTAAATCCTTAATGGTCCTGCCTGTAATGGGTTGCAATAGTCTGCTGATAATTTTGACCATTGCACATGGTATACAACAAAGGACCCCTGGGGATCTCTTGTGTTCCAGTTGTATTTCTCCCAGCATCTATTGTGAAAGAGCAACCCTATTTCCTTTTGATAGTTAAAGTCAGTTAGTAGATCCCACATCCCCCAGCCCCGCCTGTTTGTTTAGTGCTGGATTTCTCAACGTCTGTACTATTGACATTTTGGACTGGATAGTTATTTGTTGTGAGGGGCTGTCTTATGCATTTAAAAATGTTTAGCAGTGTCCCTGGCTTCTACCCACTAGATGCCAATAGCAATCCTACTCCCTCCTCCCAATTATGACAACCAAAAATTCTCCAGACCTTGCCAAATGTCTCCTGGGAGGAAAATCACTTTTTGTTGAGAACCACTGGTTTAGTAGTTTAAAGAGTCCCAAAGGGACAGGTGAGAGTCTCAGTCCAGTTTTCCTTAGTGACTACTCTTCTCTTTTGTTACTATCACTTCTTGACCAGCAAAGCCTATGCTTTGAATGTTGAAGATCCTCCAAATAGCAGCCACATCAGGAGTACTGAAGGGCAATTTACCACTAAAGTGTGAAGGGGTAATTCATGCAAGGAAAGAATGCTGGGAAGAACAAAGGAACAGAAGTTCAGTCCATCCACTTTACATTAAGCAATAAACTTGTTATAGAAAATTTGAACTATAGTGAGAAGAGGGGAAAAAAATCCCCATATCCCAACATTCAGAGGCAAACACTGTTAATATTTTTCTAAATAACATTTTCTCCCTTATTATCAATATAATGTATACTCGTTATAAACAATTTGGAAAAGAAAAATGAAAATAAAACCCCATAATCACATCATTCAGAAAAATATACACTTAACACTGAGATATATTTGCTTCAGTCTTTACAACAAAATTGAAAACTTGTATTTTCTTTTTTATTATGAATGTAATACTCAGTTATTGTAACATCAAGCATTACAGGAATTTATATTTAGAAAGTGAAATTTCTCCCTATTTCTGACTCCAGATATAACCACTGTTAACATTTTGTTGTGTTCTTTCCCATATTTTTTTCTATATATATCTTGAATTGTATTTTTAAAAATTTATGAAATAAAATCTCACATAAATATTGTTTTGCAACTTGCCTTTTTCTCCTGATGATATACCTTGGATGTCATTTAATGTAAATACCTAAATCTATCTCATTCTTTTAAAAGTCAGTATAATATTCCATTGTATGAGTGTATCCAAATTTTTTTTTCCTGAGGAAGATTGGCCATGAGCTAACATCTGTGCCCATCTTAATCTATTTTGTATGTGGGATGCTGCCACAGCATGGCTTGATAAGCGGCGCTCAGGTCCGCACCCAGGATCCAAACCTGTGAGCCCGGTTGCGAAGGCTGCGAAGCAGAGTGTGCGAACTCAACTACTATGCCACTGGGCTGGCCTCTCCAAATTTTTACTTAACTAATGTGCTAGTGGACATTAAAATAACTTCCAATTTTTAAATACCATAAACAGCGATGCCAGGAGCATCTCGTATGTATATATGTGTGGTGTGTGTATATGTGTGTGTATACATATACACACAACACGCCCATATATATTTGCACAAATCTGGTGCTTTTTAACTAGTTTTTATAAAAACACAAACATACATTTCATTAGTGGTCTATTTTTCAGGGTTGTATTTGCAGTGTGCAATCTTGAGAGATGAGGTAACATCTTTCCAGGAAAAGAGCAAGCTTGCTTACTGCTTACTATAAAAGCAATAGATTCTCCAATTCAGCATTCCTCAACTGTGATACAAATCCACTATGCACAGAATCCACCCGGGCATCCTCCACATTGCTCCTGTGGAACTTGGAGAGGAAGGGAAACCAATGCGACACGACACATTACTCGTGAGAAATACAGTTCTTTATCTCTGACCCAGGGATCTCACACTGTAACGTAAGCATCTAACAATTAGCTTTTTTGATCGTAATGTTAAGTGCATGACATTAAGCTTTTGATTGCTGAGGCATCCACTTCAAAGACATCCGTCTTGAATAAATACATCACCAGCTACAGAACTAGACAAAGAGCCCGGCTGTCCCACCCATGAAGTTCCCTTTTCTAGAGAGCTCTGGTTGACCTAGATAACTGATGGTCTGACCACTAGCTTTTCCCCTCCTGTGCTTTCATTCTCACTCTTATGTTTTAAATTCATCCATAAAGAGTGAATCCATGAAACCCTAGGCTCCCCACCCTTGACCTCAATAAAGACAGAACCCCAGACCTGCGCACTCTCTCTCTACCCGTGCGTGACCTCATTGTGTGGCCCTGGGGATGCCCTGTACCCTCTAGGACTTGTAATAAACTTTGTTTTTCAAAGTTCCCTGATGGTTGTTGCTCAGGTGTGTCTTGCAATCTAAGACCACAAGACCACAAGGGCCAGTCCAGCCACAACATTGGCTCCAGTTGCGTAAATGTCTGTGGGGGCTTTCCACAAATAGTATGGACCCAGGTGAGTGTCCACAGGCGTTTCTAGCTAATAGCATCACTATTGATAGGCTGACCGGCAGAAAACATGCATCCTCTGGCAGCATCCATAAAATAATACTAGGCTAATTTATTAGCTTGTAAGTAGGGTAAAATTTCAGACCTTAACAAAAGTGGAATATTGTAACTGTGTGAAATAAACACTAAAATATCTTTTTTAAATGTGTTTATAAAGGTTACTTAATTATCCTTCAGATGGATGTGTTATGGAACCAGGTTCGGTTTTGCCCGCTGCCTGGAAAGTCAAATACCCAGACAACAAGATTGCAGCAGAGAGAGAGTTTAATCACAAGGCAGCCAAGTGAGGAAAATGGGAGAACAAGTCTGAAATCTGCCTCCCTGAAAATAGGGACTCAGGGATATTTATGGGATAGTGGGCAAGGTGGTCTGAAATGTGGAGATAGATGATTGGAGGTAAGGAGAGGTGAGGTAATTGATGATCTGCGCAAGCATAGACAGACTTCATGCCTCTTCATAGGACACGTGTTCACAAAATGGCAGCATTGGCATGACCCAAGGGTAGAGTTTTTATCCTCTTGACATCGAAAGGTTGCTTATTGGACATCTGCACAGGCCCAGTTGATGCGTTGGTGGACTCAACTGGCCTGAAGTGGACAAGGGGCTCTAATTCCTGAAAAACAGCTCAAACATCCATTACCATGGTGACCCAGGCTTCAAGGAGATGTTATCTATAGGAACCTAGTGGGAGTCCCCAGACAGTGTATTGCCTAAAGAGCCCAGTTAACAATGGGCAGGGGAACAACTAAAAGCTGCAATCAGTAATCGTAAAAAGGAAAAAAACTTTAGTTCCCAGCTACTTAATCATCAATGGCTAACTGTTTGCCGGTTTCAGATGTGTTACCAAATCCAAAGTGGCTTTACCAGCTGGTGAGTTAAAATCAGACTGTTGACCAGAAGTAGTTGTCACACAAAGTAGAGCTTATTTGCAGCAAATAGGAGGCCATGCGGAATCATTTCCAAAGTTGTGGCTGAGCACAGGATGTATGGGGAATGAATATTCAAAAGGGAGAGGTGGGTATTCGTTTGCGCAGGCTCAGTTGGAAAACATGCTTCCACATACATTGCAGATTATGGTAAAAAGGCCTAAATTCCTCCCAGAGAGGAGATTTTAGGATTAAAAATGAGGCAAAGGTCACTGTTGGTGGTCTTGTGGTGGGGCTTGGTCTGGTTCAGGGTGGTTGGTGATTGCATCTCTTAAACTCTTAAATGCTTCTGTTTTGAAACCTCCCTTGAGTTCCTTGGGGCAATTAGTCGGTGACAGATGCATCATAATTTATACAACTTAACCTTGCCTATTCCTATAGATTAAGTTGTTTCCAAATTTTGCTAGTCTCTGGTATGTTGAGTTTGTACCTAAATCTTTGTCTACATTTCTGAATAGCTGCCTAGGATAAATTTCAAAAAGTAGAATTGTTAGCTCAACTGGCATAAATATTTTTAGAAGTCTTAATACAATTGCCAAAATGCTTTTTAGAAGAGTTGCTCCAATGTATATTCCCAATAATTTTGTTAGTCCCTAACTCACTGTACACACAGGAGCAAATACATTAACATGTTTTCCTGTGTTTTTTTAATACCTGGTTGTGATCAAACTATATTCAACCTTTTTCACTTAAATAATCATAACACTTTTCTGTGTTACAATATCTTAGTATTATTTCCAAATACCCACTTTAGTCATTTGTTTATTGTTGGATACTTATTTTTTTCTCTATTATAATTCAGCTAAAAACATCTTAAAGGTAAATCTTTATGCTTACTACTATCCTTGATATTGCAAAAGATAACTACACAGACTTAGTATTCAGGCTTTACTGGCTCAAAATAATATTATCTATCTACTAGTTAGATAACTACTTTAATACATAAAAAATAAAGATCCCATTCATAGTACTTACTATACAACTATACAGTTCATAGCATAAAGTTAACAAAAACTATAAGGAACCTAGGAATAAATCTAAACAAAGTTAAGTGAAACTCTATTTATGAAGGACATAAAAAAAAGGAGTCAATCAAGAGATATAGTATATCCATAGTTTATAGACCTAATAGAAAACTCATTGTCATAAATTCTCCCCTAAGTAATCTCTATATTCAGTGCATTTTGATTAATAGATTAACAGTGTTTTTCATAGAACTTAGCAACCAATTCTAAAATGGATAGGAATCATGACCCAGCAATTCTGCTCCTAGGTATATACCCCAGAGACCTGAAAGCATATGTTCACACAAAGACTTGTAGGAAAATGTTCATAGCGGTATTATTCATAATAGCCAAAAAGTGGAAACAACCCAAATGTCCATCAACTGATGAATGGATAAACAAAACATAGCATATCTTTACGATGGAATATTATTCAGCCATGAAAAAGAATGAAGTACTGATACATGCTATTATCTGGATGAATCTGTTTTTTTTTTTTTTTTGGTGAAAAAGATTAGCCCTGAGCTAACATCTATTGCCAATCCTCCTCTTCTTTCTAAGGAAGATTCACCCTGGGCTAACATCTGTGCCCATCTTCCTCTACTTTATATGGCGGGACACCGCCATAGCATGGCTTGATAAGTTGTGCATAGGTCTGTGCCCAGGATCTGAACCTGTGAACCCCAGGCCGCTGAAGTGGAGCAAGCAAACTTTACCACCAGGTTGGCCCCTGGATGAATCTTGAAAATATTATGCTATGTGAAATAAGCTAGACACAAAAGGCCAAATATTGTAAGATTCCATTTGTATGAAATGTTCAGAATAGGCAAATTCATAGGGACAGAAAGTAGACTAGTGATTGCCAGAGGCTGAGGAGGGAGGATGGAAAGTGACTGCTAATGGGTACAGGTTTCTTTTTGGGGTGATAAAAATTTTTTGGAATTAGATAGTGATGATAGTTATACAACTTTGTGAATATACTAAAAATCACTGAATTGTAAACTTTAGGAGGGTGAATTTTATAGTATACAAATTATATCTCCATTTTTAAAATTTTTAAAACTGATATGAAACCATAAAAATCCTAGAAGAAAACATAGGCAGTAACCTCCTTGACATTGGTCTTGGTGATTATTTTTTGGATCTGATTTCAAAAGCAAAGGCAACAAAAGCAAAAAAAAAAAAAAAAAAAAAAAAAGTGAGACTACATCAAACTAAAAAGCTTCTGCACAGCAAAGGAAACCATCAACGAAAAGAAAAGCCAACCTACTGAATGGGAGAAAATATTTGCAAATCATATATCTGATAAGGGGTTAACATCAAAAATACATAAAGAACTCATACAACTCAATAACAAAAGAACAAACAATCCAATTTAAAAAAATGGGCAGAGGATCTGAATGGCCATTTTTCCAAAGATGACATACAGATGGCCAACAGGTATGTGAAATGATGCTCAACATCACTAATTATCAGGGAAATGCAAATCAAAACCACAATGAGATATCACCTCACACCTTTCATAATGGCTATTATCAAAAAGACAAAAAACAAGAGTTGGTGAGGATGTGGAGAAAAGGCAACCCTCGCACACTGTTAGTGGGAATGTAAATTGGTGAAACCATTATGGAAAACAGTATGGAGGTTCCTCAAAAAATGAAAAATAGAACTACCATATGATCCAGCAATTCCACTTCTGGGTATTTATGTGAAGAAAATGAAAACACTAATTTGAAAGGATATATGCACCCCTATGTTCATTGCAGCATTATTTACAATAGCCAAAATATGGAAACAACCTAAGCGTTCATCAGTGGATGAATGGGTAAAGAAGATGTGGTATATATATACAATGGAATACTACTCGGCCATAAAAATGAATGAAATTTTGCCATTTGCGACAACATGGAAAGACTTTGAGGGCATTATGCTAAATGAAATGTCAGACAGAGCAAGACAAATACCGTATGATTTCACTTATATGTGGAATCTAAAATACAAAACAAATGGACAAACAAAACAAAACTCACAGATACAGAGAATGAATTGGTGGTTGCCAGAGGGGAGGGGAGTTGGGGGTTGGGTGAAAAGGTGAAGGCAGTCAAGAGGTACAAGCTTCCAGTTATAAAATAAATGTCATGGGCATGTAATGTACAGCATGGCGACTATAGTGGATAATATTGTATTGCAGATTTGAAAGTTGTTAAGACAGTAAATCTTAAAAGTTCTCATCACGAGAAAAAAAATTTTTGTAACTTTGTGGGATAATGGAAGGTAGCTAGATTTATTGTAGTGATCATTTTGCAGAGTATCCAAATATCGAATCATTATGTTGTACATCTGAAATTTATATAATGTTATATGTTAATCATTCCTCAATTAAAAAAAAAACTGATATGAAACAGTAAAGGCCAATTACAAATTATATGAAGAATACTTGTAGGGAGAGGTTAGGGGAACTTGGCCTTCCAGAGATCAAGCCATATTACAAAGCTATAGGAATTAAGACAATGTGCTCGAGACAGACCCATGTGTATACAGAATCTTGATAAATGACCACTATGGTATTAAAAGTCAGTGGAGAGGGGCCGGCCTGGTGGCGCAAGCAGTTAAGTGTGTGTGCTCCACTGCGGCGGCCCCAGGGTTCACCAGTTGGGATCCCGGTCGTGCACCGATGCACTGCTTGTCGAGCCATGCTGTGGCAGCATCCCATATAAAGTAGGGGAAGATGGGCATGGATGTTAGCTCAGGGCCAATCTTCCTCAGCAAAAAAAAGAGGAGGATTGGCATCAGATGTTAGCTCAGGGTTGATCTTCCTCACAAAAAAAAAAAAAAAAGTCAGTGGAGAAATGATTAAATATTCAATATGTGGTCCTGGGTCAATCATTTATCAATATATAACATAAATTCCAGGTAGATTAAAGACCTAATTGGAAAAAGTGCAAGTTTTAAATTTTTACAAGAAAATATAGGGCAATATTTTTATAACCTGATGGAGGAAAGGATTTATTAAACAAGGCATAAAATACATGTATTTGAAGGAAAAGATTGATAAATTCAACTATATCACAATTTTAAAAACTTCCTTTCAACCAAAGTTACTATCACAAAATTAAAAGACAATCTGTACTCCAGCCACTAAAAAGAAAGGATAATTATGTAATGTGATAGAGGTACTAATTATGGCAATCATTTTATAATGTATAAATGAGTCAAATTAACATTTTGGATACCTTAAATTTATACAATGTTATGTGTCAAATATATTTCAATAAAAATATATATTAGAAAAAGATAATCTACACATAGGGATGATATATTTGCATATCATTTGTTCATTCATTCATTTATTCAACAAATATGTATTGAATGTGCATTATGTGTCAGATGCTATGCCATACTAGTAAGGCAGTGGAGATATTGCAAAGAACAACAGACACAAATCCTTGCCCACATGGAGCTTACATTCTAGTGGAACAAATAAGACAATAAATAAAATAAATGATAAAATATATTATATTTATGATATAAAGCATAGAAGGGAGATAGAAAGTGCCCGAAATGACATGGGTTGCCATTTTAGATAGGACTGCTAGGAAGGTGTATTGGTTTTCTATTGCTGCTATAAGAAATTATCACAAACTTAGTGGCTTAAAGCAAGCCACTTACAGTTCTGGAGGTCAGAAGTTGCAAGGGGTCTTACTGGGTTAAAATCAAGTGTCAGCAAGGCTGCATTCCTTCCTGAAGCTCTAGGGGAGAATCTGTTTCCTTATGTTTTACAGCTTCTAGAGGTTTCTTGCATTCCTTGGCTCATGGTCTCCATCCAACAATCTCATCCTTCTGACTTCTGCTTTCATCATCACATCTCCTTCTCCAACTCTCCTGCCTCCCCCATTCACTCATAAGGATCCTTGTGATTACATTTGGTCTACTTGGATAATCCAGGATAATTTTTCTATCTCAAGATCCTTCATTTAATCACATTTACAAAGTCACTTTTGCCATTGAGGTAACATATTTACAAGTTCTAGTGATTAGGATGTGGACATCTTTGGAGGGCCATTATTTGGGCTACCACAGAAGGCCTCAATGAAAAGCCGTCATTTTCAGTGAGGATATGAAGGAAGAAAAGGACAAGTTATGAAGAAATCTGTGGGAAGAGCAATCCAAGCAGAAGGAACAGCAAGTGCTAAGGCCTTGAGGCAGGACCATGCTTAACCTGTTTGAGAACAGAAGGTCAAACAGCATGGAGCAGAGTTAGCAAATAGATGAGAACAAGGTAATGGGGTGGTGGTTAGGCCACATTATATAAGGCCTTGTAACAACTTCAACTTTTACTTTGAGGGAGATGAGAGTCCTTGAAGTTTTCAGTAGAGGAGTGACATCATCTATGTATATTTTAATGGAATCCCTCTGTCTGCTGTGTGGAAAAATGACTGACAGGTGAGCAAAATTGAAAAGAGGAGATCAGTGTGTATCAGTTATCTCTGGCTCCATAACAAACTATTCCAAAACTTAAGGACTTTAAAACAATTTATTATTTTTCATGATTCTGTGGGTTGATTGGATGGTTCTTTTGCTCCGTGGTGGTGACTGCTGGGGTCACCATGCTGTCGCACTCATGGAGTTCAGCTGGAACTGAAATGTTCCTGATAGCTTCACTCACGTGTCTGGTGGCTCAGCTGGGTTGGCTGTTAAGAAATGGGTGCTGGTCAGGCCTCTCTCTCCAACAGAGTAGTCAGACTTCTTACATGTTGGCTTGAGGTTCCAAGAGAGCTAAACAGGAAGCCGTCAGGTCTCTTAAAGGCCTAGTACCACTTCTCCACATTCTATTAGTCAAAGCAAGTCAAAAGGCCAACTCAGTTTTAGGGGAAGGGGAAACTGACTCCATCTCTTGATGAGGATTGACATCTGCATTCAGTTAGGAGGGTACTGCAGTTATTTCAGGTAAGAGATGATAGCAGCTTGGGCTAAGGGGGTAATAGTAGAATTTGGGGAGATTGGTTGTAATCTGAATATATGTTGAAGGTAGAGCCAATAAGATTTGGTCACGAATAGTGTTTTAGTCTGCTTGGGCTGCCATGACAAAATACTGTACACTGGGTAGCTTAAACAGAAATTTATTTTCTCACAGTTCTGGAGGCTGGAGTCTTAGATCACGTGCCAGGATGGTCAGGTTCTGGTGAGACTGCTCTTCCTGGCTTGTAGATGGCCACCTTCTTGCTGTGTCCTTGCATGGCTTTTCCTTGGTGTATGCACATGGAGAGAGAAAGAGCTTGCACTCTCTTCCTCTTCTTATAAGGCCACCAGTCCTATTGAATTAGGGCCGCACCCTTATGACCTTATTTTACCTTAATTACCTCCTAAAAGCCCTATCTCCAAATATAGTCACATAGAAGGTTAGGGCTTCAACATATGAATTTTGGGGGACACAATCCATAGTAAATAGGATGTGAATGTAAAAGAAAGACGAGTCAAAGATGACTCTAGTTTTTTAGTCTGATCAACTGGAAAAAGAGATTTACATTAATAGAAATAGGGAATAATGCTGAAGAGATGGGTTTTGGGGAATTGTTATGTTCAATTTTGGACATGTTAATTTTGAGACACATCTTAGACACTCAAGAGGAGATACTGAATAGGTAATTTGATATGAGTTTGGACTGGATATATGAGTTTTCTGGACTGGAGATATAATGTTAGGGATTACCAGATTGTAGATGGCATTAAAAACCATGAGAATGGGATCAATAAGAGAGTAAGTGTAGGGGCTGGCCCAGCAGTGTAGTGGTTAAGTTCACTTGCTCCGCTTCAGTGGCCCAGGGTTCGCGGGTTCGAATTCCAGGCGCAGACCTATGCACTGCTCATCAAGCCATGCTGTGGCGGCATCCCACAAACAAAAAGTAGAGGAAGATCAGCACAGATGTTACCTCAGGGACAGTCTTCCTCAAGCAAAAAGAGGAAGATTGGCAATAGATGTTAGCTCAGGGCCAATCTTCCTCACCAAAAAAAAAAGAGAGAGAGAGAGAAAGAGCATAACTGTAAGAGAGTAGAGGATGTCTTCTGGAGCAATTCAATGTTAAGAGTTTGAGGAGATGAGGAGGAACCACAAATGACTGAGGAGAACTGGTTAGTGAGGCAGAAGGAAAGCCAAGAGAATGTGGTGTCTGGAAGTGACATAGGGAATGACGACTGTGTTAAATGCTGCTCATAGGTCAAGTGAGATGAGGATTAAGTATTGATCAGCATATTTAGCAATATGGAAGTCATTAGTGATCTTGACAAGAGCAGTTTCTGAGGAGTGATAGCCTGATTAGAGATGGATCAAGGAAGAATGGGAGAAATAGAGATAGTATAGGGGAGCAGAGAAAAGGTGTGTAAGCTGGAGACAGAAGTGGAGTCAGGAGATGTATTTTAAGATGGACAATATGACAGTAAGTTTGTATGGTGATGGGAATGATGCAGTAGAGTGCAAAAGAAAAAAAAAATAATATATGAAAGGGGAGAGTCACTGGCACACAGGGAAGGGAAAATACCCTAGGCATTTGTATGGCTCCCATGTTTACCTTCTTCAGATCTATGTCCACAGGTCCCCTTCCCAGTGAGCTCTTTTTCTGACCATCCTATCTCAATTGCAACTCTCACCCCCACCCCAGAAAACTCTATCCTTTATCTCTTTTTCTTTCCTTCATTTTATTTTTCTCTACAGCAATGATCACTTCCTAATGCTATATACTTTACTTATTTTGTTCTTTGTCTGTCTCCTCTCACTAGAAAATAAACTTCATAAGAATAGGGATCACGAATCCTTACAATACTGTAACACAGTAGGTGCTCAATAAATATTTGCTGAATGAATAAGAAAATGGTTGTCATTTACAGCACAAATTATATTGCCAGGCATTAACTAGGCATTGAAACGTTGTTGAAAATTATCAAATCTGTAAAGTTATTTTATGTATTTTTAATTACAGATTATTAGAAATAAATTTAAGCCATATTTCTTAATACTTTTCCCTAATAACAATGAAGTATGTCTATATATCTACATATATATATTTATAGGACTCAAAAAGAATGTTTCCCATCACTCTTTTTAAAATTTTTTAACAGCTTTATTGAGATATAATTCACTTATTTATAATGCATCCATTTAAAGTGACCGCATCCATTTAAAGTGACCAATTCAATAGTTTTTGACAATAGTGATTGAATACTGAACCAGTTACATGCAACCATCATTACAGTCAGTTTTAGAACATCTTCATCAGCTGAAAAAGAACCTCTATACTCTTTAGCCATCACCTGTCTATACTCCCTCTCCCATGGCTCTCAGCTCTAAGCAACCGTGAATCTATTTTCTGTCTCTATAGATTTGCCTATTCTAAACATTTCAAACAAATGTAATCATATAACATGTGGTCTTTTTGTGACTGGCTTCTTTCACTTAGTATGTTTCCAAGGTTCATTCATATTGCAGCATGGGTAGTATCTCATTCCACTTTTATTGCTAAATAATATTCCATTGTATGGATATACCACATTTTATTTATCCATTCATCTGTTGATGGACATTTGGATGGTTTCCACCTTCTGATTATTGTGAAGAGTGCTGCTATGTACATTCACGCACATGGTATATACCTAGGCGTGGAATTACTGGGTTATATGGTAATTCTATGTTTAAGTTTTTGAGACTGTCAAATTGTCTTCTACAGTGGATGCACCATTCTACATTTCTGCCAGCAATGTATGAGAGTTCCAATTTCTCCATATGCCCACTGACACTTGTTATTTTTTGTTTGTTTGTTTTATTATAGCCATCCTAGTGATGTGAAGTGGTATCTCATTGTGGTTTTGCCCATCTCTCTTTACTCCCTCAAATATCAGCTTCCCTCTCCAGTAAAGAACTGGAACATCATTTTCTCCTACTAAGTCCTAGCGTTGCTTGAAAAATAAATCTGTGCATTGCTATGTGCATGCTTCAAAATACCACTTTGGACCCTACAGGTATCTTTTAAATATTATAGTTACCATTTTAAAAATGGTCACTCAAGATTCTGGCAATTCCCCATGATTTCTGCTCCCCCACCTCCAGAGTTTATGTAATAACTACATAATAAGGTAAACGTGGGAACAGAAAATCTCTTGAAGGCCTATGTTTCTTCTCTTATTTGATTACAGCCATGCATCGCTTAACAACAGGACATATTCTGAGAAATGCATCGTTAGGCAATTTCGCGGTTGTGCAAACATCATAGAGTGTACTTACACAAATCTAGATGGTATAGCCTACTATACTTCTAGGCTATGTGGTACTAATCTTATGGGATCACCAATGTACACACAGTCCATCATTGAAATGTCATTATTCAGCGCATGACTGTACATGATTTTTTTTCAATATCCAAAACCAATTTTGATATGTGATTTTTTTTCCTGTAAAGGTAACAAAAGTGAGGATTTATAAACCGAATAAAAACAGGTATGCTTAAAAGCCTTAGAGCTTTATTCAGAGTCAAATGTGGGCAATTAGAATGCAACAATAGGAGGAGGAAAGAAAACCATTCCAGAGGTAAGGTCTTACCAAAGATCTTTACCTTCCTCTCCCTGACTTGGGGTAGTAGTTTTCCTTTAAAACCAAACAAAAATATGTTTTGTCAAACACCAAAACTACGTATATGCATCTGAAGCAATAAAACAAGCAGACAGAGTGGAGATGCCTTCTGCAGGTTGTCAGAGACTGAAAGGTATTTCCTGACAAAGGAGTAGCTATGGTTGGGACACCTGGGGTAACTGCATATGCAAATGAATGCTGGGAAAGTGTCACCGGGATTCACCTTCATTAAGTACTTTGAGAAGTCATTACAGGTTCCGAAACTTAGTGTTCTAATCCTCACATTTATGGGAAGCAGTGAAAAGCAGTTCAAGTAACACAGCTGTAGTTGAACAGTTGAACTGGAGTGGTGGCTGGAGAAAGAAAATATGGCTGATCCAGTTTTACAAAGTTGAGGTCTAGGTGTAACTGGACTGGAGAGTCCAATCGCCCAGGTTCTTGGTCAGTGGAAGAGAGGAATTCAGACACTGACACAATGGCAACAGCAAGCAAGCACAGATTTATTAGAGGAAAGGTCAAATACATTTCAAGTGAGGAGCAGACAGCGCCAGAGAATGCATCTGCCCTGCGTCGTGGGTTAGGTTTATTTTTATTTGGGCTGTTTTGATGGGAATTAGCACTATCTGGTTATCCACCAATAATGGTCTTTCCTCCACCCACACGTTGGGATGGGGAGTTCTTAATCTTCTAGAGGAGTCTCTGGAACTGTCATGGCAGACATCCCTGGAGGAAGGGGGCTAATGCATATGGAATTTGTATGTAAATTAAAGAAAAGTCAATGTCCTCTAGAGGTGTATAGCAGAAGGCTTTGTATGTGCTGTTTGTGTACCCGTTATTTTTATTGTCATGGTTGATGGCCTCAGATTTCCAGCGGTGGCGCCAGGCAGGTCTTGGTTCTCCTTTTTTTCTTTTAAAGATTTTATTTATTTTAATTTTTTTCCCCCAAAGCCCCAGCAGATAGTTGCATGTCACAGCTGCACATCCTTCTAGCTGCTGTATGCGGGACTCGGCCTCAGGATGGACGGAGAAGCGGTGCCTCGATGCGCACCCGGGATCCGAACCCGGGACACCAGCATTGCAGCGCGCGCACTTAACCACCAAGCCACAGGGCCGGCCCGGTCTTGGTTCTCCTTTATCTGCATCTTGTAGGATGCCAGCAAGATGCTTCATTGATGCAGCAAGGTCTCCAGCCATGATCCTCCACTCATGTGTGGATGCCAGTAACACGCTCCATTGCATGCAGCAAGGTCTCCAACTATGACCTCCGGCTCATGTCTACCTAGCTACCTATCTCACAGGGAGCTGCTATTCCAGTAGAGACAGGAAAAATACACTTTTCCCAGACTATGGTAAAATAAGTACTGACTCTAAAAATATCCATAACTTACTGGCTTCCTTAGATCTAGAGGAAGTCACATTAAAATGACTACATTTATATTAAAGTTGTCTTGTCTTTTTTCATGATCAAGTCATCTCTAATCAAAGAGTTCAAGGGATACTAGTGGACAATGTCAGGCGGGTCAGACCTCACACAAACTCAGAATTATCTGCCCAACATCCACAAAGCAAGTGTTCAGCCCAGGTTCTCAGGAGCCTATTTTATCTACCATTAATTTGGCTAACCAATTCCTGTATTCAAACAGCTGCAAAGGTATAATGGGTGCTGGTTACTTCTCACTTCAGAGTTGGAAAAGACCCTAGAGATTACTTGGAGCAGGAAACCTTCCTACGACACACTCCTGTCAGGGGCTTGAAACTACTGCCATATTCTAGCCAACTTGTTTCATTTACCGTTCCTTTGTTTCTCAATTAATAAGGAAGAAAGACTGTGTGTACAACACATGCCTACAATACAGAGGTTATTTAGAGAAAGCGTAACAAAATATACTTGTGTTTTCCCTACTAGGCCTAGGCCACCCAATTTACCAAGGCTTACCCTAAATTTATATGTGGAGGATGCTAGATTGCCACTTAGTTACCCATCCTGATGATGGGAGCGTCATTCTTCAACAAACACTTACGGAAGTTACCAGGGCACTGCACTACGGCAGTATTGGGGGTGGCGTGGGCACAAAGCCTAATAAGTCTAATAAGATATGGCAGCTCCTGCCCATAATAAAAAGCTCACAATTTACTGGTGCACACCCGTTATTATTACTGATGTCTGTTTTTTTTGGAGAGCGACGTTGGGAAAAGAGTATCAAAGCTAATACTTGAGCGTTTACCATGTCAAAGTCACTCTTCTTTGCGCCTTAGTATTAACTCACTTTGTCCTCAAATAATCCTACGAGGCGGGTACTATTCCATCCCTATTTTACAGATAAAAAAACTGAGGTACACAGGTTAACCGCTTCCTCAAAGTCAGGCAACCACTCAGTGGCAGACACGAATTTGAACGCAGGCAGTCTGGCTCTAGAAAGCCAGGAAAAAGGGGTAAAGCGAGAGAGGACGGAAGAAGAGGGAGGAGAAGGTGGGATACAGGTAGGGACGGAGAGGGAGAACAGAGGGCTGTTTTACCTTCGTCAGAGAAAATACTAATAACGCCATCAACTTATTGATTTGCATATTTCCATCACTTTAGCTTCTGGCGTCACTCCTAACTCTGTAAGGTTGGACTTTGGTCCTGAGAGGACCTCCCACAGGAGATCGCTGGCTCGGTCCTTTCTCACAGCCTGGTCTCCAGCACCACATAGCCCTCTCCTGCGAGGGAACTACAACCCCCACTATGCACCGCGCGGGGGGCTGGGTCCATGCTGCGGGAACGCGAGGGTGTTCCAAAGGTGCCGTGAGGGAAAAAAATCACGTACACTTTTCGCCGCTTTCCCACCTTCACACAGACTCACCTCCAGGAGGACGGATCGTCTTTTTCATTAACAGCGCATAGAACGAAGCGTGTGGAGTCGCTTCTGTCCTCAGGCACAGCCGAGGGCAGGCGCAACGACAGCGCCGGCCGCGAGGTCCCCCGGGCCACGTGCGGGGCGGAGCCAGTGGCGGCGAGGCTGAGTCGCAGGCCGGAAGTGTGCGAGGGGGAAGGGAGAGGCTTGAGTGGCTGCCGGCGCGCCTTCCGGTGGGTGCGTCGACGTCGGCCAGCAGCAAAGGGCGCCTCGCCAGGCTTTCGGCGCTCCGCTTTCACCAAGGCCCTCAGCCTCCGCTCGTCTCACAGCAGGCCGTGACGACATGAGCAACAAAGAAGGTGGCGTCCTCGGCAGCATTGGGCGTTATTTATTCAGAGGGAGAGGATCTCCAACCGTTTTGTGGGATTTTCCATTTCTCCTCACCCTTGAGGGATGCCCTCTCCCCTTGCAGGCTCGGTGGGTGGGAGCGGCCGGCCCTGGTGATTTTCCCGGCCAAATGGCCTTATTTGCACCTCTCATTTTATTAAATCCTCGAGCTGATTTTTAGCTTAATTCGGTAATTCCCCAGCTTGTGGACATCATTGTTGGAGGCCTGGATGAGGTGAGCTTAGAGTTTGGGGGGAAAAGAGCGGGGCTGCTTTCCTGCCATTCAGCTGAGAAAGCCTGTAAGGAGAGCACTCTGTGGGCCTCTGGTTTAAAGGAAGGAAGGGATTTGCCTGTGTTATATTTTGTCAACTCTTGGTAAGAGAAGAGCCCTATCCAACTTTTTTCTCCTTCTCTACATAAGGATCAGGAGGGTTCAGGAAAAGGAAGCATGACAATTTCCCACATAACCAGAGAAGAGAAGGGAAGGATGTTAATTCCTCTTCGCCTGTGATGTTGGCCTTCAAATGTAAGTTCTCTGTCGTGTAAGTTGGCGAAGGGAAGAGAACTAAAGAGATTATAACAGGGATTATTTAGTTATGTTGTCTGCAAGAAAACAGCCCTTAAGAATTTAAGATGTGTATATCTGAGCCTTTTACTTTTCCTGGAGGTTTTGCCGTGGTGCCAGGTCTGCCATGAAAGTTGAGATTACAAAAGGCCTGGGTTTTTTTTTCCCATTAAAGTTTCACAGGTAAACATTAATGTCAGACATGCCACATAACTAAAAATTGTTGTGTACCTGATATATGCATATATATAAATTAGATATATGTATATCAGGTACATATATGTATATATATGTCAAGTGTTTATATACATGTATGATCAATTAAATTTTTTTTTTTGGTGAGAAAGATTGGCCCTGAGCTAACACCTGTTGCCAGCCTTCCTCTTTTTGCTTGAGGAAGAGTGGCCTTGAGCTAACATCTGTGCCCATCTTCTCTATTCTGTATGTGATTCACTGCCACAGCATGGCTTGATGAGTGGTGTAGGTCCGTGCAGGGGATCTAAACCCGTGAACCTGGGCCACTGAAGTGGAGTGCACCAAACTTGACCACTATGCTACTGGGTCTGGCCTCTAATTAATTTTTTAACGTGTGTTGGTTTTGTTTCCTCAACTAGACTTTTGAAGATAGGAGCTATAATTTTATTTTGACTGTAGCACTCTGCACAGAGTGGGAACTCGTGCAGAATCCTATGTACAGGATCCTGGGGGAATCCTATGTATATATGTATTCACAATCCCCCTTTTCTCAGTATTTTAACTTGGTCAAGTTGTTCCTCATTTCAAAACAAAACGTAAGGCAAAGTTCTCCTTCCTCTTGTCCTCTATCTACCGTACTGTACCTTATAGTTTCTTGGTTCAGGACGCTGAGAGGGGCTTGGCTATTGATTCTAACTTGCGGTCATCTGAAGGCTTGATTGGGGCTGGAGGATCCACAGCTATTGATGAGTTAGGCCTTCTGCCAAAAACCATCTCTGGTTCCTCTCCACGTGGCCCACTCTAGTGCTGTTTGAGTCCACTCATGTTTTAGCATCCGGCTTCCCCTGGACAGAGAGCAAGGAGGAAACCACAGTCCCCTATGTCCTGATCTCAGACATCATACACCATCACTTTTGCTGCATTCTATTTGTTAGAAGTGAAGCAGTTTAAAAACTCTGCCTCATATTTAAGGGGAAGGGAATTACGTTCCACCTTTTGAAGGGAAGAGTCTCAAATAACTTATGGATGTGTCTTAAAACCACCACTGCACTTAAAGTGATCTTCAGAGGTGTAAGACAACTAGTTGTAATTGAGTAGAGAGCATATTGATACAGTTATATACTCGGTGGACTACAGAGCTACTTGTTTCCAAGTGTGTTTTGCTGTTTTATGTTTCTGCCTGCCTTTTCACACATAGTTCTTTAAGCTTGGAATTGCTTCTAACTTGGTGCCCCCATTGTCCATCAGTGAACTATGGTTTTCTTCAAAACCTAGCTCAGGTAGCTTCTATTTGAAGCCTTTCGGATTTTTCTCTCAAGCAGGTTGGTGACAAACATGGCATTCATTCATTATCCCTCCATCCATTCAGTCATGAAGTGTTTACTGAGCATCTGCTATGTTCTAGCATGTGTTAGTAGTGAACAAAAAAATGTGGTTCCTGTTTTACTGAACCTTTTACATATATTTATTATAGTGTGATCACATTTTATTTGTTTACATCTCTGTCTCATACTAGACTAAACTCCTTGAGGATAGGATCTGTCTTATTTAACTTTGTATTCATAATGACAGCTGTGTATAGTGGTCATTAATGTATTCATAATAAATAATGAATACATTTGATTGTCTTGAAATATTAGGCAAAGTCCTAGCCTAATTATTATCTCAATAATAAAAGACAAGATGTATTTAGGTCCTTGTTAACTACTAATTTAGTTAATAGTTTATTCAAGTTTTGGATTTTTTTGTAATTCATGCAAAATACATCTGTTGCGTGCTCCCTATATGACAGGCAACTTGCTAGGTCTTTGAAGTGACAATCCTTCTGAAATAAAGTGGTTATTTAAAAGTTAAGTGGTTTATGGGGCCAGCGCGGTGGCACAAGCGGTTAAGTGCGTGCGCTCTGCTGCGGCGGCCCGGGGTTCCCCGGTTCTTATCCCGGGCACGCACCAACACACTGCTTGGCAAGCTGTGCTGTGGCAGTATCCCATATAAAGTGGAGGAAGATGGGCACAGATGTTAGCCCAGGGCCAGTCTTCCTCAGCAAAAAAAAAAAAGAAGAAGAAGAGGATTGGCAGATGTTAGCACAGGGCTGATCTCCTCACACACACAAAAAAAGTTAAGTGGTTTATGGGTATTTCAGTGACTAGTGCTTAAAAATTCAGAAAGTTGATATTATTAAAAGTTATAAACTTTTTTTTTTTTTTTTGAGGACGATCAGCCCTGAGCTAACATCCATGCCAATCTTCCTCTTTTTTTTGCTGAGGAAGACTGACCCTGAGCTAACATCTGTGCCGATCTTCCTCCATTTTATGTGGGACGCCACCACGGCATGGCCTGACAAGTGGTGTGTTGGTGCGTGCCTGGGATCCGAACCCAGGCCGCCAGCAGCAGAGCGCGTGCACTTAACCACTATGCCATGGGGCAGGCCCCATTAAAAGTTATAAACTTTTTTTTTTTTTTTGTGAGGAAGACCAGCCCTGAGCTAACATCCAATGCCAATCCTCCTCTTTTTTGCTGAAGGAGAATGCCCTGGGCTAACATCCGTGCCCATCTCCCTCTACTTTATATGGGACGCTGCCACAGCATGACTTGCCAAGCAGTGTGTCCGTGTGTGCCCAGGATCCGAACCGGCGAACCCCAGGCCATGGCAGCGGAGCGCATGCACTTAACCGCTTGTGCCACCGGGCCGTCCCGAAAGTTACAAACTTTTAATTAAAAAACTCCAGTTTCTTTTTTGGAGATATTGTATGTGGTAAGGTAATTTAAAAAAAACTTTATGTAACTTAGGGAGAGAGCTGGAAGTAATTTTTGTAAGAAGTTATGTGTGATGATTTTGTGGTAATCTCATGTTTATTAGACTAGATAATTTTTACAATATATACCTCTCATTGTGAGGCTCTGAGTGGTAAAAACAGTTAAGGCATACTTTTATTTAAAGACAGAATATTTTGGTTACTAGCAGAGTCTTTGAATTCCAAGTACTTTAAAAATAAATAAGATGGTTTTGTCCTCTTCATTTTTATAGAGTAAATAATATTTGCTTTATCGTGAATAGTAACGATATTGTTTGATAGGCTTCAAGTATAGAATATGTGTGCTTATGATCATAACACTGTGTTCTTAGCTTTTCAGCAGGAACTTGATGCAAGACATGACAAATACGAGAGACTTGTGAAACTTAGTCGGGATATAACTGTTGAAAGTAAAAGGACAATTTTTCTCCTCCATAGGATTACAAGGTAAGTGAATATCTTTAAAATTTGTTACAATTGGATACAGTTTGATATGTATTTTGTAATGCTTTATACCTCAATGGACAGTAACTAGCTGTGAGAATATTCTGTGTCTTATTCTGTGAACATTGAAGTCAGAGGACTGTAGCAGCAGGTAGATTTTAAGAAATATTTTAATAGAAATAGGAGGGAAAAATTCTGATTTTCAGAGCAGCTGGGGATTTTGTGTTCTGTTAAGATCATTCATTGATATAGCTATTGTTTGTGAAAATATTAAATTTTTGATGGTTTTTTAGAGCCTAAAACGTTAAAGCTTTATTTGGATGATATATGCGGAAATTTTAATATTAAATAAATCTTAAAATCTGCTTATCTTCTCTTCCCAGTCATTTTTCAACTCACTGCAGTCTGCCTTTCTGCCTCATAACTATTGAAATTGCCCTTGTTACCTTCATATTGCTAAATCTAGTACACACTCTTCTGCTATTTTCTTATTTTACATTTTTGCAGCATATGATACTGTTGACTACTTAATTCTTCTTTGAAATTTCTTTTTCCTTCAGCTCTGTGACATTAATTTCTTTGAAATTTCTTTCTCTAGGGCTTTACTATTTTATTTTTCTAGGTAGGCTCTGTATATTTAATAGATTTCTTGTTTACAAGTGAAAGAAACCAGCTTAAACACTAGCCTAAACAGAGAAGGGAAATGAATATAAAGATTCAGGAATATCTTATGAATGCAGCTGGGTATCTCCATCTTGCATCTTTGTTTGCTTCGTGTTTCATTTGACCAGCTTTCTTTGCTTCTCTGTTTCACATTGGGGTGGAAAGTGCCCACCCTGCAGTTCTCTAAGAGAGATTCTTGTTACAAATTCCAAATGCCTCTAGAAGGAAAGCTATGATTAGCTTTACACTATGTATCTTATAAAGTATTGGAGGAAGACCAAATATAATTTATCAACTTTTTATTAAAGACATTACTGAAGTATTCTATTCATTAATTTACAACTTTTAGGATGATTCTCTAATACGTTAATTTCTATTCCATGATGTGGAATAAATTTGTCATACGTAGATTTATGGGAATGTGGCACTGTTAACCTTTTCTTTATCTTACCTGGCTCTAAAATTAGTTTTTGCTTATTTTTTTTTAACAAATTCTCAGATAGCTTGTACATACTTGAGCTTGTATTATGGAAAGAAGCAACACTGTTTTGATTAATTATGAACACTTTTCTCAATACAAATTGCAATTCTAAGACAGTTGCCATCAATATTCAGCAGTTTAAAGAAATAATAGAACTGTGACAAGGGAAGTTAATATTTTAGAAAAAGTCGTGTTGTTGTATAAATTCATCTTGTAAGTATTTGTCCAGCAAAACATAATAAATGCTCATTATAGTAAACTTAGAAAATAATAATCTTTAGAAAAATAATAAATGACAGAAAAGATACTGAGTGACAGAAGTTAGTCACAATACCCAAAGATAGCTACTATCAGTCAGCAGATTTCATATTTTATTCCCCCCCCCCTTTTTTTTTTTTTTGGCTGAGGAAGATTGGCCCTCAGCTAACATCTGTGCCAGTCTCCCTCTATTTTGTGCGTGGGCCGCCGCGACAGAATGGCTTGATGAGCAGTGTGTAACTTTGCACCTAGGATCCAAACCTGCGATCCCTGGGTCGCCTAAGCAGAGCACGTGAACCTAACCACTACGCCACTGGGCCGGACCCTTATGTACTGTTCTTTTATTGTAGTTGTGACCATATTGTACACACATTTTTTGATTAGTAAACAGATAAGCATCTCATTCCTGATGTTGGTAATTTGTGTCCTCTCTCTTTCATAATCTGTGTGGCTAAAGGTTTATCAGTTCTGTTGATCTTAGAAGACCAACTTGGTTTCAGTGACGTTGTCTGTTTTTTGGTTTTCTGTTACATTGATTTCTGTTTTTTTTCTTTTTCTGCTTGCTTTGGACTCATTTGCTCCTCTTTTTCTGTATTCTTAAGGTGGAAGCTGAGATCAAAGAAGAAAATGAGTTATTTCTTCTTTTCCGATATAGGCATTTAGTGCTATAAATTTCCCTTTTAAGTCTCTAAGTGTGCTTTAGGTGCATTCCACGAATTTTGATATGTTGTTTTTCATTTTCATTCAGTTCCAAATACTTTCTCAGGGAGACTCCCACGCTCCACTTCAGTTTCTCATCCCTGCGTTGTTACTCAGAAACTCTCCAGGCAATAAGATGGGGCAATCATAGGGCACATGTCCTTTTTTTCACCCCTCTCAGGGATCACTGTCCCGGGCTGCCTGTTGTCCAATGTCTGAAAACCATTGTTTTTTGGTGTGTGTGTGAGGAACATTAGCCCTGAGCTAACATCTACCAGTCTTCCTCTTTTTGCTGAGGAAGACTGGCTCTGGGCTAACATCCATGCCCATCTTCCTCCACTTTATATGGGACGCTGCCACAGCATGGCTTAACAAGCGGTGCGTCGGTGCGCACCCGGGATCTGAACTGGCGAACCCCGAGCCGCCGCAGCAGAATGCGTGCACTTAACCGCTGGACCATGGGGCTGGCCCCATGAAAACCATTGTTTTGTATATTTTTTTTTTTCAGTTGTTTATGACGTGAGGATAAATCCTGTCCAAGTGTTACTCCATCCTCACTAAAAGCAGACGTCTCGATGTCATATTTTTATGAACATAATTTTCCTTATAATTATCATTATTATACATGAAACTTTGTATACTTCTTTTTTCACTTAATAGTACGTTATAGCATTTTCATGTTTTTACGTACTTTTAATAAAATATAATTGTGGTTTTGAGTTAAAAGTATCCAAATACATACAATGTTTATTTAGTCCTGTGTTAACTGATATTTAGATTATTTCAGTTTTTCACTATCAAAGCATCTGGCTGATGTTCCAAAAGTTCCCAATATCTTAATTATAGTGCTCCTGATATGGAAGAAATATTGACTGAATCAGAAATTAAATTGGATGGTGTCAGACAAAAGATATTGCAGGTAGCCCAAGAGCTCTCAGGAGAAGACATGCATCAGTTCCATAGAGCCATTACTACAGGTAAGTCTAGCTTCACTTCAGTGGTAACTTTTTTTTAAATAGTGGATTACGTGATTTATCTGTGAGTTGCATGAATTTTAATTGACAATTGGTGAAATATTATTGGCTGTAAAAAATTGAGACTTCTGAATAGTAATGTAAAAGTAATCAAAAAATGTTTAATTGGCTTTATTTTTGTAACTGTGTAGTAATAGTCATTAATAGATTTTAATAAAGTAATTGAGAAAACAGACTTAATAGAATCAACTTTATTCTTGAGTGTGTAGGGTGTTTTTATACCAGGCACATTTCATTTCCCACTATGGGTATTTCTCACTGGTGGTTTCAGTTTTAGTAGGTTCGTAAAAGAGGGTGTGTCACCTAGCTAGGTGGACCCAAACATCTCATAGTGGGGATTTTAGGATAGTACTGGGTTTTATATATGCATATAAAAAGGTTCAGGGACAACTGGATCTTGGGCATTATCACCGTTTACAAATTACTTGCATAAATATTTAAAGTGCTTAGTTCTTTCCTCTTCTGTCTTTTTTTTTTTTTTTTGAGGAAGATTGGCCCTGAGCTAATATTTGTTGCCAATCTTCCTCTTTTCTTCTTTTTTTTCCCCCAAAGCCTCCAGTGTATAGTTGTATATCCTAGTTGTAGATCCTTCTAGTTCTTCTCTGTGGGATGCCGCCTCAGTGTGGCTTGATGAGCGATGAGTAGGTCCGCGCCCAGGATGCGAACTGGTGAACCCCAGGCCATTGAAGCGGAATGTGTGAACCTAACCCCTGTGCCACCAGGCTGGCCCCCATTTGATTCTTAATGTGAGTGCACTGACAGGAGAGATAATGTATGTATAATTCAGACATACCCTAAAATTTGCAGACAGACAAAGTCAAAGGTTGATTCATATTTATAGAAATATATGAAAGGTCTATATTCCTTTCTATCAAATAGCTGATTCCATTGAGCTCAGGTCAATTAAACAGTGGGAAATGAGTTCATTTGGTATCTGCTCAATGTATGTCCAATTTTAGTCTAAGCATTTATAATTTCAGCACTTGTTTTTCAGAAATGACAACGTGTAGTGTGTTGAAATGTCTTTTTTTGTTGTAGCTGCTCAATAATTATATATATATTATTTAATTGAAGTATAATTGACATACATTATATTAGTTTTAGGTGTACAATATAATGTAATAACGTAATGTATCGATCTTTGTATATATTGTGAAATGATCACCACAGTAAGTCTGGTTACTATACGCAGTTAAAGAATTTTTTTCTTGTGCTGAACTTCTAAGATCTACTCTCTTAGCAACTTTCAAATATGCCAGACAGTACTATTAACTATAGTTGCTATGCTGTACATTACATCCACATGACTGACTTAACTTTGTAACTGGAAGTTTGTACCTTTTGACTCCCTTCACCTACCCCCTACTCCCTGCCTCTGGCAAGCACTTGAAGTATTTTTTAATCGGTAAGAAAAAGTACCTGCATATATCAGTTAAAACTGGGGGTATGTTATTAGAAATTGAAGTGATAACTCAAACTATGAGGTGTCATTATGGTATATTCCTAAAGGAGATAGATTCCCATCATCATGATTTATTATTTACTATCAGGGATTTATTTTGTTTTTTTAAATAATAGCATACATAATAAAAAAGATGTAATGAATTCAGTTTGTGTTGTCAAGTGGCACAACCTTGAATATGACAAATTTGGCAGGGTTGGGAGAGAAGATCAGAGGTATTGGTGGTAAGAAGAGTGAAGTGAAAGCTAAAACAAACCTCTAGAAGAAAACATGAAAATATCTTCATGACCTTCTGGTAGGAAAGATTTTTTAAAATGACACAAAAAATTATTAAGTGCTAAAGGAAAAATGGATCAATTGAATTTCATTAAAAGTAAGAAATTCTGTTTATCAAAAGACGTCATTAAGAAAGTGAAAGGCAAGCTGAAGTTTGAGAGAAGGCATTTAAATACATACGTTGGATAAAGGACTCATGCAGAATATGTGAAGAATTCCTACAAATCAACAAGAAGACAAACAATTTTAAAAATGGACAAAAAACTTGAACAGGGGCCTCAAAAAAGTGAATATTCAGATGACTAAAAAGCATATGAAAAGGTGCTCAGCGTCATTATTCGCTAGAGTGATGCAATGTAAAACCACAGTGAGATTTCATTCACTCACCAGCATGACTAAGTTATAAAGACTGATAATACCACTTAAAAAAACTTTGGCAGTATTTAGCTAAAAACACGCCTACAGCGTGATCACTTCTGGGTATGTACCCAAGAGAGGTAAGGCTTATGTCACCAAAAGTCATGTGTAAGAAAGCTTATAACAGCTGTAGTCATAAGATCTTAAAACTAAAAAATGACAGATGTTCATTAACAGGAGAATGGGTAAATAAATTGTGGTATAGTTGTAATATTACATAGCAATAAAAAATGATAAACATACACAGAAGCAAATATGAATCTCACATACATTCTGTTGGGCAATATAAGCAGACACAAAAGAGTATCTACTGGATAATTCCATTTATGTGAAGTTCAAAAAGAGGCAAAATTAATCTAGGAAGATAAAAGCCAGGATAGTGGTTACCTGGGGGTGGAGGTTAGGGACAGGAGTTATGACTAGAGGCACGAGGGAACCTCCTGGAGTGATAGAAATGTTTTATATTTTGATGTGGGTGGGGTTACATGGGTGTACACATATGTAAAAATTCATTGTTATACATTTAAGATTTATACACTTGACTGTATATAAATTATAACTCTTTTTTTTAAGAAAGAAAAGTCACTGTTGACTGATGAGTTCTTAGCTCCTTTGCCCGTAGCAGTTTTTTGTGTCAGGAGATCATATCAATAATAATTCTTTGCATGGCAGTCCTGTGGTGAAAATAATGTGCCATGTTTCATGAAAACAGCCATGTCATTCATATTAGTGATACTCTGTCAAAACCCCTTTGGTGAGTTTTCTCTTGGGTGCTGTGTCATTTCTAGTGGGTAGGCAGGGCAGATATGTTTGTGGCAACTTTTGCTTGTTCTCTTTGATCTCCTGAAATTTTTATATGCCTCTCCCAGTGGAAATGGAGTGGGTAGGAGGTAAGTTGGAACATCCAGCACACCTACACCTATGTCAGTTCTAAGAGTTGGTTGGAATCCAAAAGTGGCATCTCTAGGCTGCAGGTATGTTGTAGATCTTTTTCAGGGATATAGATCAAGAGCAGTGGTATTTATCAGTTGTTTATACACGAGTATTATACTGCCATAAGGAGTCCCAGTGAATTATCGCTATTGCTCTTTCCCCCATAGCTGGAGTAGCAGCGTTAACCATGCTAGAGGTAGATCCATGACAGGCAGATATTTCAATCACAGTGGTCCTGCTGTATATAAATAGATATGCATGCATAATCTTGAGGGCTAGTAGGTGGTGGAGTTGGTGGGGGGGGAGCAAGTGGATCTCTCAGTTTCTAGAAAGCCCTTGATCTGAAGAAGCAGTACAGTCTGAATGTCTTACTGCATCAAAGTAAACAGAAATACCATCCTACAACTTCGTCTGTCCTATTAACGTGGATAATTAAAGGCAAGAGTTTGAGTAACTTCCATAATCTTGGTCATTTTTTCTATCACGTCATGCAGTAAGCCTATCTTGTAAAAATTCATGGCATTGTGATACATATAATAGCTGACTACAGTAATCTTCACCTTGACTTTAATCCACACTTAAAACTCTTGTATTTTTATTGAGACGTATATTTTCCTTACAGTGTTGGTACTTCATCATATGATGTGTTTAGATTAAACTTCTCAGTTCCATATTATTTCATGGGTAAACCTTATTAATCCTGACAACTTCAAGTTCCCCAGATATCTGGTGGGACATCCTAGATTTGCTTTCTTTGGCCCATTAATCTATTTTGTATGTCCTTCATTCATCAATGAGTAAAATGTAAGGCAAGACTAAACAAGGTGTAAGGACCATGTAGAGAGTGATACAAAAAGAAACGTAGAAAGTTGCACTTGGCTTTTAGAACAAAACAGAGAAATGGAGAAAAAAGGGCAAAAGGGATATTTCATTGAGTCAGTGGGGTGTTTCTTAAATCAGGAAGGAAGCACTGTATTGGATAGAGTTTAGGTAGGGTGTTAGTAAAATGAGAGCAATCTTACTTCAGATTTTCCCACTTCACTCTATCATTGAGGATTATTATAAGCATCATGTTCTGTTTTAGGCCTTTGTTTATGATTTGTAAGTTTTCTTTGAAGATTACCTACTCATGGATTAAAAATATAAGAATTCTCTATATCTCACTTTTCCGTAGGAAGTCTTTAAAATAAAATGAAATTCTTTAAATTGAAGTAGTAAAGATGTTTTTTCTTAAAGTTAAGGAGTAAAGCAGTCAAATAAAGAGGTATCTGGGACTTAAAAATTTGCTGACAGATATTTTATTTGATAAAATAAGGTTATTTATAATTAGAGCAGCATTAACAATATGATGCTTATGAATAGCTTGCTGCTTGTAATTGTTAAATGCTTGTGTTGGTGTTACTCCAAATAGTTGTTCTTTTGACTTGAAGATAAAACAATTCTGGCATTAAACTAAAGGAGTTCTGAGCTTTTCCTCATTAAGCATAGTGCTAATGGCATGCAGAGCATTTCCCTGAGGGATACTTGTGTGAGCTCAAACATTGAGTATCCTACTAATAATTGAAGAACAACAAAAAGGTCTGTTTTCTACACATTTCTTATCAGAGTAGATTATGCATTGTCCCAAGGGATGGTTAAACAAATAAACGAATAATTAGTTTCTTGAAATAAATCACTTCAAAAAATTTTTGTGCCCTATCATGTTTTTGTTTTGTTTTTTTCTCTTGTTGAAAAAAAGTAACCATTAGGGGAAAATGTCCTTCATCTCAATGAAAAAATATTCCTTTTCTTTTTTTAGCTTAATTTATGTCATTGTGCTAATGATAAAAATTGTCATTTAATTTTGAGGTACTTGGTGCACAAAACTGAGTTCAGACCCTAACTAATATTTTAATTCTCCTATCCAAAAATGTGAATGATGGGTTAAGTGGGTGGTTTGGGCCAGTTAGAGATATTTTTTAAGCCATCCTTCTTTATATTCATGACCTTTGCAGTATCCGTAAGTCATAGATATTATTTTTACCACTTCATAAGTGGGGAATTTGAGGCTCACAGGAGTTAAGCAGCTTGCCCAAGGTTGTAAGCTAGTAAGTGGTACCATTGGTGTCTTACCATATGGATTTAATTTACCTATTGACTTGAGAACCTCTAGTAAAGGCTTTGTCTTGCTTAAACTCCCCTCCCCCCAAATATTAAGGTTTTCCTTATAAACCCAGCACACATTACAGCTCTTATGTTGCTCTTTTTTTTCATAGCACTTAATACCTTTTGACATACTGTGTAATCTCCTTATGTATTTCTTTATTGACTCTCTCTCTCCCTTACTAGAATGTAAACTCTACAAGTCTCTACAGAAGTTTTTTGTTGTTCGCTGATGTATCCCAGTCACTTAATAGATATTTGGTAAATGTTGACAGAATGAAGAACAAAACTATTTTAAAAGGGCTTTTCTTTATTCAACCAAATTCCTTATCTGATGGTTTGCTTTTGCAAGTTTTTTGATTGTTTTTTGTTTCTTCCAAAAGAGAACATGTTTCCAGGGGCTGTTCCTTAGATATAATAGCAGAAGTAGGATCAGTAGTAATATTTAGAGAAGTTCTAAAACTCATTATGTCAATGCAGAGAAATTTGATATAGGTTCAGCATATTAGCACAATTGAGAAGTTTCACTGAATACATGAACTAGGATATGAAGATCTGTAAGCCTTTGGAATAATAGTGAGAAGAATGTAGTGAAGGGAAAGATATAGCTAAAAATTGAATTTATCTGTTTATGAGTGAGATTGTGTGCCAGAGACGTTAGTTAACATAAAGCTAAGTACTGAAACAAATGAATAAATTGCGATATTTTGAGGGCTTAACAAATGGGAATCATTTTTTTTCTCACTTAAAGTCCAGGCTTTGTGATGGTGGTTTGAGTATGCTCTGTCCACTTAGTCATTCAGGGACCCAGGATCCTGGGGCTCTGGTATTATCAGTACATGGTTTCGAAGATGAGCTAGGGCATCAACATACGCCTGGCAGGTGGTAGAAAAGAGGAGTGTAGGGTGTTGCCTGAGGTTTTTATGGGCCAGCCCTGGAAGTGGCGTAGATCACTTCTGCTAACTTAAGGGACAGTGGGAAATAATGGTTTCTTTCTGTGCCAAGGACAATGAAGTATGTTTGATGAATAGTTAGTTTTTCCCTGCCCAATATTGTAATTTGATGTCCATTTGGAAAATCCAGGTATATGCATGTTGATGGATTTAAAAATTTTTTCTGAATATATTTTAATTTTGTTTGAAAGCATTCATTTACCTCATATGAAAATAATTTTACAACTAAAAGAGTGGTTAGAGGATATCTAGTCCCACTACATCATTTTGTAAATGATCTTGGTATTGGAATTGGAATCTGACTTGTTTTATCTGTTCTTATACACTTTCTGCTAGACCACCTCCTCTCTGATAGCTAGTATTTAGTGCTTCGTACTGTAATTGTTTTCTCAAAAGCCAGAGGCTTTTACTTGAATGTCTCAGATCCTGTATCTGGTTAAAGATAGTCGTACTTCCTTTAATTTTACTATATATGTAAGTAAAATAAATATAGTTTAAATTTGCATTTAAATGTGAGATGATTCAGTGAACATTTTTCGTGCCTATTTTATTTACAATTTAATAAGTGTATATATCATACTGCAGACTTCTGCTGTGAATACTGTGACCATGAGAAAATCGCCCTGTAGGCATTTTCTGGGTTACAAAAACTCAGTTTGTGAACTTTTTTTTTGAGATAAATGTCTGATTCACACTACTTAGACTGTCCAAGTATATGAAGGTCTTTTAGCCCAGTTTCTCTTTTCATCTATGAACATTCCTATTGCTTTTCTGAAATCATTTTTCAGAAAATTACTCTTTTGAGCTGAGGTCTGTCAGCTAAGGGGCTAAGTAGGGAACATGGAAGAGACAGCTTCTTACTCATTTGTGGGCCTTTGCACCAAGTTAAAGAGGTCCTTATACCTTGACAAACTATCTTAATTTATCATGCCTTAATAGGATAAACAGTAGTGTTCCATTAACATAATTTGCAATTACTTCTTAGCTTTGTAGTGCATGTTGGGCTAGGGTAACATTTTGGAGGAATAATGGCCTGTTTTAATTGTGAGTTAATACATTGAAAAGAAAACAAAAAGAACAAGAAACCTCACTGCTTTCTTTAAAGAAGTTATAAAATATTGTCTAACAAAAATTAATGCCCATCATTCTTATTTTATTCTCACTTCATTTTAATTCAGCAGTTACAGAGGGCCCTTTTACTAGACACTGATATATCATTCTGTATAAATCCTACAGTGTAGGTAGATGTCTGTACTTTACAAATGAGGAAATTGAAGTGCAGTAAAGTTAATAAACTTCCTTAGTTCACACAGGTAGTAAGAGACTGAATTGGTTTTTGAACCTAGGATATCCTCATTTCAAGTCTGTGCTCTCTGTTAGGCCATTATCATATTTATTTGGAGGAAGGCTGGAAGCAGGGGCATGAGTAAGGATGCTTTGGTGGTCATTGTAGGTATGAAATGAATAGGGCTTCCAGTTTGGTATTAGCAGTGGGGATGGAGAGGAAAGGGTATGCTTTTATATATGGTTTAAAAAAAAGTGCAGGGGAAAGGGAATAGTCTAGGAAAACCTGTAGGTTTCTGGTTTGACTAACTGGTTGAATGGGTATGTTATTTGTTAAGAGAAGAAAGCAGAAGAGGGAATAGGTTTTGGATGTGATTATAGTAGGTCCGCCTTATCTGTAGGGGCATAAGTTCCAAGATCCCCAGTGGATGCCTGACGCTGCAGATAGTACTGACCCCAATATGCTATGTTTTTTTCCTATACATATATACCTATGATAAAGTTTAATTTATAAATTAGGCACAGTAAGAGATTAATAACAAGAACTAATACTAAAATAGAACAATTATAACAATATACTGTAATAAAAGTTACTGTAGAGCTTAGCAACCTCAGCATACAATTTTTTTCTTTCCTTATTAAGTGGAGAACTTTCACCTTTTCACTTAAATAGCAAGCACTTTACGCTTTCTCTTTGGCATATCCGAATTGCCAGCAGCACTGCTTTTTGTGCTTCAGGGCCATTATTAAGTAAAATAAGGATGACCTGTACACAAGCACTGCCATAGCTTGACAGTTGATCTGATAACCGAGACAGCTAAGTGGCTAACAAGCGGGTAGCATATACAGCATGGATCTGCTGAACAAAGGGATGATTCATGTCCAAGATGGAGCAGGATGGCACAAGATTTCATCACACTACTTAGAATGGTGCGCAACTTAAAACTTATGAATTATTTCTGGAATTTTCCGTTTAATATTTTCGGACTGTGGGTAACTGAAACTGGAAAGCGAAACCATGGATAAGGGGGAACTACCATAATTGGAGATTATGGGGCATCCAAGTAGCTGCCTAACAGGCAATTGGAAAAATGGGTCTAGAGAACTCAGAATAAGGACTAATCTGCAGTTATAGGCTTGGAGCCATCAGCTTATAAACTGTAGTTGGATTTACAGACGTGGATAAGATTATCCAAGGAGAGTGTAGAGTGAGAAGTAGGTTCCACTGGGTCCTGTGGAACCTTAAATAAAGGAAGTAGAATAGAGTGATGGAATAGGATCCCTGAAGAATCAAGAGAAGAGTGGGATCCAAAACTTAGGTAGATTGACAAGCCTTATATGAGAGGAAAGCCACCTCTTCTGAGATGGGCAGTTAAGGTTGGATGTAGAGGTAGGCATATGAGGAAGTTCTTGCTCAATAACATCTCTTCCTGTTGTGTGCTGAGAAGGGATGGGAGGTGGGACAGTGGTTTGGAAATGATGGGAGACTGGAGATAGAAGAATGACTCTGAGGGGAATGGGGGTGGGAACTTAAACAGGAACGTTTAATAGGTATTGTTAATCATTTTTGAAAGTTTATCTGATCAGTAAATGTGATCTTTTCTACTGTACAGCAATAGAAATGAATGAAGTAGAAAGTTAGACTGATTCTTGGTTAGGATTTTGCTAATTAGCTGTAGCAGGATGACAGTGGGAGAGAAGTAGGGCAAGATATTCAGCTTGATACACTATTATGGCCATTTTGGTTGTTAAAATTAAAACATACTTCTGTGTTTGTTGGTAAGTAGTATGTTATTAACTGTGATGTGTGGTAAAATTAATTAATAATACAAATTTCAGCATATCGGGTTTATCTCAGAAGCCAAACGTGCACTGTGATTCCAAAATACTATATTAGTTTGCTAGGACTGCCATTATAAAATACCAGACTGGGTGGCTTAAACAACAGAAATTTAATTTCTCACAGTTTTGGGGGTTTCAAGTCCAAGATCAAGGTGTTGGTAGGGTTGGTTTTTTCTGTGGCCTCTCTGTTTGGCTTAAAGATGGACGCCCTCTCTCTGTCCTCACATGGGTCTTTCTTCTGTGCACGGGCATCCCTGGTGTCTCTCTGTGTGTCCTAATCTCCTTTTCTCATAAGGACACCAGTCAGGTTGGATTAGGGCTCTCCCTAATAGCCTTATTTTAACTTAAAGACCCTGTCTCCAGATGTAGTCACATTCTGAGGTACTAGGGGTTAGGGCTTCAACATATGAATTTTGGGGGAACGTAATTCAGCTCATAATATACTTTTTGGTTTGTGCACTGCAGCCAGGGGCAAGCTGCAGAAATCGTTATTTTTGGGTGGGGAGACTGGGGAGTTGCTTTGAGTTAAGTTCAGGGGTAGAGTGGGGGGATTTGTGTTGTGCATCTGAGCTGTGGCCCTCTTCTGTAAACTTCGAAAAGAAATGCCCTGTCTAAGGGGAGAAGCAGGTGGTATTTGGGAAATCTACTGGGAACCAGGGATATAAACAGGTGTTTCATGCAGAACATGTTCCCTCAGGTTGCGGTAATAGGCTTTGAGATGGTTTCAGGTAGCTTTGCTTTATTTGAGACATAACCCCTGATGGAGAGGGGCACAGCTGTTTCTGCACACAGGGAAGAGGTCTTGGGGAAGGGAGTCTGTCCTGGGTCTTATTGAACTACCAAAGGACGGCACACGCCCCCAACAAGAGACATCACAAACCTCCTTTCTTTTCTCTTTCTACTCCCCTTATCCCCCAATGGTTAGAGGAGAGAAGATGATGTGAGAGGAACAGAGGTTTGATAAATCGTGGAGAAAGTTGGAAGTTGAAATGGAGGCAGGCCTGTGAATCCCCACATAGGCAGGATCCCCTGTTGCCTAATGACTGTCGTTTCAATGGAGGAAGTCATGGGAAGAGTTTGATAATGGTCCTGATATCAAATCATGGCTCAGATAAGGGCATCATTTAGCTAGGAAAAGACAAATCAAAAGATCTTTCCAACAGCATCTAAAAATCAAGAAATGATTTGAGAGTTATCAGAATGATTTGATGAATAGTTTATGCTATATCTTATATCACTTGGTAAGCAGTTTTATAATAAATATAGTTTAATGTAGTAAGAGAATAAAAAATATAGTTAAAATTCTGGGTTTATATTGGTTTATATAATAATTTATATTCCTGTTAAAATATTTAGACTATCACTCCAAGGGACAAGGGCATTGGAAGTGCTGACAAAGTTGTTTAAGGGATTTCTATAGTGATTAAGTGAGATAGGAAGAGAATGTGATCCTTTGGTATTAGGAAAGTCATCTCTGGGAGATTTAGAAGATCCCCTGATTGCTATTATCTTTTCTACTCATTCAGATTTGCTTTTAACCGATGAAGTTTACTCAGTGAGGTCTTGAAGTAGAAAGAGAGGCTTTGTTGTCAGACAGACTTGGGCTTATATGTTTGGGCTCTGATATTCCTTAGGTCTACAACCTTGGAACAAAGTATACAATCTTTGAATTTCAACTTTGTCACCTGTAGCATGGGAGCTGTAATAGCTACCTCATTGATTATTTTGAAAATTAAATGAAATATGTTTATGGAAGGCATTTCTTAATTTTGTTATGCAAATAACTGTTAACAAATGTTTGTTCTCTTCCTTTCTGGAATTTAGCAGGATTAATCTGTAATAGTGTGCTAAATTCTAAAATTTATTTTCATTTTGGATAAAAACTCAGTAGTACTGATTTGCTCAACATGCACTCTTCAGTGCTAAAGTAGAAGCCCTGCTCAGATAGACAAAATCCAAATGAGTGTAATTGCATTTAAGTTTTACTATTGGTAGTATAATTGCACATACTTCACAAAGCTAAGACTTATAGATATATTTATTTCTATGTACAATTTATGTATTTGAGAGATTTTTAGTAGAGTGGCCTGTGAATCAAATCTGATCTGATTTTACTTTTAACATTTCAGTGATCTGGTAACGCTAACTTTTGAAAAAATTCAGGTGGTATTCTTACAAATAGTTAAAAATGCAATTAAAAAAATTGAGATATAATTTACATACCATAAAATTAACCCTTTTAAGTTGTATAATTCAGTGGTTTTTAGTATAACCACAAGGTATGCAGCTATCACCACTATCTAACTCCAAAATATTTTTATGACCCCACAAAGAAACCCCTTACCCGTTAGCAATCACTCCCCATCTCCCTCCATCCCAGTACTGCCAACTCTAGGCAACCACTAATCTCCTTTCTGTCTCTATGGATTTGCCTATTCTGGATATCTTATATAAATGGAATTATACAGTGTGTGGCCTTTTGTGTCTGGCTTCTTTCACTTAGCATAATGTTTTCAAGGTTCACCTATGTCATAGCATGTATCAGTACTTTATTCCTTTTTATGGCTAAATAATGTTCCATTGTACATGTGTACCACACTTTGTTTATCCATTCCTCAGTTTGATGGACATAGTAGTAGTCTACTTTTTGGCTATTGTGAATAATACTACTATGAACTTGTCTACAAGTCTTGTGTGAACATGTGCCTTCAGTTCTCTTGGGTACATACTTAGGAGTGGAATTGCTGGGTCATATGGCAAACAATTTTTTAAAACACTAAAAGCCTGGAAAGAAAGTTGAAATGTGAAATTCGAATTTACAATGAAACCTCTGTCTTGTCTATTTACCTTTATAAATGGTTTTTGATGGAGATTTGGACTGGGTGTATATTGCTTAAATGTTATATGAATAAGTAAAAATAATCAGCAGCCTTTAATTGGGTTTCCTTGTATATGTTCTAATAGGAGAACAAGGAGAAAAATAACAAATTACATAAAAGCAACCTACAAACTTCTCTCTTACTGGCAGCCTATTCTGTAAATAATTCTAATTGGATTTCTTCCAAGGCAAAAGCAGAAAGGGAAGGCATTGTTTGATGGAATATGGCAGTAGGTTGAAATTTTTCACCTTGGGGATTATTCATTGAAAATAGCGGATGTCCTTTTCATCAAGTTGAAACACAACTTGTTTAAACATCCTTTTACCTAGATGTGACCAAAAATGCTTTTCAGTGTTTGGGGCTAGATGTCCTTGAACTTTCTCTATGGTATATCATGAAACCTAATTTCTGTGAAGCAGAAATGGCCACCTCATCTCTGAAGTAACTTTAATTGAACAAACACATCCCAAGGACAACTTAAATAATGACTTTAAATATACTTGAAAATGTAGTATTTGATAGCCACCCACATTAATAGAGATTGACACACAGATGAATTTTGAGGGTTCTTGTTCCATATCTTCTTTTTTCCCCTTTAAAAAATAAATCAGATAACTATAAGACCTCTAATTCTGAACTTCATCAGTTTGAACTTTACTCTTTTAAGAATATTTCTTTCTTTCTTTTTTTTTAAATTTTTTTGGTGAGGAGGATTCACTCTGAGCTAACATCTGTTGCCAATCTTCCTGTTTTTTTCGCTTGAGGAAGATTAGCCCTGAGCTAACATCTGTGCCAGTCTTCCTCTATTTTGTATGTGGGTCGCTGCCACAGCATGGCGCAGCATGGTAGGTCTGTGCCTGGGATCCAAACCCGTGAACCTGGGCTGCTGAAGCAGAGTGTGCCAGACGTAACCACTATGCCATGGGGCCGGCCCCAAGGATATTTCTTTCTTAATGGACTTAAATCTAAAGTACAATTAATTTACTTAATAAATTAAGTACAATTAGATAGTTCTGAACATTTGAATACCAGAGTTTAAAATATTTTTGTCAAAACACTTATAGTTTCATAAAACTAGTGAGGAGGAACAGGGAGAGATTACTATAAGCAATTTACTAAACAGTTGAATCTCTTCCATATATGAAGTGCTATCTTTGGGGATGGGGAAAGGAGCAAAGTTGTAAAGGCATCCTCCTTGCCCTCAAAGTTCTAGGGTGCAAAATCGGTGATCATACAGCTGTTTTAATGCAAAGCGGACTGAAACATTTAATTGAAGTATAAGTTTTATGTATTGGGTATGAAGAAATGAGTGCTGCCTTGATTGTGGTGTATCAAAACATTTCAACTTTTTTTTACAGGTAGAAAAAGGTTTGAGAGAGGACAACAGAGGCACAGAATAGCATAGAATCATGAAAGTATACAGTATGAGACTAGAGAATAAAGTTAAATAAAGCATGGAGAAAAGCTGAACTGGCGATTTAGTGAGGAAAGTGAGAGAAAGTGAGAGAAAGTGACTATGTTTTATTTGGAGTTGAATGTATAGAAGGAGATAAGGTAGAAAGGTCATGAGATTTTGAATTATAGAAATGTTTTTTCACTATTAAGTATGTAACCTGGGTGAATTTTTTAATTTCTTAACTTCTTTGAGCCTCGATTTGTTCATCCGTAAAGGAAGGATAATAAGATTATGAGCATTAAAAAGATGGATGTGAAGGGGCCGGCCCGGTGGCACAAGTGGTTAAGTGTGCACACTCTGCTGCAGCGGCCTGGGGTTTGCAGGTTCAGATCCTGGACACGCACTGACGCACTGCTTGTCAAACCATGCTGTGGTGGCGTCCCATATAAAGTAGAGGAAGAAGGGCATGGATGTTAGCTCAGGGCCAATCTTCCTCAGCAAAAAAAGAGGAGGATTGGCATCGGATCTTAGCTCAGGGCTGATCTTCCTTACCAAAAAAAAAAAAAAACAGATGGATGTGAGGTACCAGATACATTATCTTGCCTATAATTGCCACTCAAGACTTAGTAAGCTACTCCTAATATTTTATTTATATTTTTTAAAAGCTTTGGGGCTGGCCCTGTGGCGTAGTGGTTAAGTTAGGCATGCTCCACGTTGGCGGCCTGGACTCATGGGTTCGGATCCCAGGTGTGGACCTACACCACTCATCAGCCATGCTGTGGTGGCAACCCACATACAAAATAGAGGAAGGTGGGCACAGATGTTAGCTCAGGGCGAATCTTCCTTAGCAAAAAAAAAAAAGTCTTATTGGAGGCTTCTGGGTATATATCCAAAAGAATTGAAAGCAGGGACTCGAGCAGATATTTGCATATTCTTGTTCATAGCAGCATTATTGACAATACCCAAAAGGTCGAAGCAACCCAGGTGTTCATCAATGGATGAATAGATAAACAAAATGTCATATATCCATACAATGAAATACTATTCAGCCTTTGAAGGAAATTTTGACACGTTACAACATGGATGAACCTTGAGGAACCTTGAGGACATTATATAAGTGAAATAAGCCAGTCACAAAAAGACAAATACTGTATGATTCTACTTACATGAACTACTAGAGTATTCACATTCATAGAGATAGAAAATAAAATGCTGGTTGTTAGAGGCTAGGGGAGAGAGGAGTGAGGAGTTATTATTTAATGGGTGCAGAGTTTCAGTTTTATAAGATAAAAAGAGTTCTGGAGATTGATAGTGGTGATGGTTGCACAACAATGTAAAAAAACAATGCCACAGAACTATACACTTCAAATGGTTAAAATGGTAAATGTTTACCCTATTTGGTGAGTTTAATATTATTTCATATGCATTTGTTTATAAGACTGCAAACATTTTAGCAACAAGGTACAACTAATTTTTTTTATATCATTCAGCAGTGCTTTGTTGCAGAAGCAAATGGCGTTCCTGTTGGGTTGCCATATAATTCAGTTTCACCAAGAGGGACTTTTTTTTTTTTTTTTTTACATTTCAGTAGGAAGAATAGTTCATACCATTTTAAATTTGAAAAGTGCCATAGAGATCACGGTGTCTAGTACTTTTGTTTTACAGTTGAGGCACAGGCCTGGAAGTTGGTTGTACTTAGTTGATTTTATTAACTACAAATCATTTTAAAAAATATATTCATTAAAACCATTTTCTGTGCTTTGAATTGTCTTACATGGATAAAACAACTCTACAACTAATGAATTCAGCCAAATATTTTTTTCTATTCACAATGGAATGATGTTTTACCATTTACTCACCTGTAGTTAGCATCCTTGTTAAATAAAGTTTGTTCAGAGTCAGGAATAGTTTAAAAAATATTAGTTTGCGTTTTCACTGCTTGTTTTCTTTTTTTATTCTTCTCCCTCTCCTATTGCTGAGCTTTGAAACTTAAAATTATTTCTCTTTTATTATGCAAGACATTTCAGTATGGTCCCTGCCATGAATTTTGCTCCATTTCTACCTTTGCGTGTCCAGACACTCCTTAAAGGACTCTGTTAAGCAAACGGACTTCTAGTTTGGGGTGCCTTAAGCATCATGGAGTAGGTCCTGGAATTTCAGTCTTTCCTTGAACAGGATCAAATTCTTAGACGTGATTTTCCCCCACCAATCTCTGTAAGTAAAATAGCACAGTATAACAATAGGTGTTTCCTCTAGAATGATTTAAGCCACCTTGCTTAGAGAGCTGAAGTAGTTACAATCCTTTTGATGTTGTTTTAGGTAGCAAGTTTCCCCTATTTCCCACTGTCTTTTTGTTTATGATTATAGTGTATATATTGTGTTTTAATTTTTCATTTATTTCTCTATTTTGTGTTTTTTTCAAAATGGGCATTTTCCTATTAAACGTTCTTACAAAACATAATTTTAAATTACCAAATAGTTTTTAAAAAGTGGGTCTTTCTGGGGCCGGCCTGGTGGCACAGTGGTGAAGTTCAGGGGCGCTCTGCTTTGGCAGCCCAGGGTTTGCGTGTTCGGATCCCAGGCAAGGACCTATGCAACTCATCAAGCCATGCTGTGGCAGCGTCCCACATACAAAGTAGAGGAAGATGGGCACAGACGTTAGCTCAGAGCCACTCTTCCTCAAGCAAAAGGAGGAAGATTGGCGACAGCAGTTATCTCAGGGCCAAGCTTCCTCACCAGAAATAAAAAAAAATGGATCTTGTCATTTAATCTCCTCATTTAGTCATATGTTTTTGTGACGATTATGTGCAAGGCATTCTGTTAGGCACTAGGGTTTTAGCAGTGAACAAGGTAGTCATGGTGTTTGCCCTTTAGCAAAGAATAGCATTAGACATTAGGTCAGGAATTTTATGTTATGTAAATACAACTTTGATTGGTGCTATAAAGGAAAGGCACATGGTACCAGGAGAACATATAGCAGGGGTTGGAATTAGAATGGGGTGGTGTCAGAGACAGTTTCTTCAGAAGGTGATATTTTATTTAACTCTAAAGGATTAATTAATTAGATGAAGGAGTGAGCAGAGCATGGAATGAAGGCTGAGGGAACAGCATACAAACCCCTGAAGCAAGAGCGGGTACAGTGTGGTTGAAGAGCTGGAAAAGGTGGAGCACAAAAAGTGAAGGAGGGATTACAGAAGTTTTGCATTATATGCACATTTAAGTTATGTGAATTCAGCTAAAGCATTCTGCCTCACCAGATATGCCACTTCACCATTTCACAGTCAGGATTCTCCAGAGAAAGAGAACCAATAAGGTGTGTGTGTATATAAACAGAGAGAGATTTATTTATGTATGTATGTATTTAAGGGAATTGGCTGATGTGATTGTGGGGGCTAGCAAGTATGAAATTTGTAGAGTAGGCCAGCAGGCCGGAATTTCATTAAAAAGTTGATGTTGCAGTCTTGAGTCTGAAATCTGCAGGCTGGAAACTTGGGCAGGGTTTCTCTGTTGCAGTTTTGGGGCAGAATTGCTTCTTTGGGAAACCTCATTCTTTGGTCTTAAGCCCTTCAACTGATTGGATGATCCCCTCCACCTCGTTATGGAAGGTAATCTGCTTTACTCAGAGTCTATCAATTTAAATGTGAATCACATCTAAAAAATAATTTCACAGCCACATCTAGACTGGTGTTTGACTAAACAAGTGGGCACCTTAGCTAGCCAGATTGACACATAATGTTAAGTATCACACAGTATTGCCATGAGAGAGTAGAGAACAGACTGGTTCAGTGTAAGTGATAACCTACCTCACTTCTGACTGATTTCTTATACTTTATACTTCACATTGGAATTTGTACCTTGACCATCAAATCAATTTGAGTTTATAGGTGTACAGATGTGATTATCCTCCATCCAAGCTTACGCTGGCTTATGTGCATTCGACTGAGATAATGATTGCTTGGTGATATCATTGAGACTTAGCATGAAGTCTCAGGAAAAGTTGTGTGCACCACCCTCAACTGATACAGTCTTAGTTCTTATGCTCTCTCCTCCCTCTGTCAATTACCACGTGCAGGACAGGAACTTTGCCATGCCACTTATGTTTGATTCTAGTAATTAAAGCACTGCTATTTTTGCTCAGTATAGAATGAAATGTAAGCTAACTACAGGAATTTGGGGACAGGATGATGCCTAGAAATATTGAAGAAGTAGTGATTTATACTAGCTGTAGTAAAAATTCATATCATAGAGTATATACAAGTCATATACTTTTGTTGATTTTTTAGGAACAATTCTGATATTATACAAATATGGGTTTATGTACCCATCTTTGAAATGTAACCCTTTGTGAGTTATAACTTGACTATGGCATGAGTTGAGGCTGATGATGTAGGTGGGGGTGAAATTAAGTAGGGTCTTATAAGCCGTGTAAATGATTTTATTCTGTATTCTGAGAGCCGTGGAAAGCTATTTGGCAGGGGAGTGATGTGGTCATAGTTCTATATTAAAAAGGTGAACAGTGCAAGAATGGATGAGAAGAGGTAAAAAATGGGTGGAGGGAAGGCCAGGAGGGTCTTAGAATTGGCAAAACAAAGGACGAGGTTTGGAAGGAAGATCATGAATTCATGTTGATTTTGAGGTCCATCTGATGGGATTGTCAAGTATGCATTTGGATATGTGACTCTAAGCCAGAGATGTCAAGTTGAGGGATGGCAGGGTTAATTGAAGTCAAGTGTAGATGAAATTCAGAAAGCCTATGACTAATAGAGGCAGAGACTAAGAGGACATAGCCAGAGAGGTAGAAAAAAGGGAAACCAGGAGACGATGCTATCAACGGAACAAAAAGGAAACTTGTTTAAAGAAGGAAAAAAGTGGTCAAAATGCTGAATGCTGCTAAGATTAAGACCGAAAATATGTCCATTAGACTTATTAAATATGATAATCATAGTGATAGCTGTTTTGGTTGTAAATATGGGCTTAAGCTAGAATGAAGTGGGTTGAGAAGTGTGAGGTGAGGTTAGTGAGACAATGTAATCAGCTACTTCAAGGAATTTAGCTCTGAAGGCAAGGTGAGAGATGGGGCAATAGAGGAGGAAGGATAGGGCTAATGGATGGAAGCGATCTGAGTGTGTTGAAGTATTGACAATTAGCATCCAGTAGAGAACATAAGGTGGAGCACCCAGTACATTGAAGGGAGAATCCATGTTAAGCTTCCTGCTAGGATTGCATCTTGATCCTGAGCCTTGGTACAGTGACTAGCCTCAAAAGATGGAACACCTCCTCTATAGTAATAGGGATGAAGGAGACATAATACTATTATTTATTTTCCTAATTTCCTGTTGTATTTATTGGAGTCTAAACAGGAAATAGAGACTGCATAGTAATTTGAACAGGGAAAGTTTAATATAAAGAACCGTGCAGGGGATTACCTAATAAGAGGAAAATGAGCTCTGAAGAGTACAGAGATATCCGATAGAGGGAGCAGCTACTACCCTAGGGCTGAGGCAGAGCGTCTAAGGAAGGAACAAATCTGGAAGAGTCCATCCCTCACCCCCACCCTCCGTCACCCCCTGAAGGCATGGCTCATTGGATGGCAGAGAAGTTTGCTGAGGTGTTGAGCTGATGGAATTCTCTGGGAAACTGTTGAGGGGGAAGTGCCATGCCATGAAGCCCCTTGCCCAAGGAGGTGGCTCACTGGGAAGCTGCTCTCTGGAGTACAAAGGGAAGCTGCCCTCAAGGAGATGCCATGTGCTACTGGCCACTTTGAGCTGCTGGTTGTCCCACGCTTAGAAGGCTGCTAGGAGGGGCACACTAGAACCAGGAAGAGAGCTTTTCCCTCCTCTGCTGTCCTTCCAGTGCCCTCTATCAACAAAGTTTATCTTGCCAGCTGGCAAAGGAGAAATGTTTTAGAGTCGACTTCCATTATCTGAAATAATGGAGCTGAGAGACAATAAGTTGACAAGTGGCATATCTATTATTGATTTTAAGTTTTTCCGTTATTTTGCCATAATGACTGTAATGATGAACATTCTTGTACGTAAATCTTTGTGCACATATCTTCTTATGTAATGCATTCATAAGAGCTAACCATATTAGAGCATATTTAGAGATGTGGTGAGTGGTCCTTAAGTTTTGCTGTTTGCTTTTGTAAACATGAAATATTTCTAGAAGGAAATGAGAAATATAGATTGTTTTACGGAAGGAAACTGGGTGGTTACCTATTCATAAAACTAAAATTTTACAGAAATATTTTTGATTGTAAATGTAAAAGATGTTATCTGTTTCGTTAAATGAAACTTGATTGTTTCATTTTTCAGCACGTTATGGTTTATTAAACCAAGTGTCCTATTCTATCATGTTCTATTCTGTCAGTTGAAGGCACCTATTTTCTGACCTTACTTTAACATCCTTTGTGGCTCAGAATGAGTCAGGATATTTTCATTTAGTTTTCTCTTATTGCTGTCAAAACCAGGTCATCTATTTCCCTTTGTGTCTTTGACCCTTGTGTGGCCTTTGATATGGTACTGCAGTGGTCAGCCTCCTCAACACTATTGTTGCCAAGCCTGATTTGTAGTATCAGCTACTGGGAGGTTGTGTGAGTAGCAGGACTTGGTCATAAGAAGTGTTGAAGAAACAACTTACATAGTGATGATTCTACTGAGTTAAATTCTGAGTTTTCTTTCCATAACCAGACTTCATTCTCCTCTTCCTGTTTTTACAATAAAGCTTTCAAAAAAAAGACTAAGACAGTTTCTTAGCCTGACAATAGTGATAATCATTTTAAGAAATTCTTTTTCCCTGTGAGTATCACCTTATAGATTAAGACATCGTAAAATAGTATTGAAAATTGCGGCTATGGAATTTAGTTGTTTCAAAACACTTGAAAAAAGTATTTATAGTACTATTTTTGACCTTTACCAAAATTTATTTTTAATTCAGTGAATTTTATAGAATTTACATCTGGTACAAAATTGTATTGCTCATTAGCTTTTTTTTTTTTTTTAACTTAAACTACTTACTTTCTTAAAGCAGAAAGGAGTTATCTTTTCTTCTTAGATTGAGTTTGAAGTATGAGGAGAAAAACAATATTTTGTATTTTGACACCTTAATCTGCATTATTTAGTGTTTTTTACCTATTAAAATTTTAAGAAAGGTCCAAATCTTTAATTTTTGTGTCTCATTTGATTGAATCATTGTCTGTTTTGCTGCGTAAGGGAGCAAAAAATAATCTACTGTCTATTAAAGCCCATTAGAATTTTTGTAATAGCTCTCTTAAAATTTTTTTTCCTAAAAATCTTTGACATTTCTCTGTAGGAAAGAGTAGATTTTTAAGACTAATGACTCATGAAGTAGAAGAAATTGAATACATATATATTCAAGCTGTCTATAAAGTTCAGTCACAGAAATGTTTGCTGTGTTCAGTGCTAGTCCCCACCATCTACCCACAGGAGATTCTTTATATTCTAAGTATCAAATCTAGTGCTAGCATTATAATAGGCATTGGTTAAGCTTTTGTTGACCTCGGTAATGGTCAATTTGAAGTTCTTTATTATGACATTCTTATTAATTTAGTGGTTGTTTCTTAGTAATTTTCTTGGTTGGTTTTTTAGGACTGCAGGAATATGTGGAGGCTGTCTCTTTTCAACACTTCATCAAAACACGATCACTTATCAGTATGGATGAGATTAATAAACAATTGATATTTACAGCAGAAGACAATGGGAAAGAAAATACGACCGTAAGAGTTTAAAATCATATTTCACATTTATTACATAATTTATTTAACAGTATAATGATTGTAGGAGATTTACTGGTTTACAATGCTAAGAATATTGAGACAGCTATGTTCTTTCTAAAGTGTGGTTTCATAGATTCCCAACTAGGGAAATGGTCTTTTTAAATATTTTAGTTAGTGAATAGAATAAGAATAACTATGGGTATGTTGGGAGAAAATAATACTCTTTACCTAAAGCATTATTGTATGATTACTGTAAGTCCACTTTTGGTTTTACTGTGTATTTACTGTGTGCTCTTCATAAGCACTGTCTCATTTAATACTTTTATTAACCTTATGAGGTAAGAATTATCACTTTCATTTTAGAAAGAAAGAAACAGGCATTTAGAGAGTTTTCAGTAACTTACAAAAGCCACACAACCGATAAGTGTGACAGAGCTAAGCTTTGTAACCAGGTGTCTTGAATCCAAGCCAGTGCCCTTGTCCACTCTGCCAGTGTTTCTCCAAGTGTGCTGCAGGGACCCCTGTGCCAGATATCTACCTCAAAGAAGTGTTTTAAAGGGTTTGATTTAAAGGTTTTAACTTAGGTGGTATATAGCACATGGCACATAAGTGCTCAATAGTTAATTGTCATTAGCAAAGTTAATATAAAGTTGTTATTATGTAGTGAGATCTGTTAATCACTTAGTTCATAATGCTTTTGTTTGAAAATTATGTAGCTCTTCTGAATTAAGAAAAGAGAAACCTTTGCAGTTTGACTTTTAAATAAATACTATTTTTTTCCTGGGTTTCAAGATAAAATATTCAGGCAATGAGGTGAGATTTTGAATATTTGATACCTCCTGAGATACCAGTGCACTTAAAGATAAAATTAAAGTTTCTTTCCTTTATTTTTCATCATTTTTTCTTTCTCTATTTTTTTAATTTAAAACATCACTCAAAAGAGTCAGGGTAGGTAGGCAGAAGATAGAAGAAGGTGTAGAAATAATATTTTCTTGAATATCAACTAAAATGTTAATATTGAAAAGTGAAAATTTGGCATGACAGTTGTAACTTACTTTAAGGAAGCTATGCATTTTCTCAATTTTTAAAATGACATGAAGTTTATTAAGGAGAAAGTTCATTTTAAGAAGTAAAATTCCTTCATATTTTTGATTCATTTAGAGAAGATTGAATTACAGAAAGCAGTAAGGTAAGCCTCTTTGACCCTGCTTCTTAAATATATTAGGGAAGTTACCACACCTTCCTTTCAAGTTCTCTCCAAATCAAAATGGAAATATCAGGGCAAAAAGATAAAGAGAAACTGAGAGTAAATGCACTGTTTTCAGGATTTAGGTAGTAAATGATTTAAAGATTATGATGTCATAATATTCATAAACACTTTTCAAGTTGTTAAGACCACATTCATAAATAATTATTCTGTTTATTTATTTATTTATTTGTGAGAAAGATTAGCCCTGAGCTAACATCTGTTGCCAGTCCTCCTCTTTTTGCTAAGGAAGATTGGCCCTGGGCTAACATCCGTGCCTATCTTCCTCTACTTTATATGTGGGACGCCTGCCACAGCATGGCTTGACAAGTGGTGCGTAGGTCCTCACCGGGGATCCGAACCTGTGAACCCCGGGCCACCAAAGTGGAGCCCGTGAACTTAACCACTACAGCACTAGGCTGGCCCCCCCACTTTTTTTTTGTTTAATAATTATTCCTTTTAGTGCTAAAGATTCTTCGTGCTGAAAATTCTGGGAATTCGATAGAAAGGTATTTTGCCCTGATTTGCTTATTGAGAATATTGTCAAAACCATTAAAATTTTTTTTTTAACTTTTTATTATGAAAAATTTCAAACATACAGAAAAGTAGAGAGAATAGTAACACATGAACAGTCGTATACTCACTACCTGGATTCAATAATAGCTAACATTTTGCCATATTTGCTTCATCTAAATATTTTTTACTAAACCACTTTAAAATAAATAATAGATGTCATGATATTTCACCCCTAAATACTTCAGATCCATCCTGAAAAACTGCATTTTAAGTAATTTTCTTTTCCCTAGTTTTTAATATACATGATCAGTGAAGCAGAATTTATTTCCTTGACAATTTATTAGTCGAAATTTGTTAATTTTTTAGCATAATCAACTTCTTAGTTATGACCACGGAACTCCTTCTACCTAATGATAGAAACAAAGAACATTAGTATTTTATTAAGCAAAAGTTATTTTTATAAACGACTTATGAAATGCAGCTCTCACCCCGACCCCCAACAACAATCTACTTGTTCTAAAAAAAATGCCAGTTCTCTAACAATTAATAGAAACAAAATATAGAAGATACTTTTATGTCATGATGTAGTTTCAGGGCATCACAATAATTGGGAAGCCGACTTTGAGTACTTATCCAGTTCTGCCATTAACTAGCTATATTACCTATGGTGTTTCTTGGACCTCATTTCTTATCCTCTACATTGAGAGGGTTTGCTCCAGATGGTCTTTGAAGAGTCCAACAATGTACAATGAATGAATGAATATTTAATAAAACTTAAATTGGACTCTGTCATTTCCTTGCTTAATTCTCTTATTACCTATAAAGTTCAAATTCCTTAATGTGACTTTTTACCCCTGCCTATCTTTCTAGACTCATCCTGCACTACTTGTTACTTTAAACTTTACTCAAAAGAAATACCTCACTAGTTCCTCAAATGTAGAACACAGTCCTCACCTGCATGCCTTTGCAGTTCCCTCTGCATAAAATGTCCTCCAGTATAGTTGCAGCTTCACCTAGCTAAGTCGCATAAAGACTTTTAATAACGATTTAGGCATCGCCTCTTCCAGAAAGAATCCTATAGAGAGAGGGAAAAATTGATGTGGACAGAGGAGCTTGACATGATGATGGTAATGATGATAGTAGCTAACATTTATTGAGTATTTACTTTGTGTTGGGCGTTATGCCAAGAACTTGGTAAATGTTATCTCATCCTTAAAATAAACCTCTGAGGTAGGTACTGTTATCCCGTTTTACAGATGAGGAAACTGAGGTTTAGAGAGATGAAATAACTTGCCCAAGGGCATACACCTTATGAAGCAAGGTCCTGGAAGAGGTGGGAGGAGATGGGTCAAGGTCATTTGGAAGAGTTAACCTCAAACAAGAGGAGGGACAACTCATCATCTGAGACTGGAGGATAGAAGGTAAAGATGGATGTGGACATAAATAAGTTTTTTTTATTTTTGTAGGGATAAGGTAATTGAGAGAGCTTGTGCCAGGTGATCTGGCAAATGACCAGGCCAGTGAAAGTAGGCAAGATTATCTACTGAGAGTGAAGTGGTTTGGGATTCAGTAGGGGGCTGAGGAGAGTGGTGAAGGTTTGCAGTAGTGTTTGAAGAGACTGGAGAGAGAACCATCTAAGAATAAGTAAAAGGATTGGTGAGTAATTTGTAGCAGTACAAACTATATAGAGTTGTGATCATTATTATTTTTTAGCTCAGTGGTACCCAGCCACTTGAATAAAGCACTAACAAGAGTAGATTTTAATATTGATTCAGGGTTTTGTTTTTGCTGGGCAGGTGCAGTAGAAAAATAGGAATCTAAAGGAACCGAGGCGGTCGTAGCAGGAGAGTAATAAATCTTGATGGTCAGTGCTGAGTGGGAATAGAAGAGAGGCCAGAAGGGGCCTAAGTGACTTAGGAAAAAATGAGTGGATCACAAACTTTGGAGGGCTTTATGATTTTTCCTTTAAATAAGTAAGTGGTTATCAAGCAATAAAGTCCTTAGGCTTTGTTTAAGAATGTTTCACTTTTATTTTGTATATCAAGTGAAGTTGGAAATAGTTGATTTTATAATGATACAGTATTAGATTTCAAAATTATCTTGAAGTCATTTAGTTCAACTCCCTACCCAGGGCATGAATTCCTCTTATAACATCCCAAATGGTGGTTAAACAAAATAGATCATTTTATTTAGAGAAGATTAGTTTGACTGATCTGCTGTTGATTTTGTACCTTATAATAAATGTGATACATGCATATTCACTCTTTTTCATGGTGTATTTTCTGTGTGTGTGTGTGTGTGTTTTTTTACCAGTCTTCCTCTGATGCACAGGATAATAAACAGTGTGGTACTTGGAGACTGAAAATCACACCTGTTGATTACCTCCTGGGAGTGGCTGATTTAACTGGAGAGTTGATGCGGATGTGTATTAACAGTGTGGGGAATGGAGACATTGACACCCCCTTTGAAGTGAGCCAGTTTTTACGTCACGTTTATGATGGATTTTCATTCATTGGCAATACTGGACCTTATGAGGTTTCTAAGAAGCTGTATACCTTGAAACAAAGTCTGGCCAAAGTGGAGAATGCTTGTTATGCCTTGAAAGTCAGAGGTTCAGAAATTCCAAAACATATGCTGGCAGATGTCTTTTCAGTTAAAACAGAAATGATTGATCAAGAAGAGGGCATTTCTTAGAATAACATTACTCAGTTATTCTCTTGAGACCTCCTAAGAGAGACCAATTTGTAAGACTGTTATTTAGTATTTCATTTGACTTTATTGTGGCTTTTACATAGAAATGTTTTCAGTTGTAATTGTTTTAAATTGTATACAAGCTGTACATAAAATTATCGAAATGAATCATTTCTTATATCTTACTCATGAAAGTTTGCATACAATTGTTTGTGTATATGCCTATTTGGATTTTTGCTGGCTAAACTTCATCATTTATCTTTGTAATGTGAACATGCTTCAGAATGCACTTTCTGCCATAACTGTGTTAATTTACATTGTGTGAATTTTGGAGTGGTAATATTTAGTGGAAGCCATTTATAATTTAAGTTGGTGATTTTGTTATATATAGAAAAGATTTCTTAGTTATACATCTGGATTTGAGCTACCTGTTTAAATTTCTTGTTAATATTGTACCAAGCCTCCCAAATAGGCTTATTCCATAGAACAAGAATTAAAAATTATTATCAATATTCTTAATTTTAATTTTATGAATTGTAGTGAGAATTCATATTATATTCTGGCTAATTTTAGACCATTTTGAATTCATACGAAACAACCTTCTAGAAAAATTGACAAATACCCAGATGTTAGTTTCTACATTTAATTTTTGTCCTTTATCACAGAAGGTCTGATAGAGAATTGGAGCTAACATTGTAATATTTTCACTGGTGTTTGAGTTTAATTATATACTTGCACATACGACTGAAAAGCTTTTAGTAGTGATTATTTTGCCATTTTTTTGTTGTCATTATATTACCTTAGGCATGTTTGGAGGCTTTCCTATTCTAGCATCTATAAGAAATTACATTTAAATAATTATAATGAAGTTTTGAAATACTAAGTTAATCCAAACCTTTATAGTTGTCCAGTTGTGTTAATTGATAATATAAAAAGTTGCCAAAGAAAATTTATCATGTACAATTCAGCAATAAGACAATTGTCAACAAAGTTGGGAATAACAATGGTAGTCTTTAGTAATATTTAGAATTGAAATTCGCCTACAGAAATTAGTTATAGATTATTCCATGTGATGTGAAACTGACTTGAGCATGACACTATTGGCTGACAACCAGGCATTTCCATTTGGTTTTGTGAGTTTTAAGAATCTAGATACGGAATTTTACTTTTGGAAAGATTAGCTGCTCTGTTTGCAAGGGCTGATTCTTTGAAAGTGTAGTTTTCCAAAAAAATATCACCTAAAGGAAAATAGAACATAGACATGCCTAATAAGTTAGGTTTATTTGTTTGTTTTGGTGGTAGTGAGTTTTCTGGTTTCCCTTTTTGAAGATATACTGCTAAAATATAGTCTCATTATGTATTTTTGTTTCTTCTGCCACTTGAAGTTAAATTTATAATGTTAAAATAATAATAGATTGATGAATGTCTTACAGATGTTTAAAACTGAAGTCTTTGAATAAAATATTAAAATATGAAAGTTAAGCTTATTTTTTGATCATATTGAGAAATACTTAAACTGTTGTAGAATTTTTGGCCTGAACAGGAAACCTAATATAGACTAGTTTAATAATGGAGATTTATTATTTCTTAAAATAAGACTGGAGGTAGGAGAGTTTCAGAAAAGACGTCTCTTCACATCTCATTGACCCAAACTGGGTAACATTCCCATCCTTCTAAACCACTTAGTGTGAAGGAGAATGAGATCACCTTGATAGACCAAGGTGCCCTTTATCTGAGAGGAGAAGGGCAGACACGAGAAACCAAATTAGGGCATTGCCATCATAGGAGAAGGGGAAAATGGCCTTTGGGTAGGCAGTCAGCAGTATCTACTACAGGTGGATTGGTGCCATTGCTGTTGGTACATTTCCACATTGCATGTTATACTAATAGAATGGGTGTTAGGCCGGGGTGGTAGAGGATCCCTAAATATATCATGACTGTCTCTCAGTTTTAAAATGGTTGCTCTGATAGCATCATCTGTTGTAATGTTTTTCATCTTTACTATAAAAAGAAACTGGTTCTAGATCACATGGCAAGTTGCTGACAGAATTCTGAAGTAAAATTGGATTGTTTCCTTCATAAGTAGTTCTTGCATGTATTAAGTCAGTGGTTTTCGAAATACACATTGCAGAGCCCTAGGGCATTTCAAAGGTTCCCCCAAGAAAGATACGATTTATTTATTTATTTTTTGTGAGGAAGATCAGCTCTGTGCTAACATCTGCCGATCCTCCTCTTTTTTTGCTGAGGAAGACTGGCCCTGGGCTAACATCTGTGCGCATCTTCCTCCATTTTATATGGGACGCCACCACAGCATGACTTGCCAAGCGGTGCGTCGGTGCGCGCCTGGGATCCAAACTGGCGAACCCCAGGCTGCTGCCGCAGAGCGTGCGCACTTAATTGCTGCGCCACCGAAAGATGCTATGTAAATGAGAGATTTGCAGAATGGATTTAAAAACTTGATCCAAACTCTTTGCTGTCTACGAAAGACTCACTTTAGATTCAAAAACACAAATAGATTAAAAGTAAAAGGATGGAAAAAGATATTCCATGCAAACAATAACCAAAAGAGAGCTGGACAAAATAGACTTTTAAAACTAGTTTTTTTGGCTAGAAACAAAGAACAACCTGTAATGGTAAAAGGCTCAATCCATTGAGAATGTATAATAATTATAAACATATAGTTAACAACAGAGCCTCAAAATACATGAACCAAAATCTGACAGAATTGAAAGGAGAAATAGACAATTCAGCCGTACTAGTTGGAGACTTAAGTACCCTACTTTCAATAATGAATAGAAGAGCAAGACAGATCTGTAAGGAAATAGAGGACTTGAGCAACACTATGGACAGATTGGACCTAATGGACATATACAGAATGCTCCACCCAACAGCGACAGAAGACACGTTTTACTCAAGTGCACATGCAACATTATCCACAAAATGTCAGGCCACAAAACAAGTCTCAATACATTTAAAAAAGATTGAAATCATACAAAAATGTTCTCTGACCACGAATGGAATGAAATTAATAACAAATAAATTGGGAAAATTCACAAATATGTGGAAATTAAGCAACATACTCCTCAATAACCAGTGGGTCAAAGATGAAATCCACAGGGAAATTAGAAAATACTTCAAGAGGAATGAAAAAACAATATACAGCATAAGAGATGCAGTGAAAGAAGGGCTCAGAGGGGACTTTATAGCTTTAAATCCCTACATTTTAAAAGAATGATATCAAATCAATAATCTAAACTTCTGCCTTAAGAAACTAGAAAATAGCAAACTAAAGCACAAAGCAAGCAGAAAAAAGGAAATAATAAAGATTAGAGAAGAAATAAATGAAATAGAGAATAGAAAGGCAGTTGAAAATATCAGACCAAAAGCTGGCTCTTTGAAAAGATCAACAAAATTAACAAACCTTTCCCTAACCAGACCAAGAGAAAGAGATGAATCAAATTACTAAGATCAGGAGTGAAAGAGGAGACATTACTACCAACCTTACGGAAATAAAAAGTTTATAAGGGAACACTATAAATAATCGTATATTAACAAATTACATAACCTAGATGAAATGGACAGATTCCTTGGAACTCACAAACTACCAATCCATCTCAAGAAGACGTTGAAGAGCTATACAGAACTGTAACAAAGAGATTGAGTTACTAATCAAAACACTCCCAATGAAGAAAAACCCAGGACCACATGACTTCACTGTTAAGTTCTACCAAACATTTAATTAACACTAGTTCTCAAATTCTTTCAAGAAAAGGAGGGAACACTTCCTAACTCATTCTCTGAGGCCAGTATTATCCTCATACCAAAGCCAAAGACATCACAAGAAAAAACTATAGACCAGTATCCCTCATGAATATAGATGTAAAAGTTCTCAACAATATACTAGCAAACCAAATCCAGTTACATATAAAAATGTGTATACACCATGACCACTTGGAATTTCATCTCAAGAATGCAAGGTTGGTTCAACATGAAAATCAATCAGTATAATACACCATATTAATAGCATGAAGAGGAAAAATCATAGTTTATCTTAATAGAAACAGAAAAGTCGTTTGACAAAATCCAACACCCTCATGATATAAACACTAACAAACTCAGAATAGAAGGGAAATTTCTCATCCTGATAAAGGGCACCTGGGAAAAACACACAGCTAACATGATACTTAATGGTGAAAGAACTGAAAGCTTTCCGTCTAGCATCGGAAGCAAGACAAGTCCAATTCTAGTCAACATTGTACTAGCTAAGGCAGTCAGGCAAAAAGACATCAAGCCATCTAGACTGGAAAGGAAGAAGTAAAACTATCTCTATTTGGAGCTAACATGATCTTATATATAAGAAATCCCTAAAGAATCCTCAAAAACCCAGAAACTATTAGAACTAATAAATTCAGCAAGGTTGCAAGATACAAGATCCATATACAAAAATCAATTATATTTCTATAAACTAGCAATGAAAAATCTGAAAAGACAACAATTCCATTTGCAATAGCATTAAAAAATAAAATATATAGGAAGGGATTTACCCCAAGAAGTACAAATTATACACTGAAAGGTATAAAAACATTGCAGAAGAAATTCAGACCTAAATAAATGAAAAGGCATCCTGTGTTTATGGAATGGAAGATTTAATATTAAGATAGCAATATTCTGAAAATTGATCTATAAATTCAGTGCAATTCCTATAAAAATTGCAACTTCACTTTGCAGAAATGAACAATCTGAACCTAAAATTCATTTGAAGATTCAAAGGACACAATAGATAATAAAAACTTTGAAATGAAGAACATAGTTGGAGGACTCACATTTCCTGATTTCAAATCTTATGACAAAGCTACAGTAATCAAGATAGTGTGGTACTGGCATAAGGATAGATATATAGATCAATGTAATAAAATTGAAATTCTAGAAACCCATGTATCTATGGTCAATTGATTTTTGAAAGACCCATATATCTATGATCAGTTGATTTTTGACAAGAGATTCCAAGACCATTCAATAGGGAAAGAATAAATAGTTTTTTGAACAAAGGGTGCTGGGACAGCTGGGTATCCACATGCAAAAGAATAAAGTTAAACCCTTCAAATCATCTACAAAAATTAAAAATGGATCAAAGACAAATATAAGAGCTAAAACTATAAAATCCTTAGAAACAAGGTGTACCTTTGCTTGATGTTAGATTAGGCAATGGTTTCTTAGGTATGACACCAAAAGCACAAGCATCCAAAGAAAAAAAATTGAAACTTCCATCAAAATTAAAAACTTTTGTGCATCAAAGGACCCTAGCAAGAGAGGGAAAAGAGAACCCAAAGAATGGGAGAAAATATTTGTAGATTATATATCTAATAAAGGTCTAGTATCTAGAATATGTAAGGAACTCTTAGAACTTAACAATAAAAAGACAACCCAATTTAAAAATAGGCAAAGGATTTGAATAGACAGTTCTGTAAAGATGTCATACAAATGGCCAATAAGCTCCTGAAAAGATGGGCAACATCACTAGCCATTAGGGAAATGAAAATCAAAATCATGAGATACCACTCTACTCCCACTAGGATGGCTATAATGAGAGAGAGGGAGAGAGAAGGAGAGAAAGAAGGAAAGGGGAAAAAAGAAAAAAGGGAGGGAGAGAGAGGGAGGAAGAAATTCGAATTTGTATATGAATGACTAAAAACTGGCATATGAGTGTTTGCAGCAGCATTATTTATAAGAGCCAAAAAGTGGAAACAACCCAAATGTCCATGAACTGATGAATGGATAAACAAAATGTTATACCCCTACAGTGAAATATTATTCAGCCATAAAAAAGAATTAAATACTGACACTGGCTGCATCATGGATGAGCCTAGAAAATATTTTGCTAAGTGAAAGAAACTAATAAAAAAGGGCACGTACTGTATGATTCCACTGATGTGAAATATCCAGAATGGTGGTTGTGGGGGGAGATGGAGAGGGAGAATTGGAAGTGACTGCTAACAAGTGTGGGGTTTTTTGTTGAGGTGATGGAAATGTTCTGGCATTAGTGGGAATAATTGCACAACCTTGGGAATATACTAAAAACCACTGAATTGTACACGGTGAAATTTATGTTATGTGAATTATATTTCTATAATAATTTTTTAATGGTTTTTAAAAAGTGGGTTGATTGATTCCTTGAAATTTTGCTAGAAATTGCCTGTGAAACCATTTAGGCCTGGTATTTTGCTTGTGGGAAGATTTTTTTAAAAAAACTATTCAGTTTCTTTAATTGTGTAGGACTATTCAAGCTCTTCATTTTTTGATGGTAAGTTTTGATGTTATATTTTTCTCAGGATTAGTCCATTTTATCTGTTTTCAAATTTTTTGATACAAAGTGTTAGTATTATTTTATTATGTTTATATTCTGGCTGTATCTGTATCCATAGTATATATTTGTATTGTCTCTCTCTGTATACATTTTTTAAGTCAGTTTTGCCAGATGTTTCTGCATTATGTTAGTCTTTTCAGACAATTAACTTTTGTTTTATTTGGCTTTATTTGGTTTTTGATAGTCTGTTTTCTGTCTCATTGATTTATACTCTTATTTATTATTTCCTTTCTTCTACTTTCTTTGAGTTTATGTTCTAGTATTTTTTATGAAATATATATATTTTACATTTTTGTTTAGTTCTTTTTAGACTTTTTTCCACTGGATCTTGAACATTGGTTTTATAATTAATTTCAATAGTATTTATGGTGTGCATATTAGCAAGATATTGTGCTGACTAGTCTACTTTCTCTATAGCCCTAGATTGAACCACCTTGATCTCTTATTTTTAGAGAACTGAGAGTCACCCTCCCCCCGCCCGAATTGGGAATTAGTAGGTGCCTGATTATCTTCTGTTGGCTGACTTTTATTGTTTTCCTCCCCAATTTAGCTGTTAATTCTATGGTTTCTATTGATATCTTCTATCTTTTGGCAGTCTTTCCAAAAGTCTAGTCAGAAAAATAACCATTGAATTCTTATAGAAGTACTATAGTTTGTTTTTGAAGAAACACTTTGATTCTGTCTTTCTTTGCGTGCACAGTTTTTTGCATCCAGAATTACGAAGGTGTTTTTGGCAACTGTTGCAGCCCAGAGCAATATTCATTGCTACCAAACCAGAGATCAGTTGGTCTTCCAGATGATCTTACACATAAGCACCTGTCAGTTCCTAGTTTGGAGTGGCTCTCCCAACAATAGATAAGATCCTAATTTCCATCAGAGTTGGTAAGGTTTTCAGTATCACTGTTCAGCACACTCATTTTGGGCTCTGGGGATTCCCAGAGGGATTATGGACAGGATCAGTGTCCTGAACCCATTATACTCAGAGCCGCCCAAAAGTCTAGAACGTACCTCATGGTCAACAAACTTGTTCAGTATGATAGGTGTCACATTTGCAACTCGTAATGTTTTTTTTAGCTAAGACTTGAAAAGTTTTTAGATCATTGGTACATTAAATTCCAACCCACAGGTTAACAACAACACTACTTTTTGTCTAAGGGTGCATTTATATAAATTCATTTGATTCTTACAACTCTGAGATAGGCAGGGAATGGTAATATCTCCTCTCATGCACACACCTTCCCCCTGCCCCCTTTATAAATAATGTAACTAAGACTTAGAGAGTTAAAGTAACTTGCTCAAGGTTATCTACCACGTTAGACAAGGATTTGGGATTAGAAACCACATCTAATGAAACTTAGATTTCAGCTTTTCTGCAATAGCACACTACTTTTTGTGGTTCTTAATATTACATGTGACCTTGAGCAGGTTTCCCTTGAGCCTTAATCTTTCTGAACCTTAGTTTTTCTCGTCTGTAGAATACTATCTACTCTACCTTTCTCAGGTGTTTTTTTTTTTTAATGATTAAACAGTATAATCTATGTGAAAATGCATTACAGGGCATGAAGAACCCCGGGATATAATTTATTGCATAGACTGTACCTGCAAAATTTGGCATGTAACTTAAGGAGATTCATGGATCCTCAGAAGTCCATCTATGGATGCTCTAAAACTAAGTCCCTGAAACCTGGATTAAGAAAACATGTCATGAGAGGAATCCAAAAATGTCTTTCACATTGTACCCTTCTATAAGCATATAGCTTTCATGGTGATATTTTGAAAGGGGCAGAACTCAATTTTGTTATGTAAGTTGTGTGAGTGAAATTCTGATATTACGTTGGAGTGTTTCTCTAACGAGAAATGTCCGTGGTTTCATGTCATTTCTCAAATGGGTCTTTGACCTTAAAAAGCTAAGAATCACTGTCTAGATAATATTTGAAGGTCCCATGCACCATCAAAGGCTTTATCAATCTAAGGATCCTAACTAGATGAAGCAATTCTCAGGATTTATGAAGTAGTGGGATTTTCTTTTGTTCATTTGTTTTTTAAACAATAAATGAAGTTCTGTTGAATGAATGTTTCACAGTTGTAGCTTCCCTTGTCCCCTAATGAAAGTTCTCATTTTGTATAATCACATTGATATTTTAATTTAGGGATTATTACCTGTTGTGATTGTTCCCTATGTATATATAATTTGTGCATCTCAAGAGAAAGGATTTTTGCCTTTGTAGAATAAAATCAATCTACATAGTTAATCTTCAGTCATACCATCTTCAAATTTGGGGATACAGCTGTTCCTTTTTTTTTTTAACTTTTATTATCATTCAGTATTTTTTTCCAGCTTAATTGAGATGTAATTGACACGTAACATTGTGTAAATTTAAGGTGTACAACATGTTTTGATACATTTTTAATTGCACAATTATTACCACCACAGTATTAGCTACCACCTCCATCTGGTCACATAGTTACCATTTCTTTACCTTTCTTTTTTTTTTTAACATCTGTCACCATACGTAGTTACAAACCATTTCTTTTTTGTGGTGAGAACATTTAAGCTCTACTCTTTTAGCAACATTCAAGTATATGATACAGTATTATTAGCTATAATCACTGTGCTGTACATTAGATTCCCAAATTTGTTAATCTTATCACTGAGAGTTTGTACTCTTTGAGCAATATCTCCCTTTTTTCCCCCACCCCAAACCCCTGGCAACCACCACTCTACTGTTTCTCTGAGTTGGTCCTTTTTAGATTCCACATATAAGTGAAATCATATGGTATTTGTCTTTCTCTGTCTGATTTATTTCACTTAGCATAATGCCCTCAAGGTCATTCCACGTTGTTGCAAATGACAGGATTTTCTTCTTTCTCGTGGCTGAATAATATTCCTATATATATATATATCTATATACACCACATCGTCTTTATCCATTCATCCATTGACAGACATTTAGGTTGTTTCCATATCTTGGCTGTTGTGAATAATGCTGCAATGAATATGAGAGTGCAAATATCTTTTCAATATCCTGTTTTCATTTTCTTTGGATATATACCCAGAAGTGGGATTGATGGATCACATGGACTTTCTATGTTTAATTTTTTGAGGAACCTCCGTACTGTTTTCCATAGTGGCTGCACCAATTTGTATTCCCACCAACAATGCGCTAGGGTTCCCTTTTCTCCACATCTTCACCAATACTTGGTATCTCTTGTCTTTTTGGTGATAGCCACTCTAACAGGTGCAAGGTGATAGCTCATTGTGGTTTTGATTTGCATTTCCCTGATGATGGGTGATGTTGAACATCTTTTCATGTACCTGTTGGCCGTCTGTATGTCTTCTTCGGAAAACTGTTCAGTTCCCCTGTCCATTTTTAAATCAGGTTGTTAATTTTTTTGCTATCGAGTTGTATGAGTTCTTTATATATTTTGGATATTAACCTCTTATCAATTATCTGATTTGCAAATATTTTTTCCTAGTCAGTAGGTTGCCTTTTCATTTTGTTGTTTGTTTCTTTTGCTGTGCAGAAGGTTTTTAGTTTGATGTAGTCCCACTTGCTTATTTTTGCTTTTGTTGCTTATGCTTTTTTTTTTTTTGTGAGGAGGACCAGCCGTGAGCTAACATCCAATGCCAATCCTCCTCTTTTTTTTTTTTTTGCTGAGGAAGACTGGCCCTGGGCTAACATCCGTGCCCATCTTCCTCTACTTTATATGGGATGCCACCACAGCATGGCTTAACATGCAGTGCGTCGGTGCACACCTGGGATCCGAACTGGCGAACCCCGGGTCGCCACAGTGGAGCGCACGCACTTAACCCCTTGCGCCACGGGGCTGGCCCTATGTTGCTTGTGCTTTTGCTGTTAAAAGTATTTCTTTCTTTTTTTTTTTTTGTAATTTTATTTATTTATTTTTTTCCCCCCTAGGCCCCAGTAGATAGTTGTTTGTCATAGTTGCACATCCTTCTAGCTGCTGTATGTGGGACGCGGCCTCAGCATGGCCGGAGAAGCGGTGCGTCGGTGCGCGCCCGGGATCCGAACCCGGGCCGCCAGCAGCGGAGCGCGCGCACTTAACCGCTAAGCCACGGGACCGGCCCCAAAAGTATTTATTTCTTATTGGTCTACTTTTTCTGGAAAAATCCCATTTGTAACCCATCTCAGTGATTTTTGAATAGTATAAACAATTGCATACGCCAAATCACAAGTGTTGCTTTAAGAAACATGACAGAACAGTATCCAGGCAACACAAGAACACGGGACTCCAAGTCCAGAACTTTTTTCCGTATTCATAGTGCAAATAAAAGCCTCCAAAACTGCCTTGTCTACCTAATATAATACACACATGCACATGCATGCACACGTGCACACACACACCCACAGCAGTTTCTCTGGAACACCTCTTAGTACTTCCGTGTGTGGAGGTAAAATGGGTAGAAGGCTATAGCAACCTCAAACAGGCAGAACCCTAATGGCACTGACCATTTAGGAATGAAGATTGGGGTCACCCACCAGGTAAAGAATCTCAACTGAGGTTTTGGCTGAAGGCACAGGAAACAGATGAGTAATAGTAGAAGAAAATTATAAATATCAAGTATCACCTTGGGAGGAGTTGCAGAAACAAGAACTTTAGTGACAATTCGTATTTTCTCCTTGCTTTGTAATGTGTGTATTTTATACGTTAATCAGTTGTCTTTTTTTCTTCCTCTCCTTTAAATTTATTTTATGTAGGGTGTGTTATTGTTGGTTAACCTTTTAACTTAGGCTTCAAGTTACAGGATAGCCAAGGCAAGTTGTATTTGAACTAAAAGAGAAATGAACACCAGAAATGGTTAGTGACTGGAGGGACTTCATCTCTCCCCTTTGAGGAAGAAGGGGAATACACCTCGATTGCATGAAGAGTAGTTGCATCAGTTGCTACATGGTATTCTACTTTTAGGGATAAACCAGTTTATCCATTTTCCTTCTGCTGTAGTCTGCTATTCCCCAGACCACTCCTCCTTGTTTCTTAATGAGTTTAGCTCCTGGTTTACTCTCATTCTCTCTAACATTAGACCCATTTTAATTCAATGGCAAGTTCAAGACACATGAATGATAATTCTTCTAACATACTAGCTTCTCACTTATTTGAACCTCTTTCTTCCGATTGTATTTCCTCCACTGTACATGATGCTTTTGGAAGTTTAAACCTAGCTAAGAGGGTGTGTGTGAGTGCCAAGTAATCAAAGGAGTGGACTGTGCTGGGCATTGCCTGTTGAAATTCCATATTAGACCTGCCTTTTAAACTCTCTGTATTGTAGGGGCTGGAAGCCTGGAAACCACACTTCCTTGATTCTCTTGCTAAGAGGGTTTTACTTGCAGTCTATCAATGAGGGGCACATGTAATATTTGACAAACAAAAGAGAAACAGAAGCCATTATTGTTCTTCTAGCATCAGAGGGCAGTCGTAAAGGCTTGGTCAGACGGCATACGTGAGGTTTTGCAGGAGCTTCTGCATTCTGTTAATCACCTGCTTCAGTGCTGCAGGCAGCTGAGATCATCAGCTGTGGTTTCCTGCAATTGCTGTGACTTCTTGATTTCCTGAATTCCCTGGCAGCTTTCCCTGACCTTCCTTTCACCCAGCCCTTGCAAGGTTTTGGAAGCACCTGTATGAAATCCTTTCCTGCGTGTAATACCTAGAATGCTTTTTGTTTTTCTGACTGAGTGCTGACTAATAGAGACAGTTTTCAGATATGAAATACAAGTAGTTCTTAAGCATAGGAAGAGATGCCCGATGTCTCATAATAAGAGAAATACCAATTAAAACTACAAGTTATCACTTTTCACTTACCAGATAGGCTGAGATTTGAAGATTGATAACACTGTGTTGATGTGGAGGAAATGAGCACTCATGCTGCTGTGAAAAGTGGAAATTGATATCTCCATGGGGGGTATTTTGGCAATATCTATCAAGTTTATTCATACATTTGTGAAACGACATGTTCAGAAATACTCATTACAGCATTGTTTCGAATATAAAAAGGTTAAAACCTGAGTGTCCTTCCATGGAGGCCAAGTTAAATTATGGTACAACCATACAGTTAAATGCTAAAAAGCCATTAAAGAGAATGAGACAGACAGCTCTGCATGTGCTGTTATGGAAAGATATCCAAGTTGTTTTAACTGAAAATAGCAAAGTGTAAATATGCCATTACTATGTGAAAGAGTTAAAAAATGCACTGAATATCTCTCAGAAAAATATACGCAAAATGACAATAGTGCTTGTTGGGTGTCCTTTCGGATGTGAATCAGTGGGCAAGGCTGAAAAAATAGGTGGCACGTTTGTGAGCTTTCTATGATGTAAAGAGCTCAAAACCAAGGCTAATCTTGGTATTATTATTTTTTTATTAACTTTGTTTCTTTTATTAATTTTGTTTCAGTCTTCTTTAAAGAAGATTTGAGATGTAAAAAGATGTGGGTTTGTGGAAAGTAGACCAGAGAAGCCAGAAGCTTTGTCTTTAGTAAACAGTGAGAACAGCTGCTGGAATCACTTTTTGGTCCTGAGTTTGATAGAGTACACATGAAGACTTGTTTCCTGAGGGTCCACAGGTAGTTGCTTTAAACTTTTTAAAACCACATTTGCTCTGGACTTTTTTTAAAGAATTAAAATGTTATAGTGTTTCACTCCACCCCCAACATCCCCAGAGGCAACTACCAACTATAAGATTGGAATATATTCTTCTGATACGTATTTTTATGTTGTTACTACATATGTATTGATCCATAAACAATTTATTTGCTTTTAAAATTTATTTAAATAGTATCATAGTGTACATATCTTTTTGTAACTAGATTTTTAAAATTTAATATTAAGGTTTTGAAATTTATCTCCATTGATACATATTCTAGTTAATTCCTTTTAGTTGCTACATAGTGTTATACTTTTAGGGATAAACAAGTTTATCTGTTTACCTTCTGCTGTAGTCGGTTGTACCCCAGACTAATCCTCCTCATTTCCCAATGAGTTTAGCTCCTAGTTTACTCTTATTCTCTCTAACATTAGTCACATTTTAATTCAACGGCGAATTCAGGATAATTCTTCTAAGGTACTAGCTTCTTGCTTATTTGAACTTCTCTTCCAATTGTATTTCCTCTACTGTACATCTGCCACACACTCCCATAGTTTTACCCAAAACCTTACTGTTACCCTGTCATTACTAATTCATGTTCTCAATTTTATGCATCCCATTCTTTTCTTGCTGCCTGTCTTTTGATCATTTTGTCCCTTTTTAGTTATCCTAGCTTCAACAGTTCTTAGACCCCACTGGGACCTTCAATTCATTGATCCAATTACCTTTCCACTGCTCATTAACCCCTTGGTAGCCTCTTTTCCTTTATTTCCCAGCTTAAATTTCATTGCTAATTATTACCGTTCCCTTGCATACACCTTCAACTCTCTCACTCCTCTCTTCATCATACTCATTGGCAAAACTAAAACCCAGATTAAATGCATCTCTAACAACTTCACACCTGCCCCTATAACACTGAAGAAAATACAGGAAAAATAGACAACCATACTGACTGGTCTCAGTTTAAGTTTATAACCGTGAATTTCATGTGGGTCTTAATACTGCCTGGCAATCGTACTATGTTTCCTTAGTCCATTCATTCTTCCTGTCTCATAGATGACTATTTCACATTGTCTCCTCCTTCTTTTAACTCTCATATCACCTCCCTATCCTTCTACTTGGCCAAAGGTTAAGAAAGTTGAAGTAAACAGTTGAAAATTTCCACAGTCTCATAACATTTCTCCACCATCGCTTGCGTTCACATACTCAGCCTTCCTGCCTGCTGCTATCTCTGCTTTTCTCGAAGGTCAGAGGTCAGCATCTCCACTTGTGTACTAGGTCCCCTCTCATCTATTCAAGGGCTACTCCAGCAATTTTCACCCGTATCCTGAATGATTAATTTTTTCCTTTCTACTAGAGCTTCCCATCAGCATACAAATATACTTTTATTTTGCATATCTTAAAAAAACTCTTTATCCCCACTTCCTGAAAGAAATATATATACTTTCTGAATCTAGTTCCCCCCTCTCATTATCTCTCGAGCCCACTCTGACTTTTGTCTCTAATATTTCACCAGAACCGCTCTTCTCCAGATGTCCTGTATATTGTTTAGTTCACTATAAACCTTCTGTCCTCATCTTACTCAACCTGTCACAGCACTTGACACAGGGGATCCTTCTCTCCTCCTTGATACCCGTTTTTCCACTTGCTTCCAGTCACCACACAATTGGTCTTCCTCCTGTTTCACTAGCTGTTTCTCAGTCTCCTTTTCTGGTTCCCTCTCATCTCCTTAACCTTCTAACACTGGAGTGCCTATGGCTCATTTCTTGAACCTCTTCTCTAACTACATTCATCCCCTTAGTGTCTTATGCAGTCTCATGGATTTAAATACTATCTATATGCAGATAATTCCAGCCCACACCACTCTTCTGAACCCACATGCATATGTCAACTCCCAGTTCCACATCTCCACTTGAATGTCTAAGACACATTCAAAGTTAACATGTCCAGGACTTAGCTTGTCTTCTCTCAAACCTGCTCTACGTGTTATCTGCTTCTTCTCAGTTGATGGCAACCTCATCCTTCCAGTTGATCAGGCATAATAATAGTCATCCTTGACTCCTCTCTGACTCACATTCCACATCCAATCTATCAGGAATTCTGTAGGCTCTATATTTAAAATATACCCAGAATCTAACATTTTTTATCATCCTGGTCTGAGCCATCACCATCTCTCACTTGGATAATTGCAATAGCAATTGGAATATGTGGAAAGAAATATTGGATATGGCTTCCATCCTTGCTTCCCTACAGAGTAGCCAGAGTGATCCTTTTTAACATGCAGTCAGATCACTTTGCTTCTCTGCTTAAGTCTCTGCAATGGCTACTAATTCATTCAGACTAAATGCCCAAGTCCTTGCAATGGTCCACAAGACTCTATACAATCTACCCACCCCCCCTTCATTTTAGTCTAAGCCTTTCCCTTTTTTTTTGTGAGGAAGATCAGCCCTGAGCTAACATCCATGCCAATCCTCCTCTTTTTGCCAAAGAAGACTGGCCCTGAGCTAACATCTGTGCTGATCTTCCTTTACTTTATGTGGAACGCCACCACAGCATGGCCTGACAAGCGGTGCTTTGGTGCGCGCCCAGGATCTGAACCCGGGCCGCCAGGAGCAGAGCGCATGCACTTAACTGCTACGCCATGGAACCGGCCCCTAAGCCTTCCCCTTTGACTCACTTCACCCCAGGCTCACTGGCCTCCAGCTTTTGGATCTTTACAAGGTCTGTTTCTTCTGCCTGGTTTGCTCTTTTTCACCAGATATCTGAGCACTAGTTTTTAATTTGTGCTAATATGCCACCCTACCTTGATCTATTTTAAATTGCCATTTGCCACTTACTCCCAACCCAATACTGTTGCCTTACACAGAATATAATACGAATGGTATCCTTGAAGTTGTGGAAAGTAGCATTCCCTTATTACATAAGTAATACATAACTTATTTATTGTGCTTCTTATTTGCCTCCCTTCACTAGTAGGCAAGCTCCCAAATGAGAAGAATGCTTGTCTCTTTTACTCAGCATTGTATCCCAAACATATCGAACAATACATGGCACATAATGGGTACTTAGTGAATGTTTGTAGAATCAACAGACAATTAGATTATTTTCATGTTTTTGATATTACAAATAATACTGTAGTGAATATCCATGATGGTAAATTTTTTGTGTCAACTTGACTGGGCCATGGAACACCCAGACGTTTGATCAAACATTGTTGGGGTATGTCTTTGAGGGTGTTTTTGGATGAGATTAACATTTGAATTGTTAGACTGAGTAAAGCAGATTGCCTTCCCTAATGTGGGTGCGCCTCATCCAATCAACTGAGAACCTGAATAGAACGAAAAGACTGAGTAGGAGGGAATTCCGCCTGCCTGTTTGAGACATTGTTTTTTTCTGGCCTTCGGACTCAGATTGAAATGTTAGCTTCTCTTCGTTCTCAAGTTTGCTTGCTTTTGAATTGGAGTTTACACTGTCGGCTCTCCTGGTGCTCAGACCTTCAGACTAGGACTGGAGCTACACATTAGCTCTCCTGGGTCTTCATTTTATTGACTGTGTATTTTGGGATTTCTCAGCCTCCGTGATCACACGAGCCAATTCCTTATAGTAAATCTCTTTATAAACACACACACACACACCCACACACAACACACACATACACACACACACAAGCTATTGGTTCTGTTTTTCTGTAAAACCCTAATATAATATTCTTAGCTTATCTCCTTGTGAGCATGTGTAAGAATTTATCTAGGTAGATTACGGAGGAGCGAAATTGCTTCGTCTTAGAGTATATGGATGTTCAATTTTATTAGATATTACCAAAGTCTTTGTTACCAATCTGTGCTTCCTTCTGCAACTAGAAGAGTTTGTGTTTCCACATAATTTTGCCACTCCTGATGACTAATCTGATGGGTTTTAAATGGTATCTTTTTAAATATTTATATCCCTTACTGCTACTAGATTTACCTATATGAATTACATTTTTTGTAAGCCAAAAACTAGTGAATATTGACAATTTAATGTGGTTTAATCTAGCAGTGAATCTCTACAATTATAACTCTTTGCCATTCAGATTTGTTCTTTTGTAAATTACTTGTTCATATATTTTTGACATTTTTCTATTAGATTATTTTCTCCCAAACCCCTCGTGGCCTCTCCCCCTTTTTGTAGTTCTTCTTTATAAATACCTTCTCTTGGTCTGTGGTTGGGAGTATGTTGTCTTTTCTCATACAGAAGTGTTTTATTTTGATGCCATATCAGTCTTAATGATTTGTACTTTTATTGTCTTATTTAAGAACTTCCTCAATACCTTGAGGTCATAAATATATTATACTTTATTTTTGTCTAGTATTTAGAAGTTTTAAAGTTTTGCTTTTTCTATTTACATTTGGAATCAATTTGGAATGTATGTGTGTATATATATATATATTTGGTATTCCAGTGTATGGTGTGTGGTATGGAGAAGAAAGTTATCTTATTTTTTCATGTGGATTGAAAACTTTATCCTTTATTCATCAGTTTGCAATGCCATCTCTATTATCTTAAGTTCTCATAAGAAACATTGATTTCTTTCTAGGCTCCCTCTTTCCTATCACATTGGTCTTTTTACCTATCCGTCTACCAATAACACTTATTAATTACTATAAATTTATAATGAGTTTTGATAAATGAGAGGACAACTACTCCCACCTTGTTTTTCTTCAAAATTGTCTTGATGTTCTTGTATTATTTCTTCTTTCAATATTTGGTAGAATTCTGCATTGTATTTTAAAGTTAATCTGCTAGTCACTTTATTTTTGCTTGAAATATACCTTTTCATAAGGAGGAAAATATCTTTAGTTTTGTTCCTTTTGTACAGATTGAGTTAGAGTGAACTGCATGGAATCATAGTGAATTAATTATCACCAAAGTTGGCAAGGAAAAATCAACCTCCCATGACAAATAAAGGTTACAACATTAAGTGATCCATTTTCTACAGCAAACATTGTAACTTTCCTATAACTAGCATGTTCCACTAGCAGAGTTATAAATCAACAGTCCCTGGAACAATTAAAATAAATATTAATATTACAGGAAAACTCATGATGACTTTATGATGTCAAGGTACAGAGTAAACATAGATTTAACATAAATTTTATGGTCACAGGCCTGTAAGTTTTTATTAACCTTTTCTTTACCTACCTAACAAGATGTCAGGGCTAATTCAGGGCTTGTCTTTTGAAAGCACCTTTGTCAACAGACTTCCCTGCCCTCCTCTACCCCCTCACTGAGTTCCTTGATAACAATTGCTAACTATTGCTGGCAGCCTCTGATTCTAATAAGCTTTGCTATCCAGGGGTAAAGCAATGAATTTAGGAGCTACACATTTCTTCTTTCCACATATCTTTTATTTTTCTTATCTTGTGCTGGATAGAACCTCCATTATAGAAGCATAATGTGTAAGGATCTTATTTCTGGTTAAGTGGAACACTTCAAAAATTTTACCTTTACTATGATGTTTGCTGTAGGTTTTTGATACACTCTTTAAAGAAGTTCCCTTCTCTTCCTAGTTTGGTAAGACTTTTTCTTTTTAAAATCATGATTATGTTAATTCTATCAAATCTTTTTCTTGTATCTATTAAGATCATATAGTTTCTATACTTTAATCTGTTTATATGGTGAATTACATTAATAGATTTTCTAATGTTAAACGATTCTTGTATTCCTAGAATAATGCAAGGATGTTTTCCTTTCTTTCTTTCTAAGAATATACACATCTGGTTTGGTTTTGCTAATATCTTATTTAGGATTTTTGCATCCATGTTTACAAATGACATTGGCCTATAATTTTTCTTTCTTGTGTTGTCCTTCTCTGGTTTTGTCGTCAGGGTTATACTAGAATTAATCAGTGGGATAGGAAACTTTTCCATTATTATTTATAATAATTTTGGGAGTGGGGTTGTGCCTATGAATCTTCTTTGTTTGGCATTAATTTAGCCATACCGCTTTATTGTATTTGCTATTAGATTTGCATTTTTTCCTCTTCTTACTCTGTATTTTCTATTTACCAAGTCTTCCTGTGTAGTTGTTTTTCTTATTGCTTCTTTCCTGTCTTCTATTGGGTTAATAGAGTTTTCTTTCTTTCCCCTTTCCTTCTAGTGGTTTAGAAGTTCTATATTATTCTATTGATAACTCTTACATTTAATATGCATCCTCGACTTAAAGTCTAAGGTTAATTAGTGCTTCTCTCATCCTCCTGAATTATATAAGACCCTAGAATACTTTAACTCTAATAATCTCTCATCTTATGTGTTGTTATTGTTGTCCAGTATTTTAGTTACACTTTGTTCCCTCCCACTCCTGCCATCCCCTATATGTTTTTGTTGTTTAATAGTCAATGTTCATTTAGATTTACACATAGGTCACCAGATTCTTTGTGTACCATTGCTTCTTGCTCTCATTTCTTTCTTATAGGGTTGATTTGTTTCTTACTAAGTTCTGTAAATGTTAAACTGTTTCAGTCTCTTTATCTTAAAGTGCCTTGATTTTGTTCTTCCTCTTGAATAACAGTTTAATTTGATAGTAATTTTCCTGAAGCACTTTGAAAATAATACTCCATTGTCTTCTGGTCTCTAATGTGCTATTTGTGTTTTTCCTTTGTAGAAATTGTCTTTTTTCCCCCAGCTATTTTTAAGATTTTTTTCTTGGTATCCTGCAGTGTCATTACAATGGATTTAAAAATATATTTCTATTTATTTATACTCGTTGGGCCTCATTGGGATTCATTGGATATGTGGATTCATGTCTTTCATCCATTCAGGAAACCTCTAAGCATATTCTCTTAAAATATTGCTTTTACTCCATCATCTATATTCTCTCCTTTCCCTTTCTGTATGTATCTTTGGACTTTTTAATTTTTTTTTTTTTTTTTTTGAGGAGGATTAGCCCTGAGCTAACATCTGTTGCCAATCTTCCTCTTTTTTCCTTTTTTTTTTTCCTCCCCAAAGCCCCAGCAGATAGTTGCATGTCATAGTTGTACATCCTTCTAGTTGCTCTATGTGGGACGCCGCCTCAGCATGGCTTGATGAGCGGTGAGTAGGTCCACGCCCAGGATCTGAACCAGTGAACCCCGGGCTGCCAAAGCGGAGTGCACAAACTTACCTGCTTTGCCACTGGGCTGGCCCCTGGACTTTTTCATTTTATCCATCATGTCTCTTAGCCTCCTTTTCACATTTTTCTTTATCTTCTTGGTAAATTTTCTCAGTGCTATCTTGCAGATCTCTAACAGTCTCCTAATTGGAACTTTATTTAATCCATCTACTAAACGTTTTAGGGGGGAAGAATCTATCTATTGTGTTTTTTGTTTCAATAACTTTTTAATTTCTATAAGTTTTATCTATTTTTCAAATCCTCCTGTTCTTTTTTCATAGTCTTATTCCTTCCTCATAGTTTCTATTCTTTTAAAAATCTCTCTAATAATTTTAAACATACTTATTTCTTAATCTCTTTCAGACTGTTCTGTTACTTATGTTCTTCAGGGGTTAATCCTGCTGCATGAGTGGGGTTCATTTTATTGTTCAGGTATATTATATTTTTTAATTTTGAGTTTACCACTTACTCTAAAGTTTCATCTCCTATCCTTGTGTGGCATTAAAATCTAGGCCCTTGGTGTTTAGTACCTGCTGCTGGGTCCTATCTCTCCTGTGCCCTCAACTGTGAGCATTGTCAATTTATGTGGATTCCAGTCTGGATTTCAGATCCCTCTATGTTTCTGAGGGATTTTTTTTTTTTTTCTGTTTTCCTTTTATGTGTCATTTTTCTGGGTTTATAGTATGTAGCATTCTACTTTAGGTGAGTCTTCCATGTTGCCAAATCTGATAGTCAAATTTTTGAAAGAGAAAATATTTTTTACATAAGTTTTATATGTACATTGTAGAAAAATCTAGAGGCAAAAAAATTTTTATATTTTACTTGAAGAGATGATTACTATTAGCATTATGTTAACTCTGTATCTTTCTAATTTTGTTTCTCTGTGCATGAGTGTATGTGTGTGCAAGTGTATGTATACATATATAATTGTAGTTAAACTAAAGAGGAAATATGCTCTTTGTAGTATTTTATAACATGATTTTTTTTCACTAAAGATAATGTCAAGACCTTTACATGTTAATCAATGTATTCTTACCAGGTGCTTTTTAATTGCTACAAAGTATCCCATCATGGCGTTATCATGCAATTTACTCAGCTGATCCTGTTGTTGAATATTTAAGCATTATTTTAAAAACATTTGTGATTATAAACAATACTGACACAAATGTCCTTATAACTGCATCTTTACCTGTGTCTGTGTTTATTTCTTTAGGATAAATTGCTGAAAGTAGAGTAGCTGGGTAATATGAATGTTTTTGTTATTTACTGACAAATTGAGTTGTTTTCTTCTGGAACAATTATTAACCAGACTCCCTTTTGTAAATTCTTGTTCCCCAGATAGGTATCTAAGATCTAAATGACATGAACATATATTTGTATGTGTCTCTTGCCAGAGCTGTAGGCATCACACTTATAATTTTCTCCCAAGATTACTCCCTCTTAGTAAGAGGTAGTCTCTGGCATGACTTTCCTACCTAACTCCACCCAATCATAGCTAATAGGAATTCCATGTGTCACACGTGCTCTGAAGTATCAGTACGTGCACTGAAGGAGAAAGGGTTCTCTATGATTACTTTTCAGCATGAAAAAAAGTGTATATGCCTCACATTTATCTGGTCCATTTACCAGCATCCAGCTCCATCCTGCCTCAGTGAACTTAATGAGATTAACATATGTTATTTTTTTAATCTTCATCAGAGTACTGACAGGTAACAGCATTGTTCTGGGGTTACTAGAACTGACGCATAGAACAGTGATGAGATGAACTAAAATTTATGGGAAAATATTCCTCAGGTCTTCCAACTTCCAATTACAGTCTATCTATACTCTTCTATTTTTTTTTTTATTTTTATTGCGGTAACATTGGTTTATAACATTGTATAAATTTCAGGTGTACATCATTATACTTCTATTTCTGCATAGATTACATCATGTTCACCACCCAAATACTAATTACAACCCATCACCACACACATGTGTCGAATTATCCCTTTCGCCCTCCTCCCTCCCCCCATCCCCCCTGGTAACCACCAATCCAATCTCTGTCTCTATGTGTTTGTTTATTGTTGTTATTATCTACTACTTAATGAAGGAAATCATACGGTATTTGACCTTCTCCCTCTGACTTATTTCACTTTGCAAAATACCCTCAATGTCCATTCATGTTGTCACAAATGACTGGATTTCATCGTTTCTTATGGCTGAGTAGTATTCCATTGTGTATATTATCTATACTCTTCTAAAGCCATTTATATAACAGTACGCTATATCAGAAATCTCCAAAATGGAATTGGTTTATTATTCAAATGTTATTTTTGTTAAATTGTAAATTATGTAAAATATTGCCATTATTTTTGCCTAAAAACATTGAAAAGAGACATGATATCCAAAAAATTATTATTAATTTTGCTACATTTCATAATGGCATTATGATTATGTGAGACTATGCACATATTTTTTAGATATGCATATCAAAGTAGATAGGAGTGAAACAACATGAAGTCTGGGATTTGCTTTAAAATTCAATAGAGAGGGAGGGAGGGTAGGAGAAGGAGAATGAGTAGTTGAAGCAAGTATGGCAAAACTTGTTGAATTTGTGTGATGGATTTAATGGGAGCCCATTGTATTATTCACAATTTGCGAACATTTGAAATTTTTAATAATTTAATAAAAAGGTGGTTTCTTTAAGTTAGGAGGAGAGAAAGAGTGAGAGAGAGAGATTGATTGAGAATCCTGTTGAGTCTCTGAGTTAGAAAAAGCCAAGGGAAACCTGTCTGACAAAGGGAGAAACTTGGCTGAAGCCAACTTTGTTATGAATTAGCTTCCTGCTGCCATCTAATGGTGCAAATATAGATATGGATATGTATGTGCATATACATAGATACCCCCCCACACACACATACAGTTTCCCTTGCTGTAAGCCTGTGTCTGTGTTTCAATTAATTATTTTAATTTCTTTGGTTAGGATTTAATACTGGAAGGGATATTAGAGATCATATAGTCTACCCTTTTCGTTCTACTGTGAAGAAATTGAGTAAAACATATATATTTCCCTGCATAAGCATCTTTTTATCTCATCTCATTTACCCTTAGCACATTTTTGAAAGATCAAAAAATGGAGAGGTTCTTCATTTTTATACATGAAACTGAGGCGGGGTGGGGGTGGGGGGTGGCGAGTGGCTTTGCCACTTTTAAAAAGCTAGATTGAAATGACCTCTTTCCTTGTATCTAGACCTTTTGACATCCATCCCAGAACTGCTCCTGTTGTATTTTCTACTGTTAGCCCTTAAAACAGAATTAGAAATTATTAATATCACTGATATGTGAGTAGGGAAACTATTCTGAAACCAACTTAATTTTAAAATTTAAGGACTAAATTTTACTTCTGATATCACAGATTCCATTCAATGGCTGTAAAATTGTGAATATTCAAGTTCAAAATTCAGTAGTAAAATATTTAAAGCTGGGTTCAGCAGTTACGTTATACTATATATGGGAAATGAGATTTTATTTATAAGACCTGCATACTGGGGGCCTTATATATAGATTTATAGAAATACTTTCACAATTCAAAATATATTTTTTCAAGCCTGGTATACTCATCCCTGACAAATGACTCCCACCCTACCTCTCTAATACTACCTCTGCCTGCTCCCCTGGACCCTCTCTAGGTTCTAAGCTAATCTCAATTTCCCAAGTACTCTCAATGCTTCTCTGCCTTCTGTTTTTCCTAATGCTCTTTCCTTTTCTTTGAGTACCCTGTCTTTAAGGCTGAGCTTGAATTCTATCTTCTCCATTTTCCATGAAATCTTCCTTAATAGCCTCTAACAAGAAGCCTCCCAGTTTCCTAGGGATGCCATAACGTACCACAACTGAGAGGCTTAAACAACTGAAATTTATTGTCGCACAGTTCTGGAGGCTAGAAGCCAAAGATCAAGGTGTGGGCAGGGTTGGTTCTTTCTGAGGGCTGTTAGGAAGAATCTGTTCCATATGTCTCCCAGCTTCTGATGGTTTGCTGGCAATCTTTGGTGTTCCTTAGCATGAGGAAGCATCACCCCTAATCTCTGCCTTCATCTTCACATGGCCTTCTCCTTGCCTGCATGTCTGTCTCCAAATTCACCATTTTTATAAGGACTTCAGTCATATTGGATTAGAGCCCACCCTACTCCAGTGTGACCTCATCTTAACTAATTATATCTGCAAAGACCCTATTTCCGAATAAGGCCACATTCTGAGGTACTAGGGGTTAGACCTTCAACATATGAATTTTGCTGAGGGGAGGGGGAACACAATTCAACCCATAAAATTCCTTCTTTTGAATTTTCTTATTACTTTATTTGTATTTTGTTCACGGAATGTATCACATTCTATACAGTTATCTGTCTTGCCTCTCCTTCTAGATTTTAAGATCTTGGAAGTCTGATTCATCTTTATGTAACCTATAGTGCCAAGCACAGAGGATGGATAAATGTTTGCCAGGGGCCTTGAATATTTTTCACTATGGCTACCTCTGGACCCCAGGTTAGACTATACCTCCAAATGGCAAGAGGCAGGATTTTATTAAAATGGAAGTAAATACAGACTTTTTCTGTGTACCTATCTGCATGCAGTTAAGTTTGTGTACCATTGTTGGAGTCAGGACAAAGTGATTGGGATTTGAAAGTCAGGCTGAGAACTCAGGGCTGTGATAGTCCACTTCATGGAGTCAACCAGGATTGGGGAATGGATGAGAGAGAGAGAGGCTATCAGAAAGCCAGGGAAGACTCTGAGTGACTGAATAGGTAGCATGATGCCAGAGAATCAGAAAGATGCGACAAAAGAAGTGAATTAGGGTTACAAGAGCATTCCAAAACCTAATGCTAGTGTTCAGAGGACAGAAATCCTGTAGGAGTTGAAGGGGGAGAGAAAGCATGAAAACAAGACCAAGCACCAGTATCCAGGTCATATGGCAAAGGGGCAGCATATCTGTGTAAGTGTCTATGTCCAGACCAAGGCTCTGGCCAACACAAGTACGGCTGTCAGAAGCAAGAAAGTAATTTGATGATGAGCCAGGCCATTGCCTTTTTCCAGGGAGCTTGCATCACTGTGAAGGCCAGGAATAGATCACTAAATCCAGCCAATCTAGGCTCCACTTGGAGAGAGGAAGGGAAGCACTTGGCTGGAGCAGGAGATCGTAGGCTTGCACGGTCTCTGCAGCCACTACCGACAGTCACAGCACGTGAGTGCCTGTCTCATAGAAGGCCAGCCTTCCTTTGCTGTTCATTCGGTCGAAATACTGACCTAGACAACTAGAAAAAAGAGTACTTTCTCTGTTCTCAAGATATTTACAGATTTGTGGGGAAATAAAGCACATTCAAGAAAAAGTAAATGATCCAAATGCCTGGTAAGTACTGGAAAGTTCCAAAGTGCATGGGAAAGGAGGCCTTTTTGGAGAGGGAGATTGTATCTCTAAGGCAGTGCTCCTCAAAATGTGGTCCTTGGACTAGCAACATCAGCGTCACCTGGGAGCTTGTTAGAAATGCAGATTCTCAGGCTCCACTCCAAACTTACTAAATCAGAATCTCTGGAGGTGGGACCAAGGAATCTGTGTTTAACAAGTTCTCCAGGGGATTCTTATGCATATTGAAGTTTAGGAGGCACTGCCCATAGGAGTAGAGGGGAGGATGGGAATCATACCAGGAGGCAGGAAGGAAGGGGGAAATGTGGGTAGGGAGTGAGCGATGTAGGAAAGACTGTGGAGATGGATTACGAATTTATGACTTTCAAAGCCTTTAGTTAGGAACTAGGAGTCTGGAGGCGTGGAGAACAGGGCAAGTAGGGAAGTAGTACATACACCTGGAATGCCAGAATTGACTTCGTCATTTAGACTAGCGTTTCCCAAAACTGTATTCCTTAGAGAAGCTCCATGAGAAAAGGATTCCAAGAGCAAATATGTTTAGGAAACATTAGATTCTGTTTACTCCTCTTGGAGATTTACAGTGCACATGAACACATTAAAGGCATTAAAGGTCTTTTTAAAAAATGTATCTATTTAACTTGGACCCTTTGCTAACTCAAGAGTGTGGGCCACAGACCAGCAGCATCAGCACCACCTGGGAGCTTGATAGAAATGCAGAATCTCAGGCTCGACCCCAGCATCAGGTTCTTCGTTTAACAAGATCCCAAGGTGATTGATACACACATTGAAGTTTGAGAAGTGCTGATTTAACCTGTGGACCTCTTTTCATGGAATATAATACAGTCGTTCTGTGGAACTCTGGAAATGTTATTTTAGGCAATGGGAAGCCAGTGATTTTGAGCACCATAATGAAAGGGGACTTACCCTACCACCCTCACTACACAAAGCACTCTCAAAAACCCATAAAGGAATCTTTCCCTGACTCTTTGTGCTTGCTCCCAGAGAAAACTTCCAGTCGTTCTCTTCCACTGCAGGAGGTCTCATTCAGTCACTGAACTCAGGAGAGAGACTATTCTGGCCAGAGCCACAGCAGCAGCCTGTACACCACTGATCCATGAGATCTTTGGTCTCATGGAAACTCAAATACCTGTTTGTTAACGTGGGGGCCCAGCCGTTGTTCACACTGATGATCGTATTCTAGCACTTCATCCAAGTGTTTATAGTATCTTTGGATCTCCGTTAACTGAAGACCCAGTCATTTAATGGTCTACATTTCCCTGCAGTTTTTAGCTGAGAACATACCACAGTATCCTTTTCAAACATGGTTAATTACAATTTATTTTATTTTAAAAATAACTTTAAAAATTATTGTCCTAAAATGTCATTCTGAATTATTCTCTAGTTGTTCTAAGTGTGTGCTAGTCTTTTTGAAAGCAAATATCTTGCTAGTCTTGTTTTGAATCGCCCAACAAGAACTTAGGGGTTTACTGATTAACAATAAATGGTGGGAAAGCACAGGATTTCCTGGAGCCATGTGACGCAGAGATTTGGTGGTGGCACTCACAAAAAGCCTGACTGTTTGTTATTACATCCCAAAGGTGTGACTGAAGCAAAACCTTTTTGTCAAGGGGGTTAACTGAGAAGGTGACAGTTGAACTGTTGAAAGATACTGTGAGGACAGACATTGTGGGCACATGGTAGCCCTTAGGAGAGAGTCCAGAAGATGACTGAGGAGGCACACAACCAGGACTAGGGACACTGCAGACAGGGACTCACAGCAAGGAGAGCAAGGATCAGGTCGAAGGACCAGCACAGGGAGTTGTGTGACAAGTACTGATAAAGGTGACATGGAGTTCAACCTGAGACCAGGAAGTCAAAGACCTCAGTACGTCCCTCCACTCCAACATCTGCCAGCGACGCCTGCCTTTGTATTAAAAGCAGGCCAGAGCGGGGAGCAAGCTAAAGAATGGGGACCAGTTTCCTCTCTTTGTGCCCCAGTTCCACCGCCCCTCCTTTGTATACACCCTCCATCCTGAATAAACTCTGGTTCTCAGCACTAAAATGGATAGCATTCATCCTGAGGAGAAACAAACACTGCTCAGAAGGGCACAGCCAAAGGACAGCCAGAGAGTCAAGAGGCAAGACCCCCTACGTAACACTTGGGGGTGGGGAGAAGGTGAAGTCCATATAAAAGAACCTGTGCAATATCAGCCTAATGAGGCCCACACTGAATTTAACAAAGGTTTTTTTTCCCATCATGAGTCAGTACTTTGAAAGACGAGTAAGTCAGTGATAAGGTTTTAGACACTTATGCCGTAGTGGCCACAATCGGATGTTTCCTTCGTTAGGCATTTTTGGAAGTGAGAGTCTGACTGTAAAGATTTCCTGGGAGCTTCTGCCATCTAGTGCCTGGCATGAGAGCTTGTGTCACCATGCCTATTTATCCTTGCTTCCTTTGTAAATGTATGCATATTGATTCAGTGTAAGAAAATTGTAAAATCAGCAGGATGGAGCTGAATATAGCAGATATATGGCAAATTCTATGAAGATTGATGAAAGAGAAGTTGGGAGCATATATATAGTTAAGTAGACCCCAAAGCATGTACATACCAGCTATTCTGTCTCTGCTTTCCCTTCACTGCCCCCCCTTCTTTATTCCCCTCCACCCCAACCCTCCCTCACCAGAAAGGTGAAGCTAAGTTTTCCCTCTGTTTTCTCTTGTTCTGTCCTTGTAGAGCATGTTGGTTACACTGTAGGAGCAAAGCCAATCTGACTGAAATTCTCTGTAGAATCTAGTAGACATCATGCCTTAATAGAGATACACCTATATTGATGATTTGTCTTTTTTTTTTTTTTAGGAAGATTGGCCCTGAGCTAACATCTGTTGCCAGTCTTCCTCCTTTTTTCCTTTTTTCTCCCGAAAGCCCCAGTAGATAGCTGTATGTCATAGTTGTACACCCTTCTAGTTGCCCTATGTGGGACGCCGCCTCAGCATGGCCGGGGAAGCGATGCATCTGTGCGCGCCCTGGATCGAACCCGGGCTGCCAGCAGCAGAGCGCGCGTACTCAACCGCTAAGCCACAGGGCCGGCCCCAGAAATTCTTAAATGCCATAATTTTTGGCGCCCAGGATCCAAACCAGCGAACCCTGGCTGCTGAAGCCCAGCGCGGGAATTTAACGCTAGGCCACCAGGCCTGCCCGGGTGATTTGTCTTTTTAAACAGATTTTCATGATGATAAAAATAATGCATGCTTATTGTGGAAACTTTGGAATGGACAGAACACTAAAAAGGCCTCACTGTCTCCGCACCCGGACTATTTTACCTATCTTAGGGAGTACCTGTTGGAGAGTGGGTTTAGGTAGGAGATGCTGGCATGGGAAGGCAGATTACTGGAAGAAATGATAAAGGAGCTTCTGAAAGAACCCAGTTAGGGATCGCGCAGTCTCCTGCACCCCAGGGCTCTCCTCCAAAGGCTGCTCTTGAAGCGCTTAGACGTTCCTTCCACGCGCAGTCGCAGTCAATTCGGCCGCCGACCTGCGATCGCTTGGGGCTGCGAGGATTGGCTGCGCTGAGCCGGTGCGCGGGCTGAGCGAGGGCGGCGGGCGGCCGCCCGCCGGGGCATGAACCGGAGGACCGCTGCTCAGGCCGGCTCAGATGTACGTGCCGCGGCAGCACCCCTGGCTGCGTCTCGTATCGTCTTTGACTACATCTGGCATCTCTGTCAAGCATAAAATAATAACCTGTTTAAATAGCAAGTCCATTAAGTTATTTTTAAATACGGAAAAGTGAAAAATAAGAAAACAAAAATGGTTCATAATCCCACTGCCTAGCTAACATCTCTCTGGACATTAAAAAAATTAGAGACAGGCTTAAAAGATGCAAAACAGCATAGGAAGGTTCAAGATGAAAAGTGAATAGCCTTCCTTCCTGGCCGTCCCTCTTTCCAAAGATAATCATTGTTAGGTACCCCCCAAATATATACATATTTATATACGTATCCTTTTAACATATATACAACATGGATTTTTAGTATTCATTCTTGTGCTCTTTTCTTTTTTCACTTCATATTTCTTAGAGATATTTCCACATTGGCACATCAGATCTAATACTTTTTAAGGGTGCAGAGGATCCCGTTTGTAAGGTAACATAATTTCTGTACTTATTGCCCACTCATGGACATTTAGGTTTCTAGTATTTCACTATTCCAACATTGCAGTGAACATACACTTATATCTGTCTGGGAGTATTTTTGCTGGAATAATCTATAGGGTAAATTCCTATAGATTTTTTAATCAAATGAATACTTTGAGTCATAATACATAAAATAATTTTTTTCATCATCATCAGATTTTAAAACCAATCAACACTTTTTTGTTTTTACAGCTAAGATATATACAGAAATTCTTTTTTTTTTTTTTAATTAATTAATTTATTTTTTTTCCCCCAAAGCCCCAGTAGATAGTTGTACGTCATAGCTGCACATCCTTCTAGTTGCTGTATGTGGGACGCGGCCTCAGCATGGCCGGGGAAGCGGTGCATCTGTGCGTGCCCGGGATCGAACCCGGGCTGCCAGCAGCAGAGCGCGCGTACTCAACCGCTAAGCCACAGGGCCGGCCCCAGAAATTCTTAAATGCCATAATTTTTGTTCAAGTACTTTGTCACTCAACTCACAAATCTTGAACACTATTAATCAACAAATCTAAGTAGTAGTCGTAGTTAGATGGGTGTAGGCTTGGTTCTTAATGATCTAGAAGCAATCCATTTACAAAAGTGCCATCAAAACATATTCATGAAATCATTGAATTTAATGCCACCAAGCATGGACCTGATATACTTTCAGAACAAAAATAACCTTCCTAGGAGTGGAAGTGCTAAGTCATGCAGTGTAGAACTACTCTTAAAAAAGGTATTAGTAGATTTTGTCAAATGGCCCTTTAAAAAGCTCACAGATTTATACCATCACCAAAATGTGAATGACGTTGAACATCTTTTTGTATGTAAAATGGCAGCCAATGTTTCTTTTTCTGTGAATTGCTTGTTCCTATTCTTTGCTCATTTGTCCACTGGGTTCAACGTTTTTCTTACTGATTTGGCTGGGCTTTATAAATAGAGGAAACTAGCCTTTTGTCTATCATTGTGTTTTGCAAATGTTTTCCCCAATTTGTCCTCTGTGTTTTAACTTTGTGTTTAGGTATTGGTTTTATTTTGTTTTGGTTTGTTTTTGTGACAAAGAAATTTTAACATTTTATATGGCCTATTTGGCAGAGTTGCCTTTAGGCTTGTGGGTTTTCTATCTTATTTTGAAAGGCTCCCCCACTGCCATCAATCATTTAATCAATTTACCCATGCTTTCCGTTTAAGACACATATGTGCACACCACACTTTTTGTTGTTAGGAAAGTCATATGTTCGATGAAGAAAGTTTGTAAAATACATATAAGCCCAAAGGAAAGATCCTATATCTAATTGCCAGAGATAGTCACCATGACCATTTTGCCATAGGAAGTTTCAGTCATTAATTCTATGCAAAAATTAATTAAGACTGTGTTTTGATTATGTCGTGAACTATATTTGTTAAATATTTGAATTATATTTTTAAAAAACAGCTTTATTGAGATATAATTGATATACCATAAAATTCACCTATTTTAAGTAAATGATTTTTGGTAAAATTACAGAGTTGTGCAATCATCACCACAATCTAATTTTAGAACATTTTCATCATCCCTGAAAGAAGCTTTGTGTTTATTTGCAGTCACTCTCCATTCCCACCGCACAGCCCTAGGCAGCCATTAACCTACTTTCTGTCTCCATGGATTTGCTTTTTCTGGATATTTCATATAAATGGAATCATACAACATGTGGGCTTTCGTGTTTGGCTTCTTTCACTTAGTATAATGTTTTTGAGGTTCATCTGTATCATAGCTTGTATCAGTACTTCATTGTTTTAATTGTTGATTGGTCATTCATTGACTGAATATACCACATCCAGTCTATCCATCAGTTGATGGACATTTGAGTTTTTCCCACGTTCAGCTATTCTGAATAATGCTGCTGTGAACATTTGTCTACAAGTTTTTGTGTGAACATATGTTTTCATTTCTCCCAGGTATATACCTAAGAGTGGAATTGCTTTGTCACGTGTAAACTCTATGTTAACATTTGGATTACATTTTTTGAGGAGCTGACTGGGACCAATCTGTATGGAAAACTTCTGCTAGAAAATGGAGTCAGAGCCTCCAGAGGCACCTTTCACTCAGGCCCTTTTCCCTGAGAGACAAGACCTGTCTGGAATAATGTCTAAAGTTACAGGACTTTGGATAGAGCCTAAGGTTACCTTCGCGTCTTGCTCTAACAGAGTGTTAAGATGGGTTTCTTCATGAGTTTTGACTGAGGTACTGATGTAATGGACATCAAATACCAAAATGGATGTGAGAATGAGATCCACATAGACAAAATTTAGAAAAGATCAAGGATGTCAAAGAAGAATCAGAGCAGATATTTGTACATCATGTTCACAGCAGCATTATTCACAATAGCCAAAAGGTAGAAGCAAGCCAAGTGTCCACCAACAGACAAATCGATAAACAAAATGTGGCCTATACATACATTGGAATATTATTCAGCCTTAAAAAGGAAGGAAATTCTGACATATGCTACAACATAGATGAACCTTGAAGATATGCTAAGTGGAATAAGCCAGACACAAAAGGACAAATACCGTATGATACCACTTATAAGAAGTACCTAGAGTAGTCAAATTCATAGAAACAGAAAATAGAACAGTGGTTGCCAGGGGTTAAGGAGCAGAAGGTGGGGAGTTACCGTTTAATGGATACAGAGTTTCAGTTTGAAAGATGAAAAAGTTCTGGAGTTGGGTGGTGGTGAGGGTTGTACAACAATGTGAATGTACTTAATACAATTGAACTGTACATCTAAAAGTGGTAAATTTTACGTATGTTACAATAATTTAAAAAATGAAAAGAAGAGAGAATCAGAGTGTGGTGAGAGAAGGGAGATTTATGCCATGCCCTGTCTCCAAACCTGCCCCATCCAAGGCTAGGGAAAGGAGCTTCAATGGGGTCACTCTGAGAGCTCCATATGTGTTTACTAAAGTTGGGGCACATTTGGAATAGGGTCTGACACTAGGAAACGCAGAGGGTTAGGGGCGGGTTCACTAACCAGCGATGGAGTTAGGCGTGTGCTGCCGCCTTGGGAACATCAAGGCCAAGGATCCCTGAGTATTTCCTGTTGACTAGAGTGGGCTGTGCAGGGAGAGAGCTGTCTGGAGTTGTTGACAAGTCCTGCCCGGGAGGACCACCTGGAAAAGCAAAGGATTTGCGATAGCAAAAGGCTGTGTCGAGTGGACAGGCAGGCAAGCAGCCTGGGGGAATAGAGTGCATTGTTCAAAGCCTGAGAATTAGGTGAGAGGCCTCAGTGACTGGGTAAATAAAACAAAAATTTGTGAAATTGCTTTGTGGAAGAAAGCGTTTGCTTTCACTATATGTCAGGCCCAGAGTACAGGAAGCCGCTGAGCCAAGTAAAATCCACTCCCCTCCCCAGACAGAGCTCCAAACTGCTGCTAGTGAGTGAGGGGGGAGGAAGAGAAGATTATCACACCTTCTCCAAAGGCGGGCAGTCTCTAGGCCTTGCTTGGTTAGCAAGGGAGAAAGGGAGGACTTTGAATGAGGACTGAAGGATTTGTTAGTATCTTGGACTGGACACATACAAATTACTACACTAATGTTGGTTTTGTGATGTAACAAGGTAGAACGATCTATAATGGAAAAGTGAGCAAAGAAGTCGTGGGATCTGCCCAAGCCTGCATTCGAGGACAGGGAAAGTTACCTCCATAAGTATATTTTGAAGGCAAGATGGGAGACAAAGAGAATAAATGAAATAAAGGTGTATATTGACTTTGCTACACATCTTGTTTAGTCAATAGTACTGGTTGTACTCCCAGTCTTTTTTTTCTTCCAAATATATCTTCATATATATATTCTACATATGACCATTTATTCCAATGCCTCTGGAAAGACTTGTATTATAGGCATGCATGTGCTTTAACTTGTATATATGAAGTAATATGGAGCAAGAGTTGGAAATCTTGGATTCTAGTCTGTTTCACAGTCTCAGTCTTTTCATCAAGGAAAAAAAAGGAATAGCAATACATCTCTTGCCATGTTACAAGGTTATTATAAAGATTGTGTAATATAAGCACCAGAGAGTGGTTTTTGGGGAGAGGTGGTGGGAATAAATGCTATATTCATACTTTAAAAAATTGTTATATTATACTTCTAGTCTTAATGTTTGAGCCTTCTTTCTTTATTTGCTTTGCACATGAAATAGTTCTGAAAAAATGGATCACTGACTACAGTGGCACAATCATCGTCTTTCTTAGTCAAGGTTCAAATAGCGGAACCATCTGGACATATTTTAATCAGAAAAGGGAATTATTAGAAGAATGTTGGGGAAAGATAGCTGGATTCCCAGGGCTGAGACCCAGGGAGCAGAAGGCGGTCATGAACTCTCAGGCTTTACCTTTCATTCTTCCCTTCCAAGATTAAATCATCTTAGTTCCAGCCACACACAGAGAATCACAATTCTGTGTTCTCTGAGAAAGAGCTAGGGTCAGAGAGACGGGTCCCTTAATACAGGCAGGGCTGCCAGGGGCTCAGCCAGTGGGTGGGGACGCAGACAGAGAAAGGATGCCATGGTGGGCTGGATTGACTCTAAAGGAATGTCCGCTATGTAGCTGCTTGGAAATGAAGCTCCAGATAAAACATTCCTGCTTACCCACCCAAATCCCACCAACCCCCACACAAGCAAAAAGCAGTCAATGGAAACTTCAATAATAGCAAAAGCAGTCAAAAGAAAGGTATTACAATTTCTCTCTCCTGAGTTTAGAACAATAGGCTAGAAATTTAGTATGTGGGTGAATTATAATCTAAAGCCTTGCATATGCTGAAGAATGTATTCAGACATAGAACTGAACAAAAAATAAAAATTAAAGAAACTCTGTATTCTAGATAACTCCATGATATGCAAATCAAATTCTATAGGGTACCATATTTATCCTCAGAGAGAAACACTCAGAAGCCTAACCAGTTTTTAAAGGGAAGAACTATTTGTACATAAACTTGGAGAAACAAACAATTTAACAGGAGAATTGTCCTGTAGTGCCTTTAGTCGCACCTCATTTAAAATTTTGAGTAAGGAAAGTTCTAGAACCTGTAATGAATATACTTATTCAAATATAAATTCATTTATTCAAGTATATTTAATCTAGAAATATTCTATTTCTACCTTTTCCTTCTATTCTACAACTCTTCAAGGACCTCTCTAGTATTTTGGGATCTTGCATCTCCTGCTGACCGGGGCTCTTAGTTGCACAGAAACCTTTTGTTCTTTGTCATGGGGTATAAAATTTATTATTTAGTAGCCAAAGATAAACACAGGTTCAGGATCCTAAACAAATTAGACAGAGGTCTTAAAAAACATAGATATATCCTGCTTATATTTTTATTTCTCCTTTTGCTGGGTGTTCACTGACATCTGCATAGGGAAACTATTGCTGTGTTTTTTTCTTCTTGTGTTCTCGTAGCCAAGTACTGCGTAACCAAAATTCATGATCTGACAGGAAAGAGATGGTGTGACGAATGTGGGTAGGCCCAATGCCAAGGCATCTCCCTGTGATTTTTGGAAATGTTTCCAGAGCATCCAAAGGCAACTGCAATAAGAAACGTCTATCCTAGTAGGGAAATGTATTCCAGCCCAGGAAGAATCCAGCCATGTCAGACTGTTGTGCTTTACACAATTGCGAATGTCAAATCGCAATTAAAATAAGATCCACAAAATGGAAAGATATTCCATGCTCATGGATTGGAAGAATTAACGTAGTTAAAATATCCATATTACCTAAAGCAATCTATGGATTCAATGCAATCGTTTTTAAAGTCCCAACAACATTTTTCACAAAAATAAAACAAAGAATCCTAAAATGTATAGGGAAGAACAAAGGACTCTGAATAGCCAAAGCAATCCTGAGAAAAAGGGACAAAGCTGGAGGCATCACACTTCCTGATTTCAAAGTATACTACAAAGCTATAGTAATCAATACAGCACGGTACTGGTAGAAAAACAGACACACAGATCAATGGAACAGAATTGAGAGCCCAGAAATAAACCCATACATTCATTTATGGACAGCTAATTTTTGACAAAGGAACCAAGAACATATAATGGAGAAAGGAAAGTCTCTTCAATGAATGGTGTTGGGAAAACTGGACAGCCACATGCAGAAGAATGAAAGCAGGCCACTATCTTATATCATACACAAAAATTAACTCAAAATGGATTAAAGACTTGAATGTAAGACCTGAAACCATAAAACTCCCAGAAGGAAACATGGGCACTACACTCTTTGACATTGGTCTTAGCGATATCTTTTTGGAAATGTCTCCTCAGGCAAGGGAAACAGACAAACAAAAATAAACAAATGGGACTACATGAGACTAAAAAGCTTCTGTGCAGCAAAAGAAACCATCAACAAAACCAAAAGATGACCTACTGATTGGGAGAAGATACTTGCAAATCATATATCTGATAAGGGGTTAATATCCAAAATATATAAAGAACTCATACAACTCAACAACAAAAAACCAAACAACTCGATTAAAAAATGGACAGAAGATCTGAACAGACATTTTTCCAAAGATATACAGATAGCCAACAGGCATGTGAAAAGATGTTCAACATCACTAATTATTAGGGAAATGCTGCTCAAAACCACAATGAGATATCATCTTATGCCCATCAACATGGTTATTATTAAAAAGACAAGAAATAACAAGTGTTGGAGAGGATGTGGAGAAAAGGGAACCCTCATACACTGCTGGTAGGAATGTAAATTGGTGCAGCCACTATGGAAAATAGTATGGAGATTTCTCAAAAAATTAAAAGTAGAACTATTATATGATTCAGCTATTCTGTTTCTGGGTATTTATCCAAAGAACACAAAAACAGTAATTTGAAAAGATATATGCACCCATATGTTTAGTGCAGCATTATTTACAACAGCCAAGGCTTGGAAACAACCCAAGTGCCAACTGACAGATGAATGGATAAAGAACATATGGTACATATATACAATGGAATACTACTCAGCCATAAAAAAGATGAAATCTTGCCATTTGCAATAACATAGATCGACCTTGAGGATATTACGCTAAGCAAAATGAATCAGCTGGAGAAAGCCAAATACCATATGATTTCACTCATATGTGGAAGACAAAACAGCAACAGCAACAACAAACAAACACATAGATACAGAGAACAGATGGCTGGTTACCAGAGGGGAAAGAGGTGGCGAGAAGGTGAAAGGGGTAGAGGGGTACATGTGTACGGAGAGGGATGGCAACTAGACTTTTGGTGATGAACACAATGTAGTCTATATAGAGGTTGAAATATAATGATATACACCTGAAATTTATATAATGTTATAAACCAATGTTACCTCAATAAAAAAAAATCTCATAAACAAGGAAAAGAATTTGTAACTACATATGGTGATGTTAACTAGACTTATTGTAGTGATCATTTCACAATATATACAAACATTGAATCATTATGTTGTATACTTGAAACTAATATAATGTTATCTGTCAATTATATCTCAATAAAAATAAAATAAAAAAAAAAGAATAAGATCCACAAAGTCCATTTCACCTAACATGTTTGAGCCTTGGCCAAACTGCAGCTTTAACAGTGACATATAAACATATAATGTACATGAGCAAATGACCCATAAACTTCAACATCTGTTTTTTATCTTAAGTGTGTTTCTTTGTCTTGTCACTGTGGAAAAAAGTCCCGGAAAAGTCTTGAAAACTAATTAGCTCCAAATTTACTTTAGGAAAGAAGGGCCAAAGAGTTTTAATGACAAATTTTTCTTTGTTCCAGCTACCAAGCTGGTCTTTGACCCTTTAATTTAATGTTGGCGATTATTTATTTGCACATAGGTCCTTTGTTTTTCTCAATACAGAAATCTCTTTCCTGGAATAGGCACCTGGCTTCTGATCCGTATTTGCAAAGAATTTGCCATCTCAAATAAGCTTTAAAGTACTGTACTAAATATCTCTTTCAATACACTATATATAATGTAATATATATTTCAATGCACTAAAAATATATATTTCCTTTATTAAATTTCTAGGCATTGTAAGAGGGAAATGTATTATAATAATAATATGTTTTTTTTTTTTTTTTTGGTGAGGAAGATTAGCCCTGAGCTAACAACTGATGCCAATCCTCCTCTTTTTGCTGAGGAAGATTTGCCCTGGGCTAACATCTGTGCCCATCTTCCTCTGCTTTATATGGGACGCCACCACAGCATGGCTTGACAAGCGGTGCGCTGGTGCATGCCCGGGGGTCCGCGAACCCCGTGCCGCCGAAGCGGAGCATGAACACAACCACTGCACCACCAGGCCAGCCCCCTAACATGTGCTGTTTTTTTGACTTTATATTTTCCTCTAAATTAATGCATTTTCTTTAAAAACTCTAATTTCCTGCCCAGTTTACATATTCTTACTACACATACACATACTTTTCTATACTCTTGTCTTTTTCATTGTATTTCAAAATGTTATTTTGATACAGGTGGAGATGAGAAATTAATCATTTAAAATTGAGCTTTTAAGATTATCAATGATGGTCCACTATCTTGGGAGACCAAAATTTGACTCAGTTCCACCTCATTCTATTATAATCACAAAGCTTCTGATGAACAAGCTCATTTTTTAAAGCAGATAGCTTTTTATAAATACACACATAGACACACATGTATTTGAGGACTATATATATAATATATTGTTATATATACGAAGGAACCCACTGAGCCACACACATTATATACTTTTCTTTCTCTATATTTTAGAGCAAAAAGTTTTCAGGGGGAAGTGAACGGACTCAAGTGAAAGATTTGGGATCTCAGTGGCCCTTTCAAGGTGCTGATCTGATGATGATCCTTGTCAGCTTTCTGCCCTCGCAGGAAAGCTACAGAGGACCCCTTAGGATTGTTGGCTGATTTCTTCTCAACAGCAACACTGGCCTCCTCCTCCTCCTCTCTGCGCACTGTGACATTTTGTAGGATTCAGAAGGCTGTCTGCGAACCAGCCAGGAAATAGAACTCTCTGCTCGGCTTAATCAACCTCTGCTGCCCTTTGGTCTTTGTGGAGGTCCTGGGATTGCAGGTTCTGGCCCTAGTCCAAGGAAGCTGGGTTTCCTTGCCAAAATCCATGCAAATAACAACTAGAAGACGATCACTTTTCCTTTTTTTTTTTTAAGTATGAATTTGAGTGTCACTCCTTCTCCCACGTAAACATTGGTATAAATAGCTGATTTTCTCCGTGGAGAGCATGCATGCTCTATCCTGTGTCTGCCAAAAGAACCTGGACCCTCTCGTGGGTAAACCAGCGCCTCTTCTTGCCCAGGAAGGACATTTATATGTTCACAGACATTTTATTACAGACTGCAAATTTGAAGCAAAATGTAAACACTGTGGTAGCATTGTTGGCAGTAAATTTGTATTGCTATGCTTTCAAAACAAACAAAAATATACTTTAATTGGTAAAGGAAAACAATAATTCTATTAGAATAAAATTCACTGCTATGGGAACTGTAAAACACAAAGATAATAAATAAAAGATAACCATAGTGTGACACTGTATCACATTTGTAGGTGACATGTGGGCTGAGAGATTGAATTCGCAGTAATTGTAAAGAAAACACAGTGCTTTGGTCAACTTTTGGATCTCACTATTGGCATACTGTTATGGAGAAACATTATCTTGCTTAGTCAGCTTTGCCTTTTAGTCAGCCTAATTATATACATGTCTAAAAAAACCTGTAAACCTGTAAGGCATGACTTTATCATTTTTCATAGTCTTCAAAATGATTTTCACTATAAATAATGATCTAGTAAATTAATATGTTATAATTAACTATTACTCAATCATTGGATATTTAAGTTTGTATTTCCACTTTTTTCTTTTCCTTTTGCAATTTTTTGCCTCTATTGAAATATTTTCTTAGGATAAATTTCTAGAAGTAAAATTCTTTGATTAAAGGGTTGTTCATGCTTATTTATTTTTCTTATTTGAATTTTTTTTTCTTTTACTTGCTTGACTGTTTTTGTTCTCAAATTTTTAGAATCATGAAATATTTTGGTCATACAGAAAGTATAGAGAATGTTCTCATTTAATTTATCTTTAAGCCTTTTTTTTTTCCCTGTTGTTTAGGCACTCTTGTTAGCTTAGGGAACATCTGATGAATGAAAAGTTACTCCTTCAGTGTTTTACGAATGTGGTTTTGAGATCAAGTCAAAACAATAGGTCTTTATCAAGCATTTTTTTTGTGTGTGAGGAAGATCAGCCCTGAGCTAACATCGGTGCTAATGCCCCTCTTTTTGCTGAGGAAGACCGGCTCTGAGCTAACATTTATTGCTAATCCTCCTCCTTTTTTTTTTTTCCCCAAAGCCCCAGTAGATAGTTGTATGTCATAGTTGCACATCCTTCTAGTTGCTGTATGTGGGACGCGGCCTCAGCATGGCCGGAGAAGCGGTGTGTCGGTGCGCGCCCGGGATCGGAACCCGGCCGCCAGTAGCAGAGCACGCGCACTTAACCGCTAAGCCACTGGGCCAGCCCTGTCGAACATTTAGTATGCACAAAGAACGCAGACCAAAAAGCAAACGAGATTCTGGAAATTTTGACTTAAATTAACTCACTGTCTCCACTAGTTCAGAAGCTGTTGTTCAGAAGTTTCCTTCTTCCTGGGCCAGAGGTGGGCCTGCATCAAGAGCTGGTCTCGGGCCGGCCCCGTGGCTTAGCGGTTAAGTGCGTGCGCTCCGCTGCCGGCGGCCCGGGTTCGGATCCCGGGTGCGCACCGAGGCACCACTCCTCCAGCCATGCTGGGGCCGCGTCCCACATACAGCAACTAGAAGGATGTGCAGCTATGACAGACAACTATGTACTGGGGCTTTGGGGGAAAAATAAATAAATAAAATCTTTAAAAAAAAAAAAAAGAGCTGGTCTCTTAACTGGCGGCACCATCACCCTGGTAGGATTGAGGGTGGGATGCAGTATCTAAAGCAGAGTGTAAGGCCATCATTTATACAGAAGCACACAGACATCTGAATGTCACGCTGAGTGTGACAGAGTGCCTGTCTTATTCTTTCACTTTGAAAGATCTGCCTTCATAGTGTTATCCTGCTCCCAGGGAAAAGTGAGATGTTGGTGCTCTTGTCTCTGTTTGTGTACAGTCTGAAATGGCGACAAGGCAGCCTCAGCAAGGGGTCTGGAGGAGAGGATGTTGGATATACCAGGAGAGGACCTGGAAAAATCCTGTCTTTCTCACATGAACTTCTCCCTAAAGGAAAAAAGATGGAGCAATTGTGGTGGAGGAACCTCATATACCATTATTTATCAACTTCTGCCACCTAGTGGCCATTTCTGAGAAGCTTTTTTTCCCCTTTATTTATTTATTTTAAAAAGTATTTTTATATATGCAAAGACATTTGTATCTGTCAATCCATGCTTTCTTTAAAATGTTAAGAGCAAAATAACACAGTACCACAAAGGGATGTAACCATTGCAAGCACTAAAACTCAGAGAGGCTCAAAGAGGCTTTCAGTTTGTTTCCTTCTATATTATTTGGGTTTTTATTGTCATGTGTGTATAATACTTTAATAACATGTATTTTAAGTTTTTAAATTTAAAAAGTCTTGTTAAAAATATAAATTGGAAAACTCAACAATAAGAAAACAAACAACTCAATTAAAAAATGGGCCAAAGGCTTTAACAGACACCTCAGCAAAGAAGATATATAGATGGCAAAGGAGCATATAGAAGATGCTCCACATAATATGTCAGCAGGGAAGTGCAGATTAAAATAATAATGAGATACTGTTATATACCTATTCGAATGGGGAAAATTTAAAACTCTGACAACACCAAATGCTGCCGAGGAGCAACAGGAACTCTCATTCATTGCTGGTAGGAATGCAAAACAGTGTAGCCACTTTGGTGGTTTCTTACAAAACTAAATATACTCTTACTGTATGACCCAGCAATCGCATTCCTTGGTATTTACCCAAAGGAGTTGAAAGCTATGTTCACATAAAAACCTGCACATGGATGTTTATGGCAGCCTTATGAATTATTTTTAATTGCCAAGACTTGGAAGAAACCTGCACATGGATGTTTATGGCAGACCTATGAATTATTTTTAATTGCCAAGACTTGGAAGCAACCAACATGTCCTTCAGTAGGTGAATGGATTAATAAACTGTGGTACATCAGACAGTGGAATATTATTCAGCACTAAAAAGAAATGAGCTATCAAGCTATGAAAAGACATGGAGGACTTAAATGCATAGTACTAAGTGAAAAAAGCCAATCTGAAAAGGCTACATGCTGTATATTCCAACTATATGACATTCTGGAAAAGGCAAAACTATGGAGACAGTAATAAGATCAGCAGTTGCCAGGGGTTGGTGATATGGGGAGATGAATAGGCAGAGCACAGGAGATTTTTAGGGCAGTGAAACTACTCTGTACCATACTATAATGGTGAAGACGTGTCATTATGCATTTGTCCAAACCCATAGAATGTACAACACCAAGAGTGAACCCTGCTATAAACTATGGAGTCTGGGTGATCATGATGTGTCAGTGTCAGTTCATCGATTGTAACATTCTGGTGGGGGATGTTGTTAGTGGGGAAGGCTGTGCATATATGGGGGTAAGGGGTACATGGGAACTCTGTACCTTTCTCTTAATCTTGCTGTGAACCTAAAACTGCTCTAAAAAAATTGTTTTTAAAAAATATATATGAATAGGGGACATTTTGAGGGAGAATTATTTTTGGCAATTAATGCAAAAGGAGTATTAAATATGAATGTGAAAAAAGGCTAAAAAGGAAAATATTTAAAATGATTATTTTTTAAATAGCCTCGTATAACATGAAAAATAAACATTACGTAGAAATTCAAATCACTTCCCCTACTTCAACAAATCAAATTCTTTACATTTTTCAGCTCTTTTCATTAGCTTATCCATACGCAAACATGGTTTTTATCTAACTAATACAACGGTCAATCTGGACAACTTATCTTTATGGGAACATCACCATCTACAAAGGGAACATGAGTGAAATCAGTAGAATTTTCTTTGCTTGAAATATCTGTTGCCAGAAGGGCAAGTTACTTTTGTAAAATTAATTGTATTTTAATTGAGCAGCGTAGCTGATAGTCAGAAGCAGCCTGGGGCAAACCTTATGGTACAGCAGAGGGTCTTTCTCTTCCGGTGTCTCACAGGCTGTGTTCTCAGCTCGGCTCTGACTTGATCTTCGTGATCTTGGACAAGAACTAGGCTCCCCAGCCCCGATTCCCTGGTGTACTGGTCTGCTACGTCTGCCATAACAAGCACCACAGACTGGTTGGCTTAAACGACAGAAATTTATTTCCTCACTGCTGTGTAGGCGGAAAGTCCAAGATCAAGGTGTTAGCAGGGTTGGTTTCTTCTGAGACCTCTTTCCTTGGCTTGTAGATAGCCGTCTTCTTTTTGTGTCTCTTCACATTATCTTCCCTCTGTGTGTCTGTGTCCAAATCTCGTCTTCTTAAAGGGACATCATTCATATTGGATATTGGTGTTCTGGGCCCACCTTAATGACCTCATTTTACCTTAATTACCTCCTTACAGGCCCTATCTCCAAATATAGTCACATTCTGAGGTGCTGGGGGTTAGGACTCCAACATACAAATTTTAGGGGATACAATTCAGCCTATAACACATGGTTTGGGAGCATGGCTTATAACCTCTGCCCCGCAGAATTTTGTGGTTTTGAGGTCATGTTTAGAAAGCTCCTGGAGCAACACCAGCCACACAGTAGATGCTCAATTAGCAAGTTATTATGTCTACTTCTTAAGTTGGATTTTGAATGTCAGATTTTCTTAAAGTGAGAGGTGCCTATAACAGAATCTATGGGTTTTCTATTTGGATCAAAATGCCATTCAGTCAGTTAGGATCCTTCATGCTCACATTGTCTCTCCTCTGGCCTCAACGCCGTTGCACATGTAACTCGCCTTTAGTAAGATACCCTCCAATAGCCTTTTCCCTGAAATGTGCCCTTCTTCACCTTTCACACCACAGCACTGCATGTACTGAACACACCACTTTCAGGAATGCTTCCAGACTGACGTATCTGGTTCCCATTGCTCTGGTCACTCCAGCTCACCCAAGAGGCAGTAAGCCATTCCAAGCACAGCTGTTATGATCATGGGTTCTGGAGTCCCATGGTGTCCAACTCCATTGCCTACCTCCTGTCTGTGGGTGCAGTATTTAGCTTCTCTAAAGCCTCATTTTCCCCATTTGTAAAATATGTATCCAATGTCATGAATAAAATGGTCAAAGTAAAGCCATGAGCATAATGGCAAGAAACCATAGTTAAGTTCTTCATTTCTGTCCGCTTTTCTTATTCTTTGTCTTTGCCTCCCAGTACCCATTGCTCTCCAGATATGGAGTTATGAGAGGAACATCCTCTCAGTGTGCCTGTCTAGACTATTGCAGTTAACTGGGCTGTGCCTGCAGTGTTCCTGAGAAAGGCCAGTTGGGTGACTAATGTCACCTCCCCTGCTCCCCACCTCCACCCTGTGAGGGAGGAGCCCAGCAGCCGGTGACACAACTCTCAGCCTGCACACCTTCCCATGTCTCCTCAGCTTCCAGGTCTTTCTCACCTCCAGTGTCCCTCTCCCTCTGCCTCCCCTGGTCATTCCTATCATCCTTCCTATTCCTTCCTTTAACTGCTCTTTGTTTTACCTCTTTGCTTTCTGAATAGTTAAAGCCTGTTTACCTCATTCTGAAAAAACCTCTTTTTCCCATGCTTCCCATTGAAAATTCCTTCCCTAAACTTTCCCTCCTTTCTCTGCAAAAATTCTTGAAAGAGAAGGTTGTATGCTGCACTTTTGTTTCTGTGCCATTCACACCCTCCTTAGTTCCTTAACATTTTGGTCTTACCCTGGAGCTCTATTTGAAACAGCTCCCTCAAAGCCATTCTTCTCATGCTCAACATCCCTAATCATCAGGGAAATGCAAATCAAAACCACAGTGAGATATCACCTGTTAGAATGGCTATTATCAACAAGACAAGAGATAAATACTAGCGAGGATGTGGAGAAGAGGGAACAATTGTGCACTGTTGGTGGCAATGTAAATTGGTGCAGCCACTATGGAAAACAGTATGGAGGTTCTTCAAAAAATTAAAAATAGGGGAGGGGCTGGCCCCGTGGCTTAGCGGTTAAGTGCGCGTGCTCCGCTGCTGGCGGCCTGGGTTCAGATCCCGGGCGCGCACCAACGCACGGCTTCTCTAGCCATGCTGAGGCCGCGTCCCACATACAGCAACTAGAAGGATGTGCAACTATGACATACAACTATCTACTGGGGCTTTGGGGGGAAAAAAAAGGAGGAGGACTGGCAACAGATGTTAGCTCAGAGCTGGTCTTCCTCAGCAAAAAGAGGAGGATTAGCATGGATGTTAGCTCAGGGCTGATCTTTCTCACAAAAAAAAAAAAAAAAAAAATAGGGGCGGGCCCGGTGGCGCAGCGGTTAGGTGGCCGTGCTCCACATCAGCGGCCTGGGGTTCTCGGGTTCGGATCCTGGGTGCGCACCGACGCACCACTTGTCAAGCCATGCTGTGGCATCCCATATAAAGTAGAGGAAGATGGGCACAGATGTTAGCCCAGGGCCAATCTTCCTCAGCAAAAAGGAGGAGGATTGGCGTCGGAAGTTAGCTTAGGGCTGATCTTCCTCAAAAAAAAAAAAAATTAAAAGTATAACTACCATATGATCCAGCAATTCCACTTCTGAAAATATATCCAAAGGAAATGAATACACTAACTTGAAAAGATATATGCACCCCCTGGTTCACAGCAGCATTATTTACAATAGCCAAGACATGGAAACAACCTAAGTATCCATTGATGGATGAATGGATAAAGAAATAGTGGTATATACATACAATGGAATATTATTCAGCTATAAAAAATGAGGAAATATGCCATTGGCAACAACATGGATGGACCTTGAGGACATGCTAAGGGAAATAAATCAGCCAGAGAAAGACAAATACTGTTTTGATCTCACTGATATATGGAATCTGAAAAGCAAACAAAAACCAAACTCATAGAAAAAGAGATCAGATTTGTGGTTACCAGACACAGTTGGATGGGAGAGAGGGGATTGGAGCGAGGTGGTCAAAAGGTACAAACTTCCGGTTACAAGATAAATAATTACTAGGGATGTACTGTACAGCATGATGACTATAGTTAACACCGATGTATGGTATATTTGAAAGTTGTTAAGAGAGTAAATCTTTTCACTTCCTTCCATCTCCACATCTCTGTGACTTTGGTCCTCCCACCTCTCTGTCTTCCTCTCCCTGCTGCCTCTTGTTTCCCTCAGGTCCATCCTTCCCAAAAAGTTTGCTTTGCACAGATCACTGTCTACTCCAAAATCTTTAAGGCTCCTTCTTACCAACAGGAAAAAAAAAAAAAAAATCAATAGTCCTTGGTCTGGCATTCCAGGCCCTTTACAATCTGGCCTTAACCCCATCTCCTAAGTTTCCTCCTCCGAATCCTCAGCGAGAGGAGCCCTCAGCTCCAGGTGGGTGGTTCTATTCAACAAGCTGCCCAGCTTTCTCCCTCTCCTCTTGCCTGGGAAGTCCTCCCTCTCCTCTCGCTTCTTTTAGGAAAACTTCCCCAGCCATCTGAGTCCACAGTGCTTCTCTGACTCCCCTGAACTTCTAACTCACTTTTTCTTTCTGTGTCCCTGCATATTCCCCAAAGAGCTAAGACCCCTGCATGCAGAACCTGGATCGTATCTGGCTGCAGAAAGTGCTGGACAATCCGGGACTCTTGGACGCGCCACCGTTTACTAACCACAGTGGTGGGCAACTCTCTGCACCACAGTTTCTTTCTTTCTTTGTTTTTATTTTTAAAATAAAATTGGAATGATTCCTTCCCGCTTTCTCATATGGTTGTCGTAATCATTGAAAGAGCTAAAGTATGAGAAAATGCTTTGAAACCCTAGGGATATGCAAGTGTCAGCTGTTGTTCATTACCACTTCAAATCACTTCAGACCCCCTTATTTTGTCTGTCTCTCCATGTCTCTTTCTTGCTATAAACATTCAGGTCTAAACCAGACTGTGCAGCTTTAAGTTTTGCTTGGAAGGAACAATTGCAGGGGGCTATTGCTCCTTAAGCCCCAGGACATAAGAAGATTACCAGCTGGGCACTGGGAGCCAGGCTCCTTCTGCCATGCTGCTCAGATGGCTCGGTGCCCGGGAGGAGCAGGGTCTTCCCATCTGTCAGGGCGTCTGGCTCAGGCTCAAGGACGCAGCTCGGTTTCTCAGCTGACAACACACATCTTACTCAGGGCATAAACCTGAGGCTCTCGGACTTGCGTGATATAGGAAGGTTTGCTTTCCTATGTGGTCCTGTGAGAAGGGCCTAAACCTTACACATTCTCTATCACTATTAGAGGCACCAATGGGATGCGGGTATTCAGTCTCTGCTCACTCCATTTGCCTCCGCTGCCAAATGGTCGGCATTGTTGAAGGCTTTTCTCAAACTGGCAGACGTGTTCTCCTCTTGCTTTCCTCTTATGGCCCTCATTTCCTCCAATTTAGGATTACAAACGACAGACTGATTTTATTTCATTTAGATGTGTACAGTGCTGGATAGCTCTCAAGCCAATTTTATAGGCTTATTCTTAGTTAGTCCTCACTGCTATCAAGCTCATAGTCCTAGAATTTAAAATGCGTAGAATTTCAAGAAGAGGAGGAAATGATTGCACTTGGCCCCTGAACCATGTTGCTTCATACCTACTTACCTACTGCCTTATCACACGTCCTGTTCGTTTTGTGTGGGCCAAGCTTGGCTCTTCAAGCAGCTCGTTAAATTTTTTTAAATTAATGGGCTTCATTTTTGCGGGGGGGCCGTTTTAGGTTTGCAGAAAAATTGAATAGAAAGTGTACTCCCCTGCCCCCAACAGTTTCCCCTGTTATTAACATCTTGCACTGCTGTGGTACATTTGTTATAATTGGTGAGCCAATATTGATACATTATTATGAACTGAAGTTCATAGTTCACATTAAGGTTCACTCTTTGTGCCGTACGTTCTATGGGTTTGCCAAATGCATAATGGCATGTATCCACGATTACAGTATCATACAGAGTAGTTTCACCACCCTAAAATTCTCCTGTGCTCCCCCCTATTCATCCTTATTCCCCTTCTCCCCTCCCTTAGCAGCCTTTTTGTGTCTTCCACAATGTCTAGCACTGGGCTGTGTATCCAGGAGGTGCTAATTACATACATATTGGCTGGTTTATGGCAACAGTAACCAAATAGATGAAACCATGGATTTAATGTCTTTGTGGATATCAATACACACTCCTGGTGTGTGCTCAGGCTCTGACTGGAACCATGATCTCTAGAAAATCATGGGATATTCTCAGTCAGCTTTTTATGAGCAGGAAGATGGGAAGCGTCTGGATTAAGACAAAATCTTCTGGATGGGTCAAGTGCTTTCGTCACTGTCTCCTAGGAAGGTCTGTGGTTTGATCGTGGAGTGCTGCTTTGCTGTTTCAAGGGCCCAGTGAGGAAACTAGTCAGGTGAGCTCCTGGCATTGGCCATGGGCCAGAGGAGCACCTAGAATTGTCATTGAGCATGCACTTTTTCAACAAGGGCTACAGCAAGTGCACAGGGCCCTCGAGTGGCTCCTGGCAGATGCTACAGGAGTGAAGCAAAGCCTCTTTCTAAAGCAACAATGAAATCTAGCAACAATCCCCCAGTGGTGTCATTTTCTGGTAAGTCAGTTAAAGGAAATGGATGATTTTCATTTTTAGGGATGACTTCCTTTGAAGAATGAATGGATTGAAATATCTTGCTGATAAGATGGTAGTCTCCTTATAATACTTCATGTGAACTACTGGACCATCTTATTTCTCAGTTGGGGTAAAGAATAACAGCAGAATAGGCAAAAGGAAGGTAGAAACTAGCAATCATTGACAGCTACTACATACCACACACTTCAGATAAATTACAACATTAGAGTCAGTTCTTGCATATATGCATGAATGGAAGGAATCTTTTACACAGGTAATTTTTAAAAATGGCTATTCGGCTATAGAATTCACGTTCAGTTTTTTTTTTTTTAATAGAGGGTGGGCAGCTGCAGATTTACTGCAGAATTCTATGTGGAACTAGAGCGGTAATAGAGTCAATTGTTGATCTCTAAGCAAACCCCAGCAGGTGAGTGGTGGAAGGTGACTCAGGAGCAGGGAAAATCTTGGGAGAAATTGGAAGCTAATCCCAATGATCATCACTAGGTCTCTGGTCTCCCTCTTCCTCCTGAGGACCTTATCTACACTGTGGATTCCAAGGACTGTCACACCATAACACAACCGAAAGCCCCTTTCTCTTCTCATCCTCTCCACCAGGGAAATCCTTGCTGAAGCCTCTGTAATCCTTGGAAAGGTATAATTGCCAATCAAATTATATCTTGAAGGATTTAGAGCCTAGAGGCTAAACAGGTCCCAAGAAATTAAAACAGAAAGTTGCTTAATATTGACTCAAGGCTTTATTAATTTAGCACAGATATTCTCAGACCTTTAAGTTTCCTCATGTACTTCATATACCTACTATGCACACTTCAGCTCAAACTCCGGATGTATGGAAGGGTGGTTGAATTTTAATGGCTAACTGGCCTTTGAGAAAGCACAAAAACCTAACCGGAGTCAGAGCAAGAGAAGCAGAGGTTGTTTTGTAAATGCTTTCTGCTCTTGGGGAAGGGACATGGGAATCATATCCTCGGAAGTTTCAAGCCAGAGACGTGAGATGCCAACCCATTTCTGAGAAGAGAAGTTGAGTAACAAAAGCCCTCAAAATCCTACCAAGAGGATCAAAGCAAAAGTTTCTTAGCTACCCTCCCCCAACCCTGTGCACAAGAGAGCTGAGCCTTGGACACCTGAAGGAGAACAGTCGGGAAGCCAGGTAGCTCATAATGCTCCATTTCCCACATTGGTGGGCTCTAAGCTCTGATTGTTCACCCATTAATAAGAATATATCTCCTTAAAAAATTCGTATTTCTTTAAAATAAATTATATACGTCATTTTTTAAAAAATTTTATTTATTTTTTTCCCTCAAAGCCCCAGTAGATAGTTGCATGTCATAGTTGCACATCCTTCTAGTTGCTGTATGTGGGACGTGGCCTCAGCATGGCTGGAGAAGCGGTGCGTTGGTGCGTGCCCGGGATCTGAAGCCGGGCCTCCAGCAGCAGAGCCCACGCACTTAACCGCTAAGCCATGGGGCCGGCCCTATACGTTATTTTTTAATTGTACATTTCCTAAAACCAGAAATTTAAAAAGAATGAGATACACATTTTTCAAATAATTTTTGAAAACTTATGGTATATAATAGTTAGATTTAGGTTTGGCTTCATATAAGAAAAAAGAAAACTGATAGTAGCGTAAACAAGATAACAGTTTTTCCTCTATCATATAAAGGAAATCTTAAGGAAGGCAATCCAGGGGTGATATGGCAACTTCACAAAGTCATCAGGGAACCAGACTAATTTCACTTCTCTCCTCTGCCATTTCTAGCCTCTGGCTCTTGTCTTCATGGTCCAAGATGGCTTCTAGATCTCCAGCCAGCATATCCATAATCCAGGGTGCAGGATGTGTCAAAGAAAGAAAGGTCTTCCCTTCCCTTTTTAGGAGATTTGCTTGAAGTCCCATGAAACACTGCAATACCAGATTGGAAGTTCTTTTAGCCTTCTCATTCCAATCCAGAGCAAGGAGGTCCACCAAGGGTGTCTCTACCCTATGAAACCACCTCCTCCCAATGTTGTCATGAGACCATTCTTGTGTGCTCTTGCTATTGCCAAGACTTAGATGTCATTCCTGGAGGAATGCCTTGCTAAATATTACAACAAGTTTAGTTAGAATTTGGGGAAGTCCACACAATTGAAGAATGTGAATATTGTTGGTGACAGTCTTCAGACTGACAAATAGGCAAACAGTTTTCATAACATAAAGCCTACTTGTAGTCATGGGTTTATTGTTGTAAAACTGTGCATCACACATAAAAGAGAGGCCCAGTTCCAAAGCTCATGATCTGAGACATCATGTTGCCATTCAGGTAACAGGCTTTCAGAATTGGGAGCACTTTAGTATACTTAGTCTATCTTGTGGCAACAAATGACATCCAAACCTCAATAGCTTAATTCAACGTAAGTTTTTTTTTTCTTGCTCATGCTACATGGTCCATGGTGGTTTACAGGGGAAACTCTAGTCATGGAGTCACTCAGGGATCAAGGCTGACAGAGCTCCATCTCAAGACATGCTTCCACTAGACCAGGGTATCACAGAAGAGTCATGAATCAAGCATTGGCTTCTAAATCTTCCACCTGGATGTGACACATATCACCTCTGCTCATATTCTGTCGACCAAAGCAAGTCACACGGCCTACCCAGGTTCAGAGGGGCTGGGCAGGGCATTCCTACTGTGGGCCTGGAAGGCAGCGAGTCAGAAATATTTGGTGAATGCCACTATGACTGGTAGTTTAGTTCTAATTCCCAACTATGCTCCAGTTTTGTCCCCTGAAAACCCAAATCCAAGGTTTGAAAACTTATGAACAGTTGTGTACCTGACAAATAGGCAAACAGTTTTCATAACATAAAGCATACTTGTAGTCATGGGTTTATTGTTGTAAAACTGTGCATTACACATAAAAGAGAGGCTCTCTGGGCTCCTGGGCTCAGAGGCTGTCTCATTAGTCGGCCTCTAAGAGCCCTCTGGGAGACTGGTCCTACCTACCATGGAGCTTTCACTGGGTCACGGCAAAGTGAGGAAAACAAAACAAAACAGGATAAAGTAAAATTTTTCAAAAAGCAAAAATTTATTCCATTTAAGGGAGTGTCCTTTATTTTGATATCATGTCTTCATTATTTTTTGAGGTCAAAAAGGCTTTTCTTTATGAAATAGTCGTGATGGAAATGGGTGAAAGTTTTTTTCTTTTAAATAAGCTTCCTTGGCATAATAAAGTGTTAGTAATGTTATATATCTGACCCTTTTATTTTTTCTTAAATTTTTACCAGCGACCTGTGAAATCTGACAGTCTGAGCCACTCATCTGGTTTCCTTCTTGTTTTCACATCCAATTGGAGAAAGAATACTCAATTGATTTTTGGATTCAAATTTCAAATTGGCTAAATGGTGTGAACCTTTTTTCCCAAGGAACAGCCTTATAGAGATGTGACCATTGACAGTGTTTGCCAGAGAAAGTTAAAGAACATATTTTCCTTACTCACTGTGAAACACACGGAGAGAAAGGGCTAACTGGAAAAACATTTTGTCGGTAGCTTAACTGCAGGCACTTTATTAATGAGACTGCCTCAGGCCCGTGGACAGTTGTCCACTCAAGTTGTCTGCTTTGGAACTGCCTGTCTGGCTTCCTGAAATTTGCTAGTCTGCGTTCTCCACAAGTGTGACTTTGTTGAACTGGGGCATTTGCAAGCTCCTGATGCAGTGTGCATCAGTTTTGGGGGGTCACCTTTCTCACATTAGGAAAAGGCAAGTCAGGAATGTACGCTGATCAGACAACATGGAAATCACCTGCGAGAGAACTGGAGCAGTAACACAATGAAGAGGGTTGGCCCAAGTTCTCTTCATCACTGAGAGGGAAGATTGAAAATTAGAAAAGGAGGCCTGAGGTTGCTGAGGTTTTTAATGGCAACAAGGTTGCCATGTATTATTATGGTGATTAATGCTGTCCCTTGTGTATGAGAACTGTGAGAGCAACAAAGTGTTGTTATCTGTCAGGGGTGGCACGCGACAGTCAACATGAAAGATGGAAAGAGAGATGAGGGGATGATTCCTATTTCGTGGAAGTGATAGGTGATAAGGCTGAGGGGTTAAACTGGATGAACCAATGAGAGTCAGTGAGAGGGGACAAGTGTCTCTGTCTGGGTGGAAGTTGGAATAAGTGTAGATACTGAATTTCTAATAGAGAACAAAGTCTATTTATTCAGAGCAGAGGGAGCAAGGGCAGGAGCACATCTTGGCTCTCCCACAATGAATAATTTAATTGTGAATGAATCTCTAAGTGGAGAGATTCTTGTCAGTGGTATTAGCTGTCCCTACATTGTATGTGGTAAACCCAGGCAAGAACAGGTAAAAAACATTGAGTGGTGGATCTTAATGCAGAAGAAAAATTAAGGCACCCTTCCTTAATGGCTTTAGCCATTTGATCATATAAATCCATTTTGAACGCCAAATCTCTAGCAGACATGAATCACTGGGGGATAAAGATGTGCCACAAGTTAGGGATGTCTTGGGATCGCATGTCTAGAATGAAAACCCACACTTTCCCACGTGTTATCTCACTATCATATCTCTTAGACAATATGCACTGCAAAAGGAGGATTATTTATATTATATATTTAGCCTAAAACTATGATAACATCCTTTGGCATGGGCATTATCTGATGGTATTTGAAACTGTACCAACTTCCTATTTCCAGGCATTAACAAATGGGAGTCATCATGTTGTCTGATGTTATTTCCTGAGTTTAAGACAGATTTCTTTTCTCCAATTCATTCAAGTTTTTTTTTTTTTTTTTTTTTTTTTTTAGAGAAAAGATCTCCTTTAGACAATTAAATTTCCCAGAATTGTTTAAGCACTGTTGTTGTTCTCAATAAGAATATTTCCTATTTAACTCTAGCTGTGTAACTTGACGGGAATTCTCGCGAATATCTATCATTGCCATACTCAGAGAATTTGCAGGAGACTTGAGAAATAAATCAACTAGCCTGTCAAGTATCAGAATCCCAGTTTAGAACATTCATTCTAATAAGCCTCTGGCCAGACGATGCAAGGATGAACGAGGCATGACATTTGCCCTCAGAGAGCTTACAATTTAGAAGGGGAGATGAAAAGGTACGTTAATTATATAGAAGTCATGATTGCATATCCTACCTTCTCTCCTCTCACTTTTGGGAATGAAACTAAGGGAAAGTGTGTGTGCGTGTGGATATTATGCATGAAAATCCATCAGCGTGAATGACTTGTTACCTAAGTATAAGTCTCATTATATGAACGGAGAGTGATAGTTTGTACTCAGACATCAGAAAATGCCATTTTTGTCTAGTGAGAGGAAACATATCACTGTGCTTAGGAATATGGACTCTCCAGCCAGATGGCCTTTTTCAAATCCCTCCTCTGCCACTTACTATCTTTGTGATCTTGGGCAAGTTCTAACCTCTCTGTGCTTCAGTTCTTTAGTTTGAAAATGGGTGTAATATTGGGTTGTTGCAAAGGTGAAATAAGTTTAACAAGTTTAAATTGTGTAGAACAGTGTCTGGCATGCAGTAAGTGCCCAATAAACCTTAGCCACTATTAGTAAACTTCTAAGAGATCCTCATATTCTTAAATACAATTTTTGAAATTCACTGTCCTGGCAAAAGGGTTATACATTTTATTCCTCTGAGCTCCTAGCTTCTTGCTGCAAATTTACACCTATAGTACTTAATGTTCATTGTCTGTGTAAATGTAATCTGTAGGTATGCATAGTTTCAATATGGCAGAACTACTGCTGACCCTGCTGGCAATGCAAGGATTCTAAGCTACAATCTCAGATTGCATTGGCATCTATGATGTTACTCCATTTCTGCTCTCATGAAGATCTTAGTAGTATTCATGAGGAAAAGCTTCCCCAAAATTTGAATTAAAAAATATTGATAGAATAATTATCCTTTCATCATTTACTCTTAATTATCCTTTCTGTACACACCTTTTACACATCTCAATATCCAGAACTTAAATCCATGGCAAGCACTGCTAGGTAATAGCCTCAAAGAGAACTATATTAAAAGCAGAGGGAAACTAAAGGTATCACGTGTTTGCTCATAAGCAGCAGGATTCTTGGTGCCTGACCCTCCCATGACACTTAAAGTAGACACATTTTGGGTCGGCTGTCTAACTTTCAATGGTCCCCTACCTGCCTGTTACCCCTGTGTTCCAGGGTGGTTTCCAGGGAGCTGTGTTTATCCTATGTGGCTCCACTTCCTTGGCTACACCTGATGGCATGAGAGATGGGCTCCTGAACTACTCTGGTCCAATCAGGATCTCATTCCTAGAGATTTAGAATTGGCTCCATGAGGATCAGGCTTTCCATGTGGCTGGCTTAAAAACATGTAAACTTGGGACAAATGGGAAGCAGATGTGCAGAAAAAGGCAGGAGGAATGAAATTGCCTGGGTCCTACTGGCTTTCCAGAAGATAGCTCTCCTCTTTCCAGAGGACCAGCTTCATTATGCCTCTGGACACGGTGAAACATCCCCTGTATCTTCACCAAAATTCTTTTTACTTAAGTTAGAGTATATTGCTTTTGGTTAGTTGCAATGAGAAGAGTCCTAATTAGTACAGCATTGTGTTGGAATGAGAAAGCTGTCATAAGACGAAAGGAATACTTCTGTAATATCCATGCCAGAGATTCGGAATCAGTAGGTTTATAAGTGATGGTTTAATCAGAAAGCAGAATCACTATGAGTATTGTGGAATAAAGAATATATTATATCATAGAAATTAGACCCTATACAATTGTGGGAGTTGCTGGAGAAGCAAAAGTCTAAAAGGGAGAGTTAAGGAATCTGAGAAAGGTCTTTAACTGGCTCTGGCATGGGTGAATGAGCTGGAGCTTGCAGGAAACCTGGAAGCTCTCTATGTCCAGCTGTTAGAGTCAGACTGTGAAGGGGGCTGATATGGAAGTCTATGGAAGGTTGATGCCTTTTTGTGTCTACTTTCTCTGCGAGTGTGCAGAGAAGCATCTGGTGGTGAGCCTGGGGTTGCTAGTGGTCAGCAGGATTAGTAGTTGGGAAGGATACCTGGGCATTGGGCAAAGAAGAGAAAGGACAAACTGGAACCCACCAGCACCTCCACATCTGTCTCCACTGCCTCTAACCAACGAACACCTTTCAAACAAAATGGCTCCTGCTTCACTGCCACCTCCCAAATATCACACTTTTGGCCAAGTGTAACTGGTAACTATCCAGGGAAGGGGATTCTGCAAAACATGATTCCCAGAACAATTAAGTTGGCAATAGAACAATCCTGTACACAGGTCTTTGATAAGACTAGGAATATGCAGTCCAGTACAGTAGGTAAGATATAAGACTAGGAAAAAACTATAAATTTCCACAAGTGATTATGAAGAACAAACATATTTGGGAACCATAGCTTTATGGCATCACCATCCACTCAGCCTAGTCAACCAAGTTAAAAACTGGAGTCATCTTAGATGCTTTCCTCTCAATTACCCTCAACATCTAGTCACCAAGTGGTTTTATATAATTTTGCTTCCTAAAGTATCTGTTGAACATGGCCCCCTCTTCTCTATCCTCATTACCTATGCTTAGATCTCTTACCTGGACTGTTGCCTCTTTCCTAACTGGTCTCTCTGTATCTACCATAAACTCATCCATACTACCACTAATCAGTGGCATTAACCCTGACTGCACTTTAGAATCACCTGGGGGACTTTTAAAGAAACTAAATGCCTATGCCCTACCCCAGACCATACATTAGACCCTCTCACAACAACTTTATATAGTACATACTATCATTAATTGTTTTGCAGATGACCGAATTGAGGCTTAGCTGGGTTAAGTAAGCTGAGAAGTAGTGGAGCTTGGATATGAATGCAATTATCTGAGGGCAGAACCTATGATCCTAATTGTATGGTAGAACGCCTTCCAAACTGTGCTGCAGGGTTGATTAGATGGATGGTGGGGCCAGCAAGTGAGGTGGGGAACACAGTTGGAAGTACAGGATTGACGGGAAGTTGAAGTGAATGGTTTTGCGCTTTGTTGGTTTGAATGGTTTCTTAGACAACCAAGTGGTGATGTTCAGGCAGCAGTTTAAAATCCAAGGAGGCCCAGTCTAATTCAGGGGTAGCAGGGAACAAGGGGAGGGGATGGACAGAAAAGGCAATTTTGAGGTAGAATGGACAGGATTCAGTGACTGAATGTAAAGGATGAGGTGAAGGAGTACATAGCATTGTCTCCCAGGTTTCCAGCTTGAGGGGAGGGGGACAAGAGGAGAGTAAAGCTATCTTGGAAAAAAGGTTAATACAGAGAAAGCAGCAGTTTTGGGAATGTGTGGGAGAAAACAGTGAGAATCCTTTTGGAGATATTAAGTTTGAGAGACCAACAGCACCTCTAGGTTGGAAATATGAATCTGGAGTTTGAGAGAGAGGTTGCAATCAGAGATACCGATTGAGGTCACATCAGGATAGTTGAAACCTTGGAAGTGGATGAGATAGTCAGGTCTAGTATGAGGGATGCTCCAGAAGAGAAGAGGGCCAAGGATGCAATTCTGGGGAAGACTAACATAAGAGATGGGGAGAAGAGGAGAAGCCAATGAAGGAGACCCAACAGAAGGAGCAGACAAGTGGGAGGAGGACAAGAATAGCTAGCTAGCTAGCTAGCTAGCTAGATAGACAGAGATGGATAGATAGATAGATAGATAGATAGATAGATAGATAGGAGAAAGAGATTTGTTTTAAGGAATTGGCTCATGCAATTGTCAGGGCTGACAAGTCTGAGATCTGTTGGGCAGGTTGGCAGGCTGGAAACTCAGGCAGGATTTAAGGCTTCAGTCTTGAGGCAGAATATTTTCCTTCTCCAGGAAACCTCAGTTTTCACTCTTAACGACTTCAACTAACTGAATGAGACCTATCCACATTATCAAGGGTAATCTCCTTTACTTAAAGTCAACTGACTGTAGGTGCTAACCACATCTACAGAAATATCTTCACAGAAACACTTAGATTAGCGTTTGGTTAAATGTCTGGGTACTACAGCCTAGCCAAGTTAACACGCAAGACCTACATCACAGTCCACCTCTTGTCGATTTAGCCCTTATACACATCACCTCAAACCATCCTTAATCTCCAAATAAAGACTACAACAAAGTACTTCCACTTAACATGAAACAACTATTCTGAGTACAACTGAAAATGCCCTAACCTCCCCAGAAGAAGATGCTTAGTCCTTGGGTGATTTTCACTCTTCTCTTTCAGATCCTATAACTTAAATACTGTGTTGTAAATTTAATTATTATTAACACATCTTATGTTACATGATAAGCAGATAAAGAAGGGAAGAAAATAAAGACAAAATATAAAGAAATATGTCAAATATCTTTGTTTTCTTCCCTTCTTTATCCATATATAAACAGTCATAACAAAATAGGGAAGAAATTCTCTTGACAATTACAGTCCTCAGTTGTGTAGCTGGTCACAAGGTCATAGCTGATATTTGTAACTACCTTCTTCAACTACTCATTCCCTTTGCTCTCAGCAATCATCTCAGCAAGCATGGTTCTTTGCCTGGTGTGGTGACCCAAACCTTCATTCTTGGAGAGTCTGGGTCGTTAGTAGCCCTGCCTGAGTTGGGTTGTTATAGTTTTTCATTCACCTTAATCACAGGGCAGGGTAATACTAAGAGATGCCCTAAGGGGTCTCCTATATTCCTGACATATTCTTCCTTACCTCTGTTGTGGAGTAGCAGCCCAATTTCCACTTGGAAGTCAGGAATCACCCCAGCCAACAATATAACTCCCTTCTTTGCCTGTTGATTCAGAGACATGAGGAGGCCAAAGTTGGCAAGTGGCATTCTTAACTTCCAGTTAAATGGAATCACTGTTCTGTCTCTCGATGGAAGAGTCCTCCCTTTGGACTAACATCTGTAGGCCATCAGAGCATAAAGTTGTGGGAAGAGGAAGCAAAGCTTTTGCTAGCACATCGCTAGGGCTAATAATGAGTGGTGTCACTACCTTTTCCATCCCTTGATTCCTGGACCCATGAATCCTGGCTGTGGCAGAAACAGCATCACGTATTGGACACTGATTCAGAGCACATACAGAGAGCCTCCTGGAGAACTTTGCCCCAGCCCTGCAAAGTACTGCCTCCTACCTGGCACTGTAACTGAGTCCTCAAGAGGCTGTTCCATTGTTCTATCAAGCCAGCTGCTTCAGGATGATAGGGGACATGGTAAGTCTAGTGAATTTTGTGAACATGGGTCCATTGCCACACTTAATTCACTGTGAAGTGAGTTCCTTGATCAGAATCAATGCTGCATGGATAAGGCATTCTGTAATTCCACATAGTAGTTTTTTTTTTTTTTAATTTTTTGTTTATTGCAGTAACATTGGTTTATAACATTGTATAATTTCAGATGTACATCATTATACTTCTATTTCTGCATAGGTTACATCATGTTCACCGCCAAAATACTAATTACAACCCATCACCACACACGTATGCCGAATTATCCCTTTTGCCCTTCTCCCTTCCCCCTTCCCCTCTGGTAACCACCAATCCAATCTCTGTCTCTATGTGTTTGTTTATTGTTGTTATTATCTACTACTTAATGAAGGAAATCATACGGTATTTGACCTTCTCCTTCTGACTTATTTCACTTTGCATTATACCCTCAATGTCCATCCATGTTGTCACAAATGGCTGGATGTCATCGTTTTTTATGGCTGAGTAGTATTCCATTGTATATATATACCACATCTTCTTTATCCATTTGTCCCTTGATGGGCACTTAGGTTGCTTCCAAGTCTTGGCTATTGTGAATAATGCTGCAATGAACACAGGGGTGCAGGTATCTTTATGCATTGGTGTTTTCAAGTTCTTTGGATAAATACCCAGCAGTGGAACAGCTGGATCATATGGTAGTTCCAGCCTTGATTTTTTGAGGAATCTCCATACTGTTTTCCATAGTGGCTGCACCAGTTGGCACTCCCACCAGCAGTGTATGAGAGTTCCCTTCTCTCCACAGCCTCTCCAACACATGTTGTTTGCTGTCTTGTTAATTATAGCCATTCTGACAGGCATGAGGTGATATCTCATTGTAGTTTTGATTTGCATTTCCCTGATAGTTAATGATTTTGAACATCTTTTCATGTGTCTCTTGGCCATCTGTATATCTTCTTTGGAGAAATGTCTGTTCAGGTCTTTTGCCCATCTTTTAATTGGGTTGTTAGTTTTTTTGTTGTTGAGATGCATTTTAAGCCCTTATCAGATGTATGGTTTGCAAATATCTTCTCCCGATTGTTAGGTTGTCTTTTCGTTTTGTTGATGGTTTCCTTTGCTGTGCAGAAGCTTTTTAGTTTGATGTAGTCCCATTTGTTTATTTTTTCAATTGTTTCTCTTGCCCAGTCAGACATGGTGCTTGAAAATATGTTGCTAAGATCGATGTCGAAGAGCGTACTGCCTATGTTCTCTTCTAGAAGTTTCACAGTTTCAGGTCTTACATTCAAGTCTTTAATCCATTTGGAGTTAATTTTTGTGTATGGTGTAAGGTAAGGGTCTACTTTCATTTTTTTGTATATGGCTACCCAGTTTTCCCAACACCATTTGTTGAAGAGACATTCTTTTCCCCATTGTATGTTCTCGGCTCCTTTGTCAAAGATTAGCTGTCCATAGATGTGTGGGTTTATTTCTGGGCTTTTGATTCTATTCCATTGATCTGTGTGTCTGTTTTTGTGCCAGTACCATGCTGTTTTGGTTACTATAGCTTTGTAGTATATTTTGAAATCAGGGAGTGTGATACATCCAGCTTTGTTCTTTTTTCTCAGGATTCCTTTAGCTATTCGGGGTCTTTTATTGTTCCATATAAATTTTAGGATTCTTTGTTCTATTTCTGTGAAAAATGTTGTTGGAACTTTGATAGGGACTGCATTGAATCTATAGATTGCTTTAGGAAGTACGGACATCTTAACTATGTTAATTCTTCCAATCCAAGAGCACGGAATATCTTTCCATTTCTTTGTGTCTTCTTCAATTTCTTTCAGCAATGTTTTATAGTTTTCCTTGTACAGCTCTTTCACCTCTTTGGTTAAGTTTATTCCTAGGTATTTTATTCTTTTTGTTGCAATTGTAAATGGGATGGTATTCTTAATTTCTCTTTCTGCTACTTTGTTGTTAATGTACAGAAATGCAACTGATTTTTGTATGTTGATTTTGTATCCTGCAACTTTACCATATTCATTTATTACTTGTAAAAGTTTTCTGGTGGATTCTTTAGGGTTTTCTATATATAAAATCATGTCATCTGCAAATAGTGACAGTTTCACTTCTTCCTTTCCAATTTGGATCCCTTTTATTTCTTTCTCTTGCCTGATTGCTCTGGCTAGGACTTCCAGTACTATGTTAAATAGGAGTGGTGACAGTGGGCATCCTTGTCTGGTTCCTGTTCTTAGAGGGATAGCTTTCAGTTTTTCACCATTGAGGATGATATTAGCTGTGGGTTTGTCATATATGGTCTTTATTATGTTGAGGTACTTTCCTTCTATACCCATTTTATTCAGAGTTTTTATCATAAATGGATGCTGTATCTTGTCAAATGCTTTCTCTGCATCTATTGAGATGATCACGTGATTTTTATTCTTCATTTTGTTAATGTGGTGTATTACGTTGATTGATTTGCGAATGTTAAACCATCCCTGCATCCCTGGAATAAATCCCACTTGATCATGGTGTATAATCTTTTTAACGTATTGTTGTATGTGATTTGCTAGTATTTTGTTGAGGATTTTTGCATTGATGTTCATCAGTGATGTTGGCCTGTAATTTTCTTTTTTTGTGTTGTCCTTGTCTGGTTTTGGTATCAGGGTAATGTTAGCTTCGTAGAATGAGTTAGGGAGCTTCCCCCCCTCCTCAATTTTTTGGAAGAGTTTGAGAAGGATAGGTATTAAGTCTTCTTTGAATGTTTGGTAGAATTCACCAGGGAAGCCGTCTGGTCCTGGACTTTTATTTTTGGGGAGGTTTGTGATTACTGTTTCGATCTCCTTACTGGTGATTGGTCTATTCAAATTCTCTACGTCTTCTTGATCCAGTTTTGGAAGGTTGTATGATTCTAAGAATTTATCCATTTCTTCCAGATTGTCGAATTGGTTGGCATATAGCTTTTCATAGTATTCTCTTATAATCCTTTGTATTTCTGAGGTGTCTGTTGTAACCTCTCCTCTTTCATTTCTGATTTTACTTATTTGTGCCTTCTCTCTTTTGTTCTTGGTGAGTCTAGCTAAAGGTTTGTCAATTTTGTTGATCTTTTCAAAGAACCAGCTCTTGGTTTTATTAATTTTTTCTATTGTTTTTTTGGTCTCTATTTCATTTATTTCTGCTCTGATTTTTATTATTTCCCTTCTTCTACTGATTTTGGGCTTGGTTTGTTCTTCTTTTTCCAGTTCCTTTAAGTGCATTGTTAGATTGTTTATTTGAGATTTTTCTTGTTTGTTGGATAGGCCTGTATCACTATAAACTTCCCTCTTAGAACCGCTTTTGCTGTATCCCATAAATTCTGGCATGTCGTATTTTCATTTTCATTTGTCTCCAGGTATTTTTTGATTTCTTCTTTGATTTCTTCGTTAACCCAGTCATTGTTCAGTAGCATTTTGTTTAATCTCCATGTATTTGTGGCTTTTCTGATTTTCTTCCTATAGTTGATTTCTAGTTTCATACCGTTGTGGTCAGAAAAGATGCTTGGTATTATTTCAATCTTCTTCAATTTATGGAGACTTGTTTTGTGGCCTAATATGTGATTAATCCTGGAGAATGTTCCATGTGCATTGGAAAAGAACGTGTATTCTTCGGTTTTTGGATGGAATGCTCTGTATACATCTACTAGGTCCATCTGTTCTAGTGTGTCGTTTAAGGCCAATGTTTCCTTATTGATCTTCTGTTTGGATGATCTATCCGTTGGTGTAAGTGGAGTGTTAAAGTCCCCTACTATTATTGTGTTACTGTCTATTTCTGTTTTTATGTCTATTATTGCTTTATATATTTAGGCGCATCTACATTGGGTGTGTAGATATTTACAAGTGTTATATCCTCTTGTTGGATTGTTCCCTTGATCATTATGTAATGCCCTTCTTTGTCTCTTTTTACAGTTTTTGTTTTAAAGTCTATTTTGTCTGATATGAGTATTGCTACCCCAGCTTTCTTTTCATTGCCATTTGCATGGAGTATCTTTTTCCATCCCTTCACTTTCAGTTTGTGAGTGTCTTTAGGTCTGAAGTGTGTCTCTTGTATGCAGCATATATATGGGTCTTGTTTTTTTATCCAATCAGCCATCCTATGCCTTTTAATTGGAGTATTTAGTCCATTGACGTTTAAAGTAGCTATTGATAAGTATGTACTTACTGCCATTTTTTAACTTTTTTTCCTCCGTGTTTTAGTAGTCCTTCTCCGTTCCTTTCTTCTTCTATACAGAATTGATGGTCTCTGTAGTTTGACCTCTGTCTGAAAGCTCTACTCTTTAACTCCCCTCCTCCCTCCTTTTATGTTTTTGATACATATCTAACCTCTTTTTTGTGCATTGTATCCATTACCCTCTTATCATGGAAATAGATAATTTTTCCTATTTGTGGTCTTCTCTTTTCCCCTTAAATCAGTCCCTTTAACATTTCTTGTAGCACTGGTTTCTTGATGACAAACTCCTTTAATTTTTGCTTGTCTGGGAAATTTTTGATCTCTCCTTCCATTTTGAATGATAACCTTGTTGGGTAGAGTATTCCTGGTTGTAAGTTTTTTCCTTTTAGCACTTTAAATATATCATGCCACTCTCTTCTAGACTGTAAGGTTTCTGCTGAGAAGTCAGCTAATAGCCTTATGGGGTTTCCTTTGTATGTAACTTGACTTTCTCTTGCGGCTTTTAGGATTCTCTCTTTGTCTTTAATTCTGGACATTTTGATTATGATGTGTCTTGGTGTGGGCCTCTTTGGGTTTATCTTGTTTGGGGCTCTCTGTGCTTCCTGTACCTGGATGTCTGTTTCCTTCTTTAGGTTAGGGAAGTTTTCATCTATTATTTCTTGAAATAGATTCTCTGCCTCTTTGTCTCACTCTTCTCCTTCTGGGACACCTATAACACGGATGTTAGTGCGCTTGATGTTATCCCAGAGGTCCCTTAGACTGTCCTCACTCTTTTAAATTCTTTTCTCTTTTACCTGTTCAGCTTGGGTAATTTCTTCTAGTCTTTCGTCCAGCTCACAGATCCATTCTTCTGTATCTTCTACTCTGCTTTTGAGTCCCTCTAGTGAATTTTTCATTTCCAGTATTGTATTCTTCATTTCTGATTGGTTCTTTTTTATATCTTCCATTTCTTTGTTGACATTCTCACTGAGTTCATCTATTCTTCTCCTCAGATCAGTGAGCATCCTTAACAGTCTTTGTTTGAACTCTCTATCAAGTAGGTTGCTCATTTCTCTTTCACTTAGTTCCTTTTCTGGGGTTTTGTCCTGTTCCCTTACTTGGACTGTATTCCTTTGCCTCCTCATTTTGCCTCTTTCCCTGTGCTTGTGTCTATGTATTAGGTAGGTCAGCTACATCTCCTGCACTTGGATAGGTGACCTTATGTAAGTGACGGCTTAGGAGGCCTGCAATGTGCTTCCCTCAGTTCTCAATGTTCCAGGGGTGACCGCTATGTGGGCTACGTGTGTCCTTCTGTTGTGGCCTGTTTGCTCTCCCTGTAGGTGCTTGGGGAGGCCGAGTTATGCTCCTGGCCAGCTGTTGTAATGCTCAGCTGCTTGTAGTTGTTGTGGGCCCTTCAGTCTCTTTATCAGGTGTGGGGAGCCCCAGCACAGTTAGCTGCAAGTTCTAATACCACATTTGTGTTGCAGTATTTCTTTTAAGTGAGTAGGCCCCCATTGTGGCAGGTTGTTAGGCTCAGGGCCTTACAATTGCTGTAAGCCTCCAGCCTTTAGGTCTCTTGTCAGCTCTCTGAAGATTGCAGCTGGGTGGGGCTGGCCTCAGGCACAGGAGCACTCAATTGTTTCAGGTTTTGGAAGGTGGGGCAAACCCCCTATGTAGGTCTTTGACAAGCACAAGTTTTCTGCAGCTGACAAGCCCTGCCGCCCACAGGTCCACACACACAGTCAACACAGTCCTGCCCCGTGTGTGCGCCCTGACCTCCCAAAGCGGACCCAGTCTCTCCACGGCGGAAGCCCCACACTCTCCACCCACTCCTTGTGCACGCCCTGCCCCACCGAAGTTGGCTCAGTTGCCAGGGTGCAGAGAATCCAGTCACCAATCTATGCAGGCCCACAAATTGCCTGAGGGCTTGTTGTTGGGTGGGGCCAGTCTCTAGGGTGGGCTGCCTGCCCTGGCTGTGCTGGATTAAATCGGTGCTCTGGCGGGTGGGGCAGACCCTGGGCTAGCAGGCCTCAGGGAGAACTCCAATGGTTTCTGTGTCAGCTCGCCCACACCAGGCCACAACAATGGCCGCCGCCAATGTCCCAGTCCCTGGAGAGGTCTCACCTCTCACCGAGACGCACACAGGGCCTATTAGGTCAGTCTCTTTTCACCAAAGCACTGTGCACCTTTCTTTCTGGTGATTTTAGGTTGCTTTCTGAAACGGGTGCGTTTGCGCGTGGGCCCCTTAAGAGCGGGTTTTAGTTTCTTTGTGAACCAGCTTTTCTGGGGGTGCTCCCCAATGTTTTAGTAGCAGGCAAAGTCAGATATTATGCCACTTGTCTCGATTGTGCTGGGTCCACAAAATGCCCACAGCGGGGGCGTTCCCCTGCTCAGGGCCCCGCGCCTCCAGGGAGGGCTGCGGACCTTTGGGCTGCTCCCTGGCGGCCGTGAGGCGCTGTGGCTTGTGAAGGCGGCATTTTTCCTCTCCTGAAGGGAGTTTCTGCCTCTTCTACCTCAGTTGGGATTGTCCGTTGTTGCAGGAGTTCCTCTTATCCAGTTTTCAGTTCTGTCTCAGGGGTAATTTTTCCACGAGTAGTTGTAAATTGGCTGTGTCTGCAGGAGGAGGTGTGTTCAGAGTCTGCCTACGCCGCCATGTTGACTTCCTCTCTCCCACAGATAGTAGTTTTGGCAGAGCATTGTGTGCAGGGATGGGAAATATGTATTCAGTGTGTCAATTCCAGTAAAAACAAAGTGCTGCCCCTTCCATGATGGAAGTGGTTCAATGTAATCAACCTACCATCAAGTAGCAAACTGGCTGATTACCCTGGGGAATGGTGCCATATTTTTGGTCTCTGCTGTTGGAAGATTGGACACTCAGCAGTGGCCATAGTCAGATTGGCCTTGGTGAGTGGAAGTCTATGTTGCTGAGCCCATGCATAACTTGCATCCCTGCCACCATGGCCACTTTATTCATGAGCCCATTGGGCAATGTCAGGAGTGGCTGGGGCAAGAGATTGACTGGTATCCATAGAATGGGTCATCCTATCCACTTGATGATTAAAATCCTCCTCTGCTGAGGTCACCCTTTGGTGAACAATCACATGGGACACAAATATCTTCAAGTTTTTTGCCCGTTCAGAGAGGTCTCTCCACATACCTCTTCCTCAGATCTCCTTGCCACCAATTTTCCAATCATGTTCCTTTCAAATTCTTGACTATCCAGCCAAACCATTGGCCACAGTCCCCGAATTGTCATACACTTGTACCTCTGGCCATTTCTCCTTTCAAGCAAACAGAAAAACAAGGTTCGCTACTCAAAGTTCTGTCCGCTGGGAGGATTTTCCTTCACTGCTGTCTTTCAGGAATGTCCCAGAAAGGAGCTGTAGTGCTATGGCTGTCTACTCTTGGATGGTGCCTGAACATTGTGCAGGAACATCTGTAAACTAGGCCTGAGTTTTCTCTTCCTCAGTCAACTGATCGTAGGGAACTCCCTATGAGGCCATAGGTGCAGGCTGGAAGAGAGAAGGTGATGTAGCAGGAGTGGGGACCATGGGCATTTGGGTCACTTCCTCATGTAACTTACTTGTGCCTTTAGGGTCTGCTCAGGCAGACCAGTCTCATATAAACTACTTTCATTTGATGGAGCACTGCTATGTTCGCCCAACTTTGTGGCTTGTGGGTCAGACAACACCCAGTTCATGATGGACAGTTCAGGTTGCAGGGTAACCTGATGGCCCATGGATAAGAGCTCAGTCTCCACTAAGGCCCAGTAGTAAGTCAACAGCTGTTTCTCAAAACGAGATTAGTTATCCACAGAGGATGGCAGGACTTTGCTCCAAAATCTTAAGAATCTGTGATGTGATTCAACTATAGGGGCCTGACAAAGCCTCCATCAGCATCTCTATCACCACTGACACTTCAGGTACCATTGGATTGGCCGGATCTTATGGCAGAGAAGTGGCAGAGAAGCTTGCATGGAAGCCTGGACCTGTTGCAGAGAGCCTTTTTTGTTCTGGGCCTACTCAAAACTAGCGACTTTTTAGGTCATTTGGTAAATGGGCTTGAGTAGCAAGCACACCCAAATGAGAAATATGTTGCTTCTAAAACCCAATGAGGACCATTAGGTGTTGAGCCTGTTTTTTGGGTTATAGAAAGGGCCAAATACAACTTATCCTTCACCTTAGAAGGGATGTCTCACACCACTGGACCTCTAGAAAATCCACTGATGGAAGTCCTCTGAATTTTTGTCAGGTTTATTTTCCACTCTCTGACATGCAAATGTCTCACCAATATGCCTAGAGTAGTTACTACTTCATACTCACTAGGTCCAACCAGCATAATGTCACCAATGTAATGGACCAGTGTCAGAAAGGAAAGGCAATAAGGTCCCTGCTTGACTGAATTATGATGTAGGGTTGATATATCCCTGAGGTAGGACAGTGAAGGTGTATTGCTGGTCTTGCCAGCTGAAAGAATGCTGCTTCTGGTGGTCTTTACTAACAGATATGAAGAAAAAAACATTCACAGATCAACAGCTGCATACTAGGTACTAGGAGATGTGTTAATTGGCTCAAACAATGGAACTACATCTGGTGTAGCAGCTGCAGCTGGAATCACCATCTGGTTAAGTTTATGATAATCCACTGTCATTCTCCAAATCCATCTGTTTTCTGCACAGGCCACATGGACACGCTGAATGGGGAAGTGGTGGGTATCACCACCCCTGCATCTTTCAAGTCCTTGATGGTGGCATTAATCTTTTTTATCTGTCTTCGCATGCAGAATTGCTTTTGGTTAACTCTTTTCCTAGGTGGAGGCAGTTGTAGTGGCTTCCACTTGGCCTTTCCTACCATAATAGCCCTCACTTCACAGGTCAGAAAACCAATGTGGGGATTCTGCCAGTTGCTGAGTATGTCTATTCCAATTATGCATTCCAGAACTAGAGAAATAACCACAGGATGGGTGCAGGAACCCACTGTGAGAGGGAACTGAGCTAAAACTCTGTTGATCACTTGACCTCCATAAGCCCCTACTCTGCCTGGTAGACCACAGTGATGTTTTAGGTCTCCTGGAATTAGTGTCAGTTCAGAGCCAGTGTCCAGTAATTCCTGAAAAGTCTGATTATTTCCTTTTTCCAATGCACAGTCACCCTGGTAAGAGGCCATATGTCCCCTTGGGGAGGGCTAGAAGAAAGAGTAACAGTATACATTTTGGGCAGTGTTGTAGGGTCTTTCCTCCTTCATTCAAGAAGTTCTGGGTTGGTAAACTGCCTCAAGTCTGCCAGTTGATCGAAGGGCTGAGTCTCTCTGTTCTGGTAATTCAAGTTAGGCTTTTGTTCACTTGACCTAGAACTTTTCTGCTTATACAGATCAAATAAGAATTTAGTAGGCCTCCCATCTATTTCACTTCTAGGAACGCCATGATCAACTTGCCGACACCGACACTGTAGGTCTGTGGGAGTCAGACTATTCTGATTGTGCTTTGACTCTGTTGTCCATTACAGAAATCATGCCCACCTTGCCTTGGGTGATTCATTGCCACCATTTGACCCCTGTCAACTATAATCCAATTATCCCAGTTGCATTCAAGAATCCTAGTTCAGTGGCTGCAGTTCCCATTGTAATGTCTGACAGAGAGAAGAGTGACCAAGGATGCTGGGTCACAAGGTTATTTCTGAGTCACAGTGAAAGGTGTGTCCTCTGAACCCTCCTGGAGTGGAGAGCAGGTCTTAACGTGATAAATCCACTCTGATATTCCAATCCCCCTAAGCCTTTGGGTACTTCCTTAGCAGTATAGCAAGGCAGTTCTCGCATTTCCAGTGTAGGTCAGCTCTTGGTCCATGTTTCAATCTACAACCAAACAAACTGTTAGAGCCTTTTCTAATCTCTCAAACTACAGCTTTGAATCCAGATCTCTTAGTGGTGTATATCATTAAACTCAGCCAGATCCAGCTTTATGCTCCTTCCATCTTCCACACATCCTTAATATCCATTCTCATATTCATTTTGTCCCACAACACAACGACTTTTAAGCCTATCTGTGCGTTTTCACTCCCAAGATTCTTATCTTTTGAAGGACCGTGGCCCTCCTCTAGTTCTAGTGAGATCCTGCCCACTCCTCCAGAAGGTCTCCCTGACTCTTCACAAGACTCCCTCTTACCCTGGAACTTCTGCAACACTTTCCATGCCAAGACTCTTGTGCCAAGACTCTGGCTCTTGGCATATCCTACCATATGTTGCTATTTAGTTTTATATGCATCTGTTTATCTTCCCGACTGGAGGTGAGCTCCTTAAGGGCAAGAACCATTTCTGGCAGATGCTACCTAAGGGGGTGCTCCAGTAGCCTTCCTGAATGAGCCAAAGAGAAGAAGTGAAGGAGGTGAGTCAGTAGCCTAGGAGCTCCGCACGGATCACAGCTTGCGTCCAAGGTGGGGACGGGGCTCTGGGACCAGTCCAGTGCTGCCTGAAGATTCAAAAAGTTGGATTCACCTTTCATTTTTGAACAACTGCTCCCACTCATCTCTTTCCCAGCGTCATCTGTCGTCTCCCTGCTTTCTCCTCACCCTCTCATCCCCTCCGTCTCCTCACCAACCCTTTGGTCACTTCCCTAATCACGCGTGTGGGAGGCGCCCTCGTAGACCCACCCCTGGTGGCCTCGCCGTCTCTCCTTCCCTGCGCTCCCGTTCGCCCCACCGCACTTCCCCTCTCATTTTCGCCCACAAATGAGCGAGAGTGAAAAGCGAACTTTCAGAGGTCTGGGAGACGGGCTGTGGGCCTGCCGGGCCGCCCGCCCCAGCCGCGTGCGTGCGTGTGTGTGAGTGTGTGTGTGTGTATGTGTGTGCATAAGGGGCCGAAGCTGGAAAGGAAACCGCTCGCCTCGCCGGGGAGAAGGAAGGAGCCTCCCTCTTCCTCGCCGGCCCCCTCCCCACTTCCCGTCCGGCTCGGCGCCTCGCTTCCCCCTCCGCGGGCCTCGGGCGCCCCGAGCCTGCCGACCGCCGACGAGCTGGAGGCGGCGGAAGCGGAGCGGGAGGAGCCGGCGGGGCGCATGCTGGGCGGGGGTCCCCAGGGCGCCCCGGCCGGTGGCGGCGGGGGCCACCGCGCAGGTAGGGTAGCTGTCACCGCAGGCGGGCGGGGCCGGGGGCATCCGGGCAGGGAGGGCGCGCTCTGCCCCCTGGAAATCGTGTGGGTCTGGGTGTGCCTCTGTTAACAGCTTGGGTTCTGTGCACCCTTTTCGAGGTGAGGGAAACTGAGGCAGGGCGCGTGGCGTGCGGGGTTGGGAGAGGGGTCCGGTCTGGGGCTGCCCGCCTGCGCCGAGCCGGGCCAGGTCTCTCCCCTCCGACTGTACTGAGATCCCGGCGAGCGGCAGTTTTCGAAACAGCGCTGGTAGGACCCGCCCCCGTGGCGGGTCTTGGTGGCCGAGGAAGGCGGCAAGGGCCTGCCTGAGGTTTGGGTCAGTCCCGGGACCCGGCGCCGCCGAGCCTCTCGTCGCCGTGCGCCCTCACCCGCTCACCTGTGGGACAGGGGACGCCCGGCTCGCCCTCGTCCCGAGACCCCGCTGAGAGACGGGTTCCACCCCGTCGGGGACCCGGAGAGAGGAGCTGGGGTGGGATGAGGAATGTGGTGCTGGCACCTGCCCAAGGGGCTGCTCTGCAAACAATTTCGCCTCCCACTTCCGACTTGGCGACAGCAACGCCCACGGCCGGGCTAAGGAGAGACCGCTCCGTTTCCACTTCCCAGAACACGGGTCACGCTGTCAACTCTCAGTGTTGACACCGAAGCCATTAAGTCGATGGTTGCTTTTCAAGAGTGACAGGACGTGTCCTACCACCTTACTCTTAAAATACCTACAAAGGCATTTGAGACTTTCCAAAAGAGACTTTCGGAGTCAGGGAGTGCTGCCGTTGCGTCCTTGCTGGGCCACCAGAGGGCCGGGTAATTTTAGACACAACGCTTAGCATCTGGGAGCCTTGGTTTCCTCAAATGTAAGAGAGAGCACCCATTACCTCGCCTCCTTGTCTCACACGTGTTGTGCATGAAGGCATTTTGCCAACCGAACTGTCAGTTGGACAAATGCAATTTGGGTAACACCAGAGAACTAAGAGTTGGAATTTGGAGATAGTCTGCCTGCATCTCAGTCTTGGACTTAGCCATGCCTCAGTTTCCCCATTTGTTAAATGGGGACAATGACAGTGCCCACCTCATAGGGTTGTTACGGGGTTTAAATGTGGCAGTGGCTGTGAAGCACTGAGCCCAGGGCCTGAGATGTGGAGTAAGCTCTAAATAACCTTAGTTGCTATTTTTACTAAGCAAAACCTAAATGATTTGGAGAGATGTGGAAATACCAGTTTGATTTGATTAAAATATGAATAGCAGAGTATTTGAGAAGGCATTTAGTTTTATTCCGTTCAGGCACGGCACATAAAGTCTTTTGGGGTTCAGCTGAGAACTGTGTCACTGAGCAAAAAGCGGTCTGGAGCGCTTTGACCCCGAGCCTCGGTTTCTTCATCCGTTTACACAAAAGATAAAAGAAAAGAAAAATGGGGACGGTAATTATGGCTTTTTGTACTGACAGAGCTGCCTGAGGATCAAATGAGGTAAAAAATCTGGAAGCACCTTGAAGAGTCTGAGTCACTGGCTAATATGAGACGTCACTGCTACCAGGAGGGAAGAATAACAGGGGCAATTTTTTGAGAGCTTACAATGTCAGGCCGTCTGTTAGGAATTCTTCTGATGAAATCCGCCCCAAACGTTTGTGAGGTAGATATTTATAATCCTCATTTTCCCTGTACAAAGCTGATATTCAAGGTTACTCTGCTTTTGTCCCAAGGTCACATAGCTGTTAAGGGTAGAGCCAGGAATAAAATCCGGTGTGGGTGCCTCTCACAAGTGTGTTCTCAACCGCTGACCAAACTGAAGTTATGGAGACGAGCCATGGTTCAGAGTAGACCAATGTTAGATTACAGTTAATAATGTCTTGCATGTTTACAGACTCTAAAATATGAGTGAATTGTTAGCCCTGGCAGAAGAGACTTTGAAATAATCTTAATTTCTTTCATCTCTATTTTAAAATCCCATTTTAAATTATTTTCTTGCAGAAATAAAAAATGAAAATTTGCAATGAAAAAAGGTATTAAAATCTTGAAAGAACGTATTACAATAACTCATTGCAAATCTCAGACTAAATGGAATCGGAATTAATTTTATTTTAACACTTAAATTTGCCAGAAACATTAGAATGGCACAAGAGGTGTAACTGGGATTGAGGCTTTTGGTGTCATGGTTACCTTGCAGGGCTGGGACCCAGGACGTTTCTGTAGGGACCTCACTGCTCACTGAGATGACCTCAGAGGGACGTGGACCTTCAGAGAAATTCTGTGCACCTGAAGGGGGGGTGAATGCCAGGTCTACAGGCTGCAGAAACAATTCCTAAGTCATTTGTTTCCTAAATGAAATTTCTCTTATTCTTTTTTCTTTTTCCAAAAGCAATGCGTGCTCATTACAGGAAGCACAGGAAACTATAAATAAGAAAAAGAACATAAAAAACAACAGTGATCCTGAGCCACAGAAAGCAAGTGGCCAAAAGGAAGGGGAGTGGAGTGTCAATAGAGACAAATAGCTTGGTGTCTCTGCTCTTGTAATCCATTTCTGTGCTATGTCCATCAATTTATATCTGTTTCAAAAAAGGGGAGCAAACTATTATTGTTTTAAATGAAAAAAATAATATTTGCTCGTTGCTTGAACATTAAGACATTAATTTAGAAAAAAAGAAGCCAGAATTTATTATGCACATTAAGCCTTTTCCATTTAAAAATAAACCTTAAACGTTTGATTGGAGGATTAGAGATTAAATTGTTGATGTTTGAATTTTATTGTGGTTTTGGTCAAAGTTTCAGAGCAAAGAGGGGGTACAATGGTGATCTTTAAATACTGAGAGCTAAACACCAGCACAGAACAAAGTTTCTAGGAAAAATAAGTAGCATTTGTACATTAGGGTCATTAGACTAGAATTAGAACCATTCTTTTGATAATGATGATAGTAATTCAGTTTATATGCTGGGTTCTCATGCAAAGCAAGCAGAGAGCACTGCTGCCAGAGATGCCCTTGGCAGCCACTCTGGGAGTGAAGAGGGTCCCCTTTGGCACAGCTGGGGCCAGCCATTTTTCAGCCAGCACCGTTTAGTAATGCAAGACTTTTAGCCTTTGGGAGTCTTCTCTTGCTTGTTCTTGACTTTAATGACTGTGTGGTAAAAATTCCTTGGCGAATGTCTTTTGTGCAACAATCAGGCAATTTTTTAAATACCTGCCACAGATGCTTTAACCATTCTGAATCCCTTTTCTCTTTTGAAATGAGAGTTTACCAGGTGCTCCTTGAGCACACTTTGCAATCAGCTCCCAGTTTTTCACACCTAGTGGAAGTGGGAAAAGAGAACTGTGGCTGACCAATGAATGAAACATTATTTATATTTGGCTTTGGAAGGCAGTCAGGAGCCCACACGATATGCTCATCTGCTGAGATGACCACTGGTTTTGAGACTGCTTCCTTTACTAGCCCTCCCTCCTTTTGGCCACCTGGCTCCCGTCATGGCTCAGAAATGGATAGTAGAGGTAGTGGAGCTTCCTCTAATCGCTAGGGTCGCTGGTCATTGTAAACAGAATTACAGAACTTATTGCTGGATGAAGTTTCAAAAGATCAATTGGTTAAACCCCTTGAGTTCTGGCAGGTGAGGCATCGACAAGTGCATTTACCAAGTGCAGCTGCTGAGAACTCTATATTTAGTCAATATAATGGTAGCCGTAGGTGCAGGAGACCTGGTCTCAAATGAAATAATTGGAATGAATAGCCCTAGATTATCTTTCCCATGTCAACTTCAGGTTAATTTCCCAGCCATGTTGCTCATCCATTTAAAATATGTGGATAAAATTCTACCCCTACTCTGAGAGTTCAAACCCATCTGCAAATAAAGGGTAAAAGTCTTACTGTGAGAGGCTGATGTTTATTTGCAGATGGGTTTGAACTCTCAGAGTAATGCAGTGAAGATAGTAAACTCCTTGAGGTGAGGGACAGCAGTCTCTGAGGATAAATTGTATATCACAGAGTACTGGCAGTTGTAAGTGCCAGTAAAGATCACGGAATCTGGCCTGCTTATTTTTCAGGTGCGAAAAGTGAGGGATAGCAGTAGAGTATTAGAATCTGGGTTCTCTTACTTAGAGCTGTTCCCATTAAACTGTGCTTCATTCCTTAGTTCTGCATAATTCATCCTTGCTTAAGAAATATTAAGTGAGTTGAACCAAATCCTTATTTTTTTTTGAGTCATCATGCTCTTAAAAACTTAAAATTTCAAGCACTTACTTTTGTCATATCATCAATTGATCTTTAAGAATCCATTAGTTCATTTATTCATTATTCATTCTTTCAACATCGATAGAGTGCCTTCTTGACCCAGAATTAAAATTGGAGCCACACATTAATAAGGTATCAATTTTTGACTTAATTTAGAGAAAAACTTGCTAAAAATAAAAGTTGTCCATCAATGGAATAGGCCGCCTTGAAAAGCAGTGAGCTCTTTGCCATGGGAAGCATTTAAGTTAGTGCTGACTGATTCTGTGGTGAATGTAATGGGGGAGTCTGCATATGGAGAGGGGGGCCGTATTGGACGACATGTGGGAAAACTTCCAGTTCTAGGATTCTGTGATTTTTGTCCTGGAGGATTGGGATTGTCCAGGATTTGAGCTACTGTGTAAATTTCCTACTCCTGGCTCATTGGGGTTTCACATTTTGCCTCCTCCCTCCACCCAGGTGGTTCCATTTCAAGAGGCCTAGCAGGCTCCCTGCAGTCAGCTGCCTGGATGCAGTAGGTAATTTAACTCCCCAGGGTTACACAGATCTGGGATTGATCTTAATCATTAACATGATCATGTTCACCCAGGCGAACAAATCGACCAGGAATAGAAACGTGTATTTGACAGGTGGCCCTGCCTGGAGACTAATTGCTTTCACAGGTTGGCAGGTGAAATATCTCAAGTTTAATGAGTGAATTGTGTCCTGAATATGGAATCTGAGTTTAAATTTAGTTTTGTGACATGCACACTGACCTAACTTTTCTTTTTCCTACCTGTCATCTCTTAATTTGTGAGTGGATTGATAAGATGGTTTGGCATAATTCTTAGGCTTTTTTGTTGTTGTTGTTGAGGAAGATTGGCCCCGAGCTAAGATCTGTTGCCAATCTTCTTCTTTTTGCTGAGGAAGATTAGCCCTGAGCAAGCATGGCTTGACGAGTGGCGTGTAGGTCTGTGCCCAGGATCTGAACCTGCGAATCCTGGGCCGCTGAAGCAGAGCGCATGAATTTAATGACTACACCACTGAGCCAGCCCCTAGGCTTTATTTTTCACACAGGAGAATGTATGTGTTTTGCATTTATAGATGAAAGCATGCCACATCTTAATACTGATAGGAAAAGGAGGACATTTTACAGTGGTCAAATGAGAAAAAGTAAATATAGAGATAAATTGAGGTTCTTCTGTTTCTGATGCACTGGAAACTTAGAACTGTGAAAGCTGTTTTGTGGTTATAAAGCCTCTGATGAAGGAAAAAAGTTTGTGTATTTCAGTACGATTCTTTTTTTAAATTGAGGTATAACTGACAATAACATTATATTAGTTTCAGGTGTACAACATAATGATTCAATATTTGTATGCATTGTGAAATGATTACCACAATAAGTCTAGTTAACATCTGTCACCTTACCTAGTTAAAAAAATTTTTTTCTTGTGATGAGAACTTATAAGATCTACTCTCTTAGCAACTCAGTATGATTCTTAATATTTCCCTAATGTTTTTCATTATAGCTACAGGCCAGGCATTATGAAATGTGAGACAGCTGTCTTAGGGCTTAGATAATCTGCATTCAGTTCAAACAGTAGATTTGGGGACCTTAAATTACCTTGACTTTTATCAATCCTTTTGTTTCCCTTTGTCTGGTTATATAATTCTCTTCTAGCGATATTGCTATCTATTTATTCTTTCCATTATATTTATTTGTCAATTCAAGAGTATTTATGTAGCACCTACTGTATACATGGCCCTGTGGTGTGCACAGAAAGGTGTCTAAAGATGTATTAGTTTGTCCTTGAGGACCATCTAGTCTGAAGGGAAGATCTAACGAAGCCTGGTGTTCTTTACAAGTGATTAAAGGCAACCCTTTGAGCTTAACAGCCACTCTTAGGATGCTTCTTCCGATGGTGTCTCAAGCTTTCCTTATGTCCTCCTGCTCTTGACACTTGATTGAGTCAGTATTTCTCTGCTCAGTCAGGCCTGCACACTGCTGCCAGGATAACTTTCCCAAAGCACAGATCTGATTAGGTAATTGTTCCTCTGTGCAGCCTCATTACTGTCCTGAAAGCAAATTCTCGGCATTTCTTTCTAAACCTTCCATAAATTGGCCCCTAAATCCCTAAAATGGATACTCTGGCTCTTTTATTGCACACGTTATTCTGCCCACCAAGAATATAGTGGAATCTATCCTTTTTGCCCTCAATCTCTACTCATCAAAATGTTACCCTTCACATAAGATCTAGCCAGTAATACTTCATAGCCTTCCCTGGTCCTCTGGAATCATCTTCTCGTTCCCTCTTCCCCTTCTGTTATAGTTCTTTATGTATTTAACCTGCTTTTCCAACTCCAGTGTAAACTCTTTCAGCTCAAGGAAGCTGTGTGGTTTATCTCCTTACCGCTCATCTATGTCGTATGCTTGTGGTTTTCTCCACTCTCACTGAATTGAATTAGACTCTTCATTATGTTTTAGATTGAGTAATCCAGTGTGTAGATTAACCACATCTGTTGTTTTTATGTCTTTCAAAACTGATCAAGAGTTCTAGAAGTTCAGTTCAGTTCAAATGTCTATGGAGATGCGCAAACCACATTGCCAGATACTGTGGTAGCTCTTTAAGATAAAAAAAAAAGTAGACTGTTATCCATACTCTTGAGAAGCCTATAGTTCAGTGGAGAAAAGAGAATTCTTATTAATTTTCTGGAAGTTTCTGGATGTTGTTTCATCAGAATGATTGGGCACATTGGGATACACCAAAATCATTGAGAAGTAACTAGCATCTAATAGATGCCCAGTGAATATTTTATAGGATAGATGGAGGGAGAGTGGAAGAAGAAAGAAGGAATCCTTGAATTCATAATTTATTTATTGCAGTGTTTACTCCTAGGCATAATAATGTTGGAGATAATTTACTCAAGTATTGACTTCCACACAGGTGTATAAAATGTGCTGCTCTTCATCTACAAAGAGAGATACTAGTTCTCCATCTGTAGGAATTCTGAGTTAATTTCCTGGTTGTGGTGTTGCATTTGCTTAATTTCATTGACGTTCTCTGATCAGGCAGCTCCGTAGAGCAGGACCCACGTTTCCCAGGCTGGGGGAGGCCTGCAGCCGTCTGGGGGCCGTGACGAGGGGACTGCCTCGCACTAATTCCACACTCACGATCTCATCCTCTACCCAGCCCGCTAATTTGCCTTGGGGGCTGTAAGATGAGTTCTGAACTAGTTCCCAACCATGCAGCTTTTGTGTGTCTTTACTCGACTTAAATAGTAATTTGAATGGAAAAAATGGAAAAATTCTATCATTTTAATCCAACTGTTACTTTTTTTGACTCTGATTTGGGATTATCTAAATACATCCATTCAAATATTTATTGTATGTAAATGTTTTGGAAACTTCTTTTTCAAAGCATAAGGTGATATGTAAGAAAAAGTATTGATATGACCCCTGTTTTTCCCATTTTGCTGAGGCAGAATAGGGCTCAGTGAAAATAAAAGGAGATGTCCCAAGGGAGTTACTTTACCTTAGGCTAATCTTGGGATGAATTTATATTGACATTGCTTTTAAAATTTTATGCTGCTTCTTAATGAGCAAAAGATCCCCCCCACCTTTTTGTTTTTTTTTTTTACAATATCATATCCAAATTAGAAGACTGGCTTTCAATAAAATGAATAATTATTAGTCATTACAGAGCTGGGAAGGGGTAAGTGGAACAGAAATTTAGTGGAGAGGAACATTCTTCTGGATATGCATTTGCATTAGTCTGGGCTGAATTTCTTGAGGGCAGACCTTGTCTTATTTATCTTCTTATCATTTTTGTTAGACCTGTAGTAAGAATAAAGACTTATTGAATTGAATTGGTTTAAAATAACATGTGTAATAGAGCCACCATGGCACACAGGAGAATTGCTTCCCAACCAGCGGTGACTCCTGAAACGCTGCCTGGAGAGGCTTAGGCAGCAGTTGGGTTAGGACAGTTGCTTTTGCGTGCAAGCACACTCTTTATATAGACTGCACATTCAAGATCAATACAAGTGGCAAACATTTCTAAAGGAGCTGCCGTTTGCACATTTCATAAGAGAAAAAAGTCAGCTGCCCGTGTCAAAGCACATTCTCCTGATTTTCACTTGGAGTGGCTTTAGTGCACTGTGAAGCAGGTGCGGCGCTGCAGCCCCCCCAGGCCAGCCCTTGGCACTGCTACTACTCCCGGCACCTCCTACATTCTACCGCTCATGATGTTCATCGCTTCTCATGCTGCACTGTGAATTCCTGAAACATGGGACAAACGCGTCTTCAAGTGGAAGCTCAGAGACACAGTCCAAAGGCAAATTTCATTTAAATTGTGATCAAAATACTTCACCTTACTTGTTATTGTTGTGGGCAAATGATGGTTAACCACGATTGGCTGAGAGGCCAGATGGAAAGGACACTGGTCTGGGAGTGAGGACCCTACGAAAATCCTTTAATGTCGCTGGATCTCAGCGTCCTTCCTTGTACAAACGGAGATAATGTCAGCCCTCAATGTCGAATTGTGGTTAAGATCTAATACGATCATTTATGTAAGAGCTCATCATCATCTATAATATTTATGTTAAAGAATTGCTTTTCTTATAAGCTTACTGATATTGTCCCTAACATCAGTCCTGCCTGCAATCTCAGTTTGCCTTATGGCTTGTCCCTCACACCCTCAATCTGGGTCCCTGGTCTCTTATCTGAATCACATTCGTGTTTCTGCAGCAAAATAGATGCTGGTTCTCTGAACTCAGTGGCATAAAGACTCTCGGTTGCTTTGCATCTCTGCACGTGAGGTTTTGCCACCACACGAGTTCAGTCAGGTCAGACTGCTGCTAGACGTATGAGGGAAAGCCTGTGGTTCTCAGACAGAGACTTTTGGTGCCCCCTTAAATGCCCACCACCACTGACAACAAGGTGAGCGATTCCTTTGGCACATCTGGTGCTGCCTTGGGCTCTGAGTGTTCTAGTGCTGCTTGTGATGAGCAGGTTTCATGCGATGATTGATACCAGATGCATTGTGGAGAGTGAAGGGGGCTTAACAGGGCACATCTGGGTTGGCTCTGTGAAGGGAATTCGGGTTCTAGACCCAGTCAATCTTTGCTTTTTCAAGGTGTAATTTAATTTTGGTTTCGTCTTTATAAAATTTTCATCTGTATGAAATGTAAGCTCTGTAGGATTCTTTATTAGGACACTTTGGATTTTGGTTTCTCTTAATCCTCTCTGACAGTTTGCCTCTCCTGCCTCAGAAAATTCACTGCTCTTGCTGGTATCGTTTCATACCCGAAGAGGGCATTCTAACCTTAAAAGAAGTTCAGCGCAGCAGAGCGCCTGCCACTGCCTTTCTCTCTACGCACAGATAGTTTGCCTTCTCCCTTGGCTTCTCAGGTGTTTGGGCTCAAGGGAGGAAATAGTTACAGTTCACATTTATTTAGTAAAACCATTATGAGAATGAACCCAACCTGAGTGCACACTGAGACAGAGGGGGGCCCGGCTGCTTGCTTTCCCCAAACATTGCCGGGTCTCTGTACATTTTTGGAGCTGTTACTCATGAGCTGTTTTCACTGAGGGAGAACTTCTGTGAGGTTGGGACTTGGCAGGCCACTTGGCTAATCCTTTGGGTGTTCTTTCAGCATTGTCTGCAGTGACTGTGGGAGTCAAAGGCCCTTCAGTGTAAAGATAATGCCAGCTTGTTCCCTGGAACCCCAAGGGAGCCAGAGTCAAAGGGGCTTTTTGTCTGACCAGGAGAAAGACCCACAGAAAATCCCAGCTTCAGATATTCCTCTGCAGTCTCATTGTCCCCTCAGAGCTGACTGTGCTTGGGCTTCCTTTGAGTGAGGCAGTAACTAGTACAGAAACAAAGTAAATGAAAGGATGCTGTTCATGGTGGCTGGGGTCGAGTGCACATGCGGGTGCACCAGCATGCAGGCTGGGCGCGTCCCCAGACCCCGGTGCCTGAGTCCCAGCAGTGAGCACTGGGCTGGTGCATTGAAGGTAATACCAGCGACTTCATACTGTTAGGAGAATCGATTGTGGTCATCTGAGTGAAGATCCAAGTGCAGCATCTGCCTTATTGTAGGCACTCAGCATTATTATTGAGGGGCTATTCTTAGACTTCAAAACTCTGCTAGCAATTCTGTCACTTACTAGGTCTATGACTAGGAACAAGTCATCTAATTTCTCTTCATCTGTAAGCTGGGCAATAATAATGCTTATTTCATAGGACTGTTGTGAGGATTACAGAGAGAATATATATGCAAAGGCTTAGAAAACAGCAGCGCATTAAAACAGGTGGGCTTCGTCCTACAACTCTGGAGGTGATGTCCTGCCGAGGGTCCCAGTCTAGGGGTCAGTGGGGTCGACATCCAGGCTGGGCTCCAGTGCTAAGGAAGGCGTATCTTTTTCTAATTCCTCAGCTCAGAGGGGCCACTTTTTTCTAATTTACCTTCCCAGAGGGGACATCTTTTTATAGTTCATCACCCCAGAGGGGGTACCTTTTAAAAAATTTGCCCAACAGTACCATATGTGCTAGCAGCAGCCTGTCAACAAGAGAAAGATGGCATTATTAGTGTGGAGGACAGAGCTTTCTTGGAGAGAGTGCATGCGTGCTTTACCTGGTTCCAACTTGGTCATTTCTCTTTAATTTCAGTGATACCGTTACCATAGTCAGAGGAGCAGTTTTGCTATTTCCTCAATTCTAAATTTTCTCTAGGATTTTCCTTGAGGCCAAGGGCTATAATCCCCTGCCTTCCAGGGCCCCCCTCCTCAGCACTGCCCTGCACGTGTCCTCCAGAATGGACATTTGTTAACACAGGTGGGAAGAGAATGGGTCAGAGGGTAGGCTGGGTGCTGGCTGTTGACTTGGCCTCTCACCACCCTTCTGTGCCTTGCTCTTTACTGTTGGGTCTGAGAGTCAGAGAACGGCACATCCCTGGCTCCCTTGCCAGCTCCCTTCCTGTTAAATTCTGCCGATAGGAGGCACTCGTGGAAGACCAGAGGCAGGAGGAAGAGAAAATCTTTTTGATTCTGGGTTTTTCAGTGGGTGGCTACAGGCAAGGATGGTTGGTTTGGACTCTAGCAGCCCCGACAGGTGGCCCTTTTCCCAGGCTCCAAAGGACACAACCTCCTCAACGGTACCCAGATTGAGCAGGCTCAGGGGTACAGCCCAGGAACATTAATGCCTGATCCTAGCTGTTACCCCGTCTTCCTCTTTGCTTCTGCCCTCTCCTTGCCATTTGTTTTCTTCCAGTTCTTCCCATACCTTTGTGACCAAATCTCTGTATTAAATGTCCTCTGTTTGGCATACCTGGAGTGGTCTCAGTTTTCCTACATTTTGTGTGTGGACTCTGTGGATCTGTTGAGTGCTTTGGGGGCTGGGTACACTCCCCAGGATCTCATGGCACATGGACGCTTCATTTCTGTTTCCATCTTCATCACGCATCTTCATCTGTGATAGCCTTTAAATAGGTTTTCAGCCTCTGGCCTCTTAATCATGGTGGAAATTATGGTCAGATTAATTTTTGTAAAACTCTAGCTCACACCTCTGCTTGAAACCTTACGATTTTTCTGGCAGCCATTTAGCAAAGGTATAGTCACATATGACCTAAACCCTAATGGTGAGAATCATAACCATAGGCACCTCTCCCACAGTCTTCACAACAGAGGTCTGTGTAGTCAGAGGGTCATTGTTTCTCCCTGGCTGGGAAGAAGGCATTTAGCTCAGTGACAGGCACACCAGTACTCATTCGGGTGTGAGAAAGATTTCAAAACGTGGCTGTGGCAGCCCTCTGCATCTCCTTCCCTCCCCTCACTGGTTCCTCGTTCAAGTCAAACTGGGGCCTTTAGGACGGGGCCCTGCTCTGCATCGGCCCCTCCTCCTCCCCTGGAGGACAATGGTCAGCTTACAAGGCCTGCCCAATGTCCCAGGATTAGGGAGGGCAGAGACTGGGAAGGTTAAATCATGTCACTTATAAATTGATGGAAATCTGTGTACTGTGAAAAGTGCAGATAAGATGTAAGCCTACATAAGATTGTTATCCTCTTGGGAGGGGGGTTTCTCACACATAGGTTTTCTGACTTCCTTGAAGTAACGTTTTTAAGAACTTCCATGTTGAAGGGGATGGGGAGAATCTCTTAAGGGAAATGAAATGGACATTACAGGGTCAACTGGAGTAAAAATAATACAGTTAATGTTCAAACATAGCTTTATTGTTTTTATATAAAAATCAAAACATAGGCATTGTGAAAACAAACAAACAAGCTTGAAAAATATATGGTGGAAGAAGAAATGATCACTGAAGTCCCACCTCCCTCACTGTTAATTCTTTCGTGAACATCCTTCTAGAGGGTTCTCAGAGCCTCTGTTAGACACACTAATGATTTTATGGAAGTGGAATTATGTTGCATCTTGTTTTCTAACCTAATTTTTTTTCACTTATTGTTACAGCACAGAAATGTTTTCATGTCAACAAACATTACTTTACATCATTATTTCCAGTGGCTTCACAGTATTCCATGTTTGCACCACAGTTTACTATCCAGGCACATTAAATTGGAATGTTTACAATTGTCACCATTTAGAACATGCTAACTTTTATTAAGTTCTTGTATTTAAGGTGATGCTAGTGCTATAACAGTTATTCTGAGAAATCAGTGGCTTAGAACATTAGAAGTTTATTCCTCTCCTAGGTAAAGTTCAGGTGCTCCCTCCATTTACTGGTGAATACCTTGAGGCACCAGGCTTGGATGGAGGAGCTGCTGTACCTTACATGGCCATTCAGGGACTCAGGCTGACAAAGGCCATACCATCTTAATGAAAAGAGAGAGCAGAGGACTTCAAAGGAGGTTTTTATGGATCAGAGCTGGAATTGGCAGATACCACTTCTGCCCACATTCTGTTGTCACATGGCTACACAAAGCTGCAAGGGAAGCTGGGAAATGTTACTTAGCTGTGTATACAAGAGGAAAAGGAAATAGGGTTGATAAACAGTGGCCAGTCTCTCCCAGAGCTCCTCCTACTGGTTATCAAATTTCTGCTTCATTTTCCCTCTCACATCTAGAACCCAATCACTCCTCGCGGAAGGAGACACAGCTAAGTACCATACAGTCATTGCATCTGGCTCACTCTTCAGGATCTCTGGCTGATGTGCAGTCTTCTCATCATGTCTAAATAAGGATCTTAATGGTTCTGTGACTTAACGAACTAAAAAAGAAAAAGTTATTTGCTTCCTCCCTAGCCTCTCCCAATTTTCTGTGGTGGAGCAAAGCCAGCATAACAACACCAAAAAATTCCATTTAGAACAGAGTAAAATAGAGATGCACAGTAGTTGCAGGTTTAAAGCAATCATGGAAGCCAGTGAAGGCCTCCAACCAGGGCTGGGAGAACTTTCTGCACTAGACCTTGATTCTGCTCTTGGAGAGGAAATCTCCTGTCCATTGGTCTCCATGGCCCCTGGCTCTGTCGCGTCCTTTATTCCTCCTTGTAGGAAGTTCCTTGTAGGAAGTTTCTCCTTGTCCTCATTCTCCATGGCAACATTTGAAGCGGTTGCTGGGGAGTCTGCCATCTTTACCAGGACATGCACACTCTGTATGGGGCCTGAGATTTGTTTAAGGCTCGTATAGACTTTTCCTTTTTTAAGTCCAGGCTTATGGTTTCTCAGGCCATACACTTCTATTAAAAACTTAGTAGGGTTTGCTTCTCTCTTCCTCCATTATGTTCCTTATACCAACAGCTAATCCCAAAGTTTTTTTCTAGACATTATTATCAAACTTGATTTATTGTATTACTCTATCAACCCATGCCCTTCTTTCTCCATTAAATGGTGGTTACTTGAGGCCCTCAGGCTCAGACGGGAAGGCAATACTCTTAATCAGTTCTTTGCCACAGGGCTGAGTCTTTGGGCCTTTGTCGCTCAAAAGCTTTTTCAATCTTATTTCCTACTGTTTCAGATTTAGAAGCAGTCAGCTTTTCCAACCCTTTAAGCACACAAATTTCTGGATTCTATCCCCTTTCATTTATGGCTTCCAAAGTCTCCCAGAGCGTCGACATCTAATCAGTAGACAGAGGAAGAGTGAGCGTGGGATGACTGCACAGAGGTTTTTATAGGCCAGGCCTGGAAGTGGTGGATGTCACTTCTGTCCAGTTTCATTGATTAGGACTCAGTCATGTGGCTACACATAATTTCAAGGGAAGCTGGAAAATGTAGTCCAACTGCATGTGTAGGAGAAAAGGGAAATGGGCTGGTGAACAGTTCTCGGTTTCTACCTGGGTGCCCGTGTAGCACAGACTCTTCTAAGAGCCTTACAAACACAAACTCCTTTAATTCTATGAGGTAGAAACTGTTGATATCCTCATTTTACACATGGGAAATTGAGGCACAGGGAAGTTAAATAGCTTGCCAAAGGTCACACAGCTAGTCGGTGGTGGAGACAGGATTTGAATCCTGACTTCCTCACTTCAGGGCCTGCAATGATATTCACTACTCTATACTGATAAAATAGAATACCGTTAAAACATAAATGTGAAGTATAAAAAGTGATGAAGGAGAAGATCACAGATTCAAAGATTAAAAAGTGAGAATTAGAAGTGATAAATTTAAAAACTACATAAAATAAAAGAAATTGAGAAGCAAAGAATACAAACTTAAGAGAATGATGCACAACCTTCCATGTAATATAAGGATAAGTGTGATAAATGAAACACAGTGGGTAAAGATTAAAGAAAATAGAAATTAGGGAAAACCCAAAAAATATTGATATAACACATGTAAACTGAAAAAAGCATAAAGATGAAATCAAAAAGTAGTAAAATATTACAAAAGAATAAAAATATTAAATAAGTGAAAATAAAGAGTTAAATAAATGAAAATCAAAATATTAAAAAAGGCAAAGCGAACTCAAGACTCAATGTTCAATAAGACATAATACAGCTAAGATTCAAAAAAGGGAAAATAGAAGCTTCCTCTATGCCAAATAAGAAAAAGGTTAAAGTAAACTAAAAACACAAAATTATAAATGGAATTAAAACAATATAAGAATTACAAACAAGACTATGGGATTTTAAAAATAAATTCACGAAACAAGTAAAATAAGTAGCAACAGAAATCCTGTTCTCACAGTGCTCCAATCTGAATCAATGCCTGTGTTTAGGGGTCCCCAGTAGAGATTTTTAGGGCTGAGAGCTGAGGGGTATAGAAGGGGACCTCTGATCTCCCCTCCTTTGCAGCCCCTAAAATGCCTGAGTGGCATTTGCTGATGTCAGTGAAATGGTGCAGTAGGAAGCTCCAGGCCCTCATTCCCCCATGGAAATGTTAAAAAAAAACAAAAACCAAGAAACGATTAGAGACTGGCTAAAATAACTTTACAGGAACTCTGGAAAATAGTCAAAGGTCTACAGCAACTAAGTGAACCCCCAATTAAGAAAGAGCCACATTCAGAATGGTAGGTTCTACAGAATTTAAATGATCAGTGCATAAAAAATAATTATAAATTTATGTTAATGAGTACAGAATGTATAAAGATGTAATTTGTGACATTAATAACATAAAGGGAGGGTAGGGCTGTGTAGAAGTAGAGTTTTTGTATGCTGTTAAAGTTAAGTTGGTATCAATTCAAATTAGATTATTACTCTAACTTTAGGATGTTATATGTAATCCTCATGGTAGCCACAAAGAAAATATCTATAGAATACACACAAAAGGAAATCAAAATATGCACTATAAAAAATCAAGTAGAGGGGCTGGCCCAGTGGCGTAGTGGTTAAGTTCACGTGCTCTGCTTTGGTGGCCCGGGGTTCACAGGTTTGGATCCCAGGCACGGACCTATGCACCGCTTATCAAGCCATGATGTGGCAGGCGTCCCACATATAAAGTAGAGGAAGATGGGCATGGATGTTAGCTCAGGGCCAGTCTTCCTCAGCAAAAAGAGGAGGATTGGCAACAGATGTTAGCTCAGGGCTAATCTTCCTCACCAAAAAAAAAAAAAAAATCAACTAGACACAAAGGAAGGCCACAAAGGAGGAAATGAGAGACAAAAAAGCTCTAAGACATGCAGAAAACAAATAGCAAAAGGGCAAAAGTAAGTCACTCCCTATCAGTAATTACTTTAAATGTGAATAGATTAAACTCCCCAATCAAAAAGCATAGATTGGTGGAATGGATAAAAAAAGAACTGTGATCTGACTACATGGTGTCTACAAGAGACTTACTTTAGCTCTAAGGACATGCATAGGTTGAAAATGAAAAGGTGGAGAAAGACATTCCATGCAAGTAGTAACCAAAAGAGAGCTGGGTAACTATATTAATATCAGACAAAATAGACTTTAGGTAAAAAACTGTTACAAGAAACAAAAAAGGACAGTATATATTGATAAAAGGCTCAATTCACCAAGAAGATATAACAATTATAAACATATATGTACCAAATATCAGAGCTCCAAAATACATGAAGCAAACACTGACAGAATTGAAGGGAGAAATAGCTCTACAATAAAATGGCTGCGTAATGCAGTGTGAAGGCTAGTCCAGCTTCCTCCATGATTCCCATGTCACGTGATGTGGACATCTGCAGTCTTCAGTAGCTCCCTGTTGTCTGCTGGCATTTAAGACCTGTACTTCATGTGAATACTGACTTCAGCTACGCTGCCCCTACAACTTGGCGATGAGCATCCCCACCTTGGTTGTGTTACCTCCTATCTTCCTGCCTGAAAAGCCTCTCTTTCCTCCAAACTCCATCCCTTCTAGGAAGCCTTTATTTATGAGCCCAGATTAATGACTTGCATCACTTACCCTTGGCTGATGGCACATATTATCTTTACCACTCATTTGGCACGTCATATTTGATATTTATTTGATACTTGCATTTATATTATGTCTATTTGTTTGCTCTCCCCAACCAGGTTTTCAGTTTCTTGGGGGCTAATGCTCCTTTCAGTCACTGGCATTTAGCGCCATAACCTAGATGTTGAATCTTATTTTCCTATTGAATCAATAGATATCTCTTTAAATTAGGCTCAAATACTGATTTCAGCCCTAAGGATTAGCTAATGGAAGCATCATAGGTATTAAGTTGGGCAAACATGGCTAAGCTACTTAATTTTGTGAGCTTCAGTGTCTTTATTTTTAGATCTGGGCTCCATTTATTATGCCTCCACTATGTGTCAGGCAATGGGCTAATGCTCACTTAACCATCACAACAACCTAAAGAGGGGCGTACTATTCTTATCCCCATTTTTCAGTTGAGAAAACAGGCCCAGAGACATTAAGTAACCTCCCAAAGTTACCCAACTCATAATTGGAAGAGCTGAAATTGAACCCAGATCTCTCTGACTCCTTTGCTTGTTATCATTTTAAATGGCCACAAATACTGTCCAATCCTTTGACTTCTTCATCTTGCCTGTGATCTGAGTACAAGCCCTTCCTCATTTCTCCCCCTCCCCCAGTGACAGTTGTGGTAGGCAGAATAATGCCCCTTCAAAGATGTCTACATCCTAATCCTGGGAACATGTGAATATCTTACCTTACATGGCAAAAGAGACTTTACAGATGTGATTAAATCAAGGCTCTTGAGATGAGGAGACTATCTTGGATTATCCCAGTGGTCCCAAAGTACTCACAGGGTCCTTTTAGGTGAAAGAGAGAGGCAGAAGTCAAAGTCAGAGAGAGATTTGAAGATACCAAGTTGCTAGATTTGAAGACGGAGGAAGGGGCCATAGACTAAGGATTTCAGGCAGCTTCTAGAAGCTGGAAAAGTCAAGAAAACGGATTTTCCTCTAGAGCCTCCATAAGGACAGTAACCCTGCTGACACCTTGATTTTAGCCCAGTGACACCTGTTTTGGACTTCTGACCCAGAACTGTAAAAATAATAAATTTGTGTTGCTTTAAGCTATTAAGTTTGTGGTAATTTTTTTGCAGCAGCAATAGGAACCTAATACAATAGTTTTTCTGCTTTCCTTACCCTTTTGATGATTTCTAAACTAGAAATTCTAAAATTCCCTCTTTTCCTTCACATCTCCCACTGCCTCTGTCACCATTCCAAGTCATATTCCGGAGCTCTGCTTCACCAGCTAGGGCATCACTCTCGTGGGCGTGGAAAGTTGCTCACCTCTGCTTAAGGCCATGTCATGCCAATTACCTTCCTGGCTGCTTTCTCTTAAAAGGTGGTGCCCAGAAAGAAAGAAAGTCCTTATGTGTTCTTAGCAGAACAGGGAGCCATAGGTCTCCTACCCCCCTCAATCTGAATGCTGGGTCTCTTCAGTGCAAGCCAAGATGATGCTTAGTTTTTGGTGCACACATCACATCACACTGGCCACTCAGGTTGAGTTTATTGTTAACTTCAACACCTAAGCTTTTCACATCATATAAAAGCAAAAGACATTATGAATAGTTCTTGTATCTTGTAGAATGTCTGCCATCTTGAGTCATGTAGCTTTTGGCTCAAAGAGGAAAAAAATGTACTGAATTAATCTCTCCAGGGAAAGATTTAAAGACTGGGCTAATGAGGAGAGACAGACGGAATTCGGAGAGAAAGATGGCAAATTCTAGAGCTAATCTAATTAAAGGGCTATGGGAACTTTTCATTGGTGCATAAATAAAATATGACAATCAGTGTCAGCTAAGAAACCCTCAGCAAATATCTAATCTCATTTTTTTTAGCATCACATAGGTATGTTGTTTTTTAGTAAACAGCATTATGATATGCAAGAAGCTGAGAGAAGCAGAGAGACACAGGGAAGGCCTCTGCCCATCCTCTATGCTTGCTCTCTCCCTACGTCCTCTTTAGAGGGCATAGAATCTCCTAACCATTTCAATCCATGACACATCTGTGACATTGCCAGCTTGAAGGGTAAAGTAAAATGCTCTTAGGTAAAAGAAAAGGCTTTCATCCTCTCCCAAGTCATCCCAGGCTTCTAGGATGACTTGGAACCTGAGAATCTGGAGAGGAGAGTTCAGGGCTGGCTTTAGAGGAGGCTGTTGAGGTTATTGAGAATTGTCAGAGATGGAATAGTTCTTTCCTTTTAAATGCAAAACAGCTGTGCCCCGAACCCTCTGGGCCTCCTAGAATTTGTATTTAAGTGTTTATGCATTCCCAGGCAAATATTTCAAACAATGCACCTAAGATGCAGTACCTCCAAAGTGGGTCAACCAGCTGGCTCCTCTGCTGTGCTCGCCTTGCACAGCCTGGCCTTGGAGCCAGGAGCCCGTATCCTGAAGGAAGTCCTTACAGAACAGCTACGATTTAGTGCCCCCTAAAAGAAGGAGGAAAGCAATTGCTGAGATTATTTCCATTAACTTTAACGTACCCAAGGGGACCACGGAGGTCTCATTCTCTCTGGTTTGGATAAATCTGGGGCTGTCCAAACGTTGCCAAGGGAAGTAGGAAGAAAGTTTTAATTTGCACACTTGAGCTTTGCAGCCTGTCTGACCCCTTTGGAGTATAGCTCTCTTTAAATGGCAGAGTCAGAGCTTCAGTGCTTCCTTACCTGCAGTGACCCTTCCTCAGCCCTCACGTCCCTGATAAGCTACAGGGAAGTTATTCTGCTCCTGTGATCTGTTGTCAAATTAACACACACAGAGTGATTGCCATTTTAACTCTCCTTGGATGTGCTTCATCCTTGCTGAGTTCAGATCAAATTGCTTTCTACTTCGGTAAATCCAATTCAGATTTCTTACTGACCATAGGTTAAAGTTTTAATTTAAAATTCCTTTTCTTTTAAAAGTTAGCAATTCAAATGACAAGGTTGGTAAGGCAGCCCAGACTCTGAGATTGTTGGTATCAGAAGGGGCCTTAGCTGTCATCTGTCCTGA